>NW_022589709.1:72248983-72585409 GCF_004348235.1 Phoca vitulina
CCCTTCCCCCTCTCCCTTCCCCCTCTCCCTTCCCCCTCTCCCTTCCCCCTCTTCCCTCTTCCCTTTCCTTTCCTCTTTCCTTTCCTTTCCTTTCTTCTTTCCTAAAGCTTGATAGTACATAAAGTTGCAAAGAAAGAACTTAAATATCTCTCAAAACTGAATCATATACAAGACACTAGAAGTAGTTTTACTAAGTTTATAGATAGTGGTAGAGATTAGAACTCATGCATTTAGGGGCGCCTGGATGGCTCAGTCGTTAAGCGTCTGCCTTCGGCTCAGGTCATGATCCCAGGGTCCTGGGATCGAGCCCCGCATCGGGCTCCCTGCTCCTCGGGAGGCCTGCTTCTCCCTCTCCCACTCCCCCTGCTTGTGTTCCCTCTCTTGCTGTGTCTGTCTGTCAAATAAATAAATAAAATCTTTAAAAAAAAAAAAAAAGAACTCATGCATTTAGTAAATCTCAAAATTCTGATCGAATATTGTGCTGTGAAAAACAATTTAGATGATTATTCTTTAATCATGTGTGGTTTTTTTTTTCCTTCTCCCCCGCCAACATAGGAACTTCTCTGTGTGCCAAACTGTGGCTTTTAAATTTTTAATTATTAAACAGGGTAAGTTGAAACCACAAATACAACTTAAATCAAACTGTATGCATTCATTTATTCTTTTTCTATAAAATCCATAGGACTCAACTCTTCAGTTTTGAAAGTCAGAAATGGGTTTGTTTTCTTCAAAAGAAATAAAAGCTTGATTTTTTAAAAAATCCAAACTGAGGAAACAATTGTGTATTTTAGTGCATTTCTCCTTGAGCAGTCTTGACTATATACCGTGTGGCCCATTCCTTATTAAAGGCAATCACTTCAGGATTTCTGAGTGGCAGGAGTCATTGAGAACTTTGGAAAATTAAGAGGAGAAAGCTTTTGTTGAGGATGGTTGAAGAAAATTCTAAAGCAGTACTGGGCAGAATAAACAAAAATCTAGAGGCCCATTCTAGGTACACAGAACATACTTGTTAATGAATGAATGAACTTGGCATATTGAGGGACACTGAGAAAACATACTAACAGGAAGACAGTTCCTGCAAGAAATTGGTGAGAGCTAATGTTACAGTCCAGATTTAGGTGGGCCTTGTTAAAGTTTGGGCTTTATTTTTATAAGATTTAACAGAAGTTTGGAAATGAGGCTTGGGCCTGATAATGGGGAGAAAGTGAGGTTTTAGGGCAGTGGTTTCTGAACTCTATTTAAAATACAAAGTTTAGGGGCGCTTGGGTGGCTCCGTTGGTTAAGCGACTGCCTTTGGCTCAGGTCATGATCCCAGGGTCCTGGGATCGAGCCCCGCATTGGGCTCCTTGCTCAGCCCCCTGCTTGTACTCTCTCTCTCTCTCTGTCGAATAAATAAAGAAAATCTTTTAAAAAAATAAAATACAAAGTTTGATGTTAAGCCTGACATTTCCAATTTCAGTTTTACTGGTTTTATCACAACTTTACTGATCTCACTGATGGCTTCCTATACCAATTAATGTTGTAAATATGAATTTATAAGATACGCTTTCTCAGTATATCACTGTTACGTGTTTTATGGATAGGGGGGTTTCTGCATAAGCTTTAATCCTTTAAAAGAAAGGATTTTGCTGCTAAGGGCTTGAAAACACCTAGAAGGAATGCATTAGAGCCGACTAAAACTTGAGGCAAAGAGAACTATTCGGAGACTCTTGTGTTCAGAATTCTTTGCCAACGTTTATACAATATAATTCCTTCCATAAATATTTAACGGTATCAGATATTAAATGGCTGTAATGGCTGAAGTGTTCAGAGGACGGTATCCTATTCATGACTCATGATCAAGATGACATTAAGGCTCTTCCTCCTCGGAATTAAAAGATTTACTTGTATGGAATACTTGCTGTTAATGTCGGCATCCCCAAACCTTTGTTTCTTTCTTGTATCCTCTTGGGCCCTTTTCACTGCTGAGCTAACCTGGGTCTCGCTGATATGATAAAGAAAAACATCTTTGGTGGGGAGTTCTCTACATAGTCAGTGTTAAATAATGATGGGTTTGGAAAATGGCTGCAAAAGTTTTGAAAGGATGTATAAAGAAGAAAGGACAAAACAACAGTTATGTACATGTTTTGTTTATTGAAGTGGGGAATGGAAGAGATGATGGTAAAAGAGGATATGAAGAGGAGAGATGCCTACCTTCGTTTCCTTGTAGCCCAAGGTAGCCAAATCCCAACATACTTTACAGAAAATAAATGTTCTGTTCATTAGCATGCAATAACCTAAAGATCAAGACATCTTTTAACTGGGATGTTTTCCGAGAAAGAACTGTTCATTTGGCTTGAACACATATTTATTCAAGAAAATATCTGTTCGTGGCGCCTGGGGGCTCAGTGGGTTAAGCATCCCACTCTGATTTCGGCTCAGGTCATGATCTCAGGGTCGTGAGATCGAGCCTGGTGTTGGACTCCACGCTGGGCATGGAGTCTGCTTAAGATTCTCTCTCCCTCTCCTTCAGTCCCTCCCCCCACCCGCTTGCATGCTGTCACGTGCACTCTCTCTCTTTAAAAAAAAAAAGAAAATATCTGCTTAAGTTTTTTCTTGTTTGCCTCAGCCTTTTTGGTTAACTATTAACCAAAATTTCAGAGCTAGTTTTAGTGCTAGAAGCCTAACAACTATATAAGGGATGGTCAGGAATGGGGGAAAGACGAAAGGATTCTTTAGGAATAGAAGTACCAAATCAAAATAAGACCGTGAAATTATAAAGATGTGTATTTTTCAGTGAGGGCAACTAATGTATTACCATAGAATTTTCTTTTTTTATTGAGTGCTAGAAATGCCATTTTGAAGTTATTACTCAGAAAACTTAAAAAAAATACTGGGGGAGGTGGAAAAAGGGGGGGAAAAGAGAGCATGGCATTCCCTTATATGTAGTTCATGATATCTGCCTACATTGCCCCTCCTCAGTTCAGCTACAAGCTGAGGATTACAGATTGCTTTTAAAATTTTTTTCTTCTTTTTTTTTTTTTTTTTTTGGAGATATAGTTGACATACAATATCCTGTTAGTTTCAGATTTATATCATACTGATTCAGTATTTTTAAGCATTATAAAATGATCCCTATAGTAAGTCTGGTTACTGTTTGTCACCATGTAAAATTATAATATTATTAACTATATCCCTTTGCTGTATCTTTTATCCCTGTCTGTGATTTATTCATTCCATAACTGCAAACCTGTATTTCCCCTTCATGCATTCTGCCCATCTCCTATCCCATCCCTTTTGGCAGCCATCAGTTGTCTGTATTTATGCATCTTTTTCTGCTTTCTGTTTTGTATTTTAGATTCCCCATATAAGTGAAATCATATAGTATTTGTCTTTCTCTGTCTGACTTACGTCGCTTGGCATAATAGCCTCTAGGTCCATCACCATTGTCACAAACGGCAAGATTTCATTTGCTTTTATGGCTGAATAATATTCCATTGTGTATATGTATATATACCACATTGTCTTCATCCATTCATCTGTCGATGGACAATTTGTTTCACTGTCTTAACTATTGTAAATGTTGCACTGAACATAGGGGTGCATATATCTCTTTGAACTGGTGTTTTTTATTCCTTCAGATAAATACCAGAGGTGGAATTACTAGATCATATACTAGTTCTGTGTTCAATTTCTTTTTTAAGATACTTATTTATTTTAGAGAGAGAGTTTCGTACTCGCGTGAGTGGGAGGAAGGGCAGAGCAAGATAGTCTTTAAGCGGACTCCCCACTGAGTGCAGAGCCCAGCGCGGGGCTCCATCTCACGACCCATGAGATCATGACCTGGGCCGAAACCAAGAGTCAGTCACTTAACCGACTGAGCCACCCACGTGCCCCTATGTTCAATTTTTTGAGGAATCTTTATACTGCTTTCCATAGTGGCTCCATCAATTTACATTCCCAACACCAGTGTGCAGTGGTTCCATTTTCTGTACATCCTTGTTATTTTTTGAGGTTTTGATGATAGCCAATTTGACAGGTGTGAGGTGATGTTTCGCTGTGGTTTTATTTGTGTTTCCCTGGTGATTAGTGATGTTGCGCATCTTTTCATGTGTTTGTTGGCTATCTACAGATCTTTACAAAAATGTCTTTTCAAGTCTTCTACCCATTTTTAAATCAGGTCTTTTTATAGTAAGTATGTATATTCTTTATTTTAGATACTAAACTCTTGTTAGATGTATGATTTGCAAATTCTCCCATTCAGTAGGTTGCCTTTTTGTTTTTGTTTTGTTAATAGTTTCCCTCACTGTGCAAAAGCTTTTGAGTTTGATGTAATACTGTTTGTTTATTTTAGCTTTTGTAGCTCTTGTCTGAAGAGACTGACCCAAAAAATACTGCTAAGACCAGTGTCAAAAGAGCTTACTGCCAATGTTTTCTTCTAGGGTTTTTATGGTTTCAGGTCTTACATTCAGGGCTAAATCATTTTGAATTCATTTTTGTATACAGTTTTTTTTTTAATTTTTTAAATTTTATTATGTTATGTTAGTCACCATACAATACATCGTTTTTGATGTGGTGATCCACGATCCATTGTTTTCGTCTAACACCCAGTGCTCCATGCAGTACGTGCCCTCCTTAATACCCATCACCGGGCTAACCAATCCCCCCTCCCCCCTCCCCTCTAAAACCATGTTTGTTTCTCAGAGTCCATAGTATCTCATGGTTCGTCTCTCCCTCCGATTTCCCCCCTTCATTTTTCCCTTCCTTCTCCTAATGTCCTCCATGCTATTCCTTATGTTCCACAAATAAGTGAAACCATATGATAATTGACTTTCTCTGCTTGACTTATTTCACTTAGCATAATCTCCTCCAGTCCCATCCATGTTGATGTAAAAGTTGGGTATTCATCCTTTCTGATGACTGAGTAATATTCCATTGTATATATGGACCACATCTTCTTTATCCATTTATCTGTTGAAGGGCATCTCGGCTCTTTCCACAGTTTGGCTATTGCGGACATTGCTGCTGTGAACATTGGGGTGCATATGGCCCTTCTTTTTACTACATCTGTGTCTTTGGGGTAAATACCCAGGAGTGCAATTGCTGGGTCATAGGGTAGCTCTATTTTTAATTTTTTGAGGAACCTCCACACTGTTTTCCAAAGTGGCTGTACCAACTTGCATTCCCACCAACAGTGTAAGAGGGTTCCCCTTTCTCCACAACCTCTCCAACATTTGTTTCTTTCCCTGTCCATTTTTGCCATTCTAACTGGTGTAAGGTGGTATCTCAGTGTGGTTTTGATTTGAATTTCCCTGATGGCTAATGATGATGAACATTTTTTCATGTGTCTGTTATAAGATAGTAGGCCAGTTTCATTTTTTTCATGTACTTGTGTAGTTTTCCCAGCACCATTTATTGACAAAACTATCTTTTCTCCACTGTATATTCTTGCTTCCTTTGTCATAAATTAATTGACCATATTTGTTTGAGTTTATATCTGGGCTCTCTATATTTTTTCATAGATTTATGTGTCTGTTTCTGTGCCAGTACCATACTGCTTTGATTACTACAGCTTTGTAGTGTAGTTTGAAATCAGGAGCATTATACCTGCACACTGTTTTTGTTTTTTGTTTTTTTCCAAAGATTTATTTATTTAGAGAGAGAGTGTGTGGAGGTGGGAGGGACAGAGGCAGAGGGAGAGAGAGTAGCTCAAGCAGACTCCCCAGTGAGTGCAGATCCTGCAGCAGGGCTCGAGCTCATGACCCTGAGATCATGACCTGAGCCAAAATAAAGAGTCAGACTCTTAACTGACTGAGCCATCCAGGCGCCCCGCCACCTTGTTCTTAAAATTGCTTGCACTTTTCGGCGTCTTTTGTGGTTCCATACAAATTTTATGATTCTTTGTTGGGAGTTATGTGCAAAATGCCATTGGTGTTTTGGTGGTGATTGCATTGAATCTGTGGATTGCTTTGGGTAGTATGGATATTTTAACAATATTAATTCTTCCAATCCGTGAGTACAGTATATTGTTTTATTTATTTGTGTCATCTTCAATTATTTTTTATCACTCAGAGTTTTCAGTGTATGGGTCTTTCACCTTCTTGGTTAAATTTATTCCTAGGTATTTTATTCTTTTTAATGTAATTATAAATGGTGTTTTCTTAATCTCTTTTTCTGAAAGCTTCTTATTAGTGTTTAGAAACACAACCAATTTCCATTTGTTAATTTTGTATCCTGGGACTTTACTGAATTCATTTATTAGTTATGATGGTTCTTTGGTGGAGTCTTTAGAGTTGTCTATATATAGTATCATGTCATCTGCAAATATTGACCGTTTTACTTCTTCCTTTACGATTTGGATGCCTTTTCTTTCTTCTTCTTGCCTAACTGCTATAACTAGGACTTCCATTAGTATATTGAATAAAAGTGGAGAGGGTGGGCATCCTTGTCTCATTCCTGATCTTAGAAGGAAAACTTTCAGCTTTTCATTGTTGAGTGAGATGTTAGCTAATTGTCAAATATGACCTTTATTACATTGAGGTACGTTCCTTTTATATCCATTTTGTTGAGTTTTTATCATAAATGGATGTAGAATTTTGTCAAATGCATTTTGTCCATCTATTGAGATGATCGTATGATTTTTGTCCTTAGTTTTATTAACGTGATGGGTCACATTGATTGATGTGCATGTGTTGAACATGTATCCCTGGAGTAAATCCCACTGTATTATGGTATTTGATCCTTTTACTGTATTGTTGAATTTGGTTTGTAATATTGTGTTGACCATTTAAATATTGTAAGTGAAGAATTTTCATTTAACAAGAAGAGTGAGCATCTTTTGATTTTCTTCAGGTTCATAATTCCTTATGCTTTTCAGTTTTGCATAGAAGAGTTTTGTTAAACTAATGAAATGGTGTTTTTCTTTTTCTATTTTTCACTGGTTAAAATCAAAAGGAAAAGTGGATGTTAGAAATTTGAGAAATGGAACTATTCCTATAATAATTATTAAAGAGGAATAGTTATAATCTATGACAATTATTATCAACCTATTAAATTTGAATTTCCTTTGTCAATACTGTGCATAATCTTACTCTCAAGCTATTTGTCATTGTGTTGACAAATCAACCTGCTTTCCCATAGTGAATGCTCTCAGAATACATGACGTATCAAATAAAACTTTCAACTTATTTAATGAATAGTTGATTATTTTTTCCCTTTGGATTCAGAAGTGACTGAGGAAGTGAGGAAGTACTGCTGTTTCAGCATTATTTTGAAATCCTGTTTACAAACTGTATAATTTCCAAGGCCATGAGTGTGGCACCTCTCCAGTCATTAACTATTATAACAAAGATAGAATTTTATTTTCCTTATTTACTTACTGATGAAGTCTAATTTAAACCTCACACCCTAGTAAGATCTTAGAAATAACATGCCCTTTGATCTGTAACTACTACCAGTACTTTCTGTGTATATTCTTTTTTGTTTGGGCTCCTGAAAAAGAAAGTTAAACTAAGTAGGGGCACCTGGGTGGCTCAGTCGGTTAAGCGTCTGCCTTCAGCTCAGGTCATGATCCCAGGGTCCTGGAATCGAGTCCCTCATCGGGCTCCCTGCTCCTCGAGAGCCTGCTTCTCCCTCTGCCTGCCGCTTCCCCTGCTCTGCGTGCACTCATGCTCTCTCTTTCTCTGGCAAATAAATAAATAAAATCTAAAAAAAAAAAGAAAGTTAAACTCAGTATGATGATAACTAACGCTGAACTTGTACGCCCCCCCAAAATTTAGAACGTAGTATATAATTTATTATTTGCTAGAATTTGTACATGATCTTTTTTTGAAGAAATAGGAATTATGAGAAATACACAAAGTAAAAGACATAACAAAAGAAATAGTATTATAGGACCACACATTGCAGCAACTTAAAGTCCAAATTACTGGACGTAATGGACTTAAAACAGAAGGGCAGAGGGAGCAACCCATATGCGTGGCTTAAAGAGTAGTTACGGTTCCTTAGGGCCTTTTGAGCTGAGGTCTGCTCAAAATTCATGTTAGCAAAGGAAGCTAGATTCTGTTTTAAAAAGTGAAAAATAGGGCTGATTTCATTCTGGGGACTTGTCACCAGGTGGTTTGCAAGCAGTCCCCCTCCGCCCAGCTGCAGAGCCATGCCACAGCTGTGGGAGTGTGCAGAGCTAGCCTAGAACTCATGTCTGCCCGCATCATACTTGAGGATTTCTTTATTAACTGTTTAGTAATGCCATATATTTTTAGAAGGTTAGATTGTTTGCTTGAAAACATCTGTTTATATTCCATATTCCAATAAAATTGGTATTGGTATGGGTAAAAAATATTTAAAAAGTGCTTCTTGACTTGATTCTAGGATCAAGTTGATGTTGATGAGAAAGCCTGAGATATTCCCTTTTTATGTCTTTTACTCACTTGAACACTCCTTGAACACACCACGTGGGAGATCGGTTCTGAGCTTTCCAAAAAGCAACTGACCCCAGTGATGGCATGTCACTTAGAAAGTCATTGAGGGAACAGCTATAGGAGACAAGTTTGGTCCATGAGAAGAAGGTTTCTTTCTTACCTCATTTTCCCTGAGCTGGCCCGTGTGGGTGGGAAGAGGCTCCCAGAGGGCAAAGCAGCAAACGTGATTTCTGGGAGCAGTCCAGGAATCACTCACTTGAATCATTCTTACCTATTTCTCTCATGTTAATCAGAGTTCACTTTTTCTGTTTTCTATTCCTCTGGACATTCCGTTCCTTTTACCGTTCTCAGTTTTTATGCTAAATATTACTCATTTAAAGGTTTCAGTCTAAGTAGGTTAAAATCCATTTTAAGGTAGACATTGTGGCCTTTAAAAGTTAAATTAAGAAGGCACTTAAAATGATCAGAAGACACTACCCATTCACACTGATGAACTGATTTTTCAGATTGGCTGTTGAAAGACAATTATGTGAGTTTAAAATGCTGAGGTTGTGGAAACTGGACTGGGCTATTCGGGAGCAGCATGAAAAGTAATACCTCTAAGAATTTAATAAAGCTTATAAACTTCTCTTTCTCTGTTGCTGTATCTTGAGAAGACACGGGGCCTGTGGCTGGAGGCCCTGTTTCTCCGCGGCGTGATTGGTGGACGACGAGTAAACATCTTACTGTAAATGGGCAGGACGCCAGCTGGCTGCAGGTGACCTGAGGCTTGTGATTTGCAGTCCGGGTTAGGAAAATGCCTTTTAACTTGTTCATTTCCGTTTCTTTTAAACATGGAAAAAAGGCACAACTGTAGTCATTTCTTAGATTCTGCACAAGATCTTTTAGGGCTTACACAATCTGGTAGCAACCCCCCAGAAGTTACTAGTACTGTTTCATTGGCTCTGCTCTCCCTCTCTTGTAATAATGAGAGTTTTTAAAAGATAGTTTTAGTATGGAATTTTTCAAACCGGTTTGCCCTCACCTTGTCTGATTTATCTGGGATTATATTTGGGAGTTCCTCTGACGTACTTTCAAAGTATTTACTGTCCAATACTATTTGGGGGGAAAATGTTATATGATATAAAAACTGAATTATTTTGTTTTCTGTTTTTCTATTTACACAGGATAAACCAAAAAAAAAAAAAAAATCTTAGAAAATATCTTGTCTCTAAAAGTGTATTATGCCCGAAGCATTTGCGTGGAGCTGGTGAATCACTAAACCACCCAAGCTGGCTGAGTGTCCTGACAAGTAGAGGCTTCCAAATTCTGTACAATGTTTTATTGAAAAACTGGCCAAGACCTAATGGTCTTCTTGGGTATTCTCTTCTATTGTATTCACAACACAAATGCCTGTGCTTAGTTTTTTATTAAGATTAGAGCAGTTATGTGGAATCCGATTGCTAATTGGAAGGTTTCTAAAAGATTTTTGAAGATTTGTATTTACTTGTAAATTATATGAAGAAGTTTGTCCAAATTAAAATTCATTTTAAAAATTAAAACACTAGGGGTGCCTTGGTGGCTCAGTTGGTTAAGTGTCCCACTATTTCAGCTCAGGTCATGATCTCAGGGTCGTGAGGTCAAGCCCCAGTTGGGCTTTGTGCGGGGCTGGGCATGGATCCTGCTTAAGATTCTCTCCCTCTCCTTCTGCTCCTCCCCCCTGTGCACGTACATGCTTGCACATGTTCTCTCTCTAAAAAAACAAAACACTAAAAGGTTAGAAAATATTTTTTTTTTTAAGATTTTATTTATTCATTTGAGACACACAGATAGAGAGAGAGAGAGAAAGCATGAGCAGGGAGAGAGGCAGAGGGAGAGGGAGAAGCAGGCTCCTCGCTGAGCCAGGGGCCCAATGTGGGGCTCGATCCCAGGACCCTGGGATCATGACCTGAGCCGAAGGCAGACGCTTAACCATCTGAGCCACCCAGGCGCCACAATATTTTTGTTTCTTAACAACTAAACTTTGTATACTACCACTTGAGAATACAGTAATATAGTAGTCAACTATCTTTGACCTTTAAATGCTTTTCAGTATCTGAAAGTCTTTCAGGGCAGGGTTTACCTGCATGATGTAAAATCTGATTTTTATTAAGACAAAGCAGTAAGTTTCCTTCAGGTGAAAAAGACACTTATTGAGTTGACATATGTTTCCCTTTATAAGATCACTTAAATCCCTGTCTGTCCTTTCAGTGAATTTAAAACTAATAGCAAGCCAAAAACAGAAGGACGTTTGATTTTCGGTAGCCTTCGCTTCTTTCATTGTTAAAATATGAAAACAGTTTTTTGTGTGTACAGTATATTTTAGTGACCCTTTCAGTTTTGGTCCCTGAATCATGTTTTTAAGCTTTCTTGGGCCAGGAAAGTAGTTGAATTCCAGCCCCCCTCCAAAAAAAAAAAAAAAAATGCACGGAACACCATACTTGCAGTATTTTAATGTTATAATTGAGGAACTCCTTGGACCTAGTTCAAGTTCATATGTCCTGTGGTTCTGTCTACATTGCAGACAGAATAAAACCTAGAAAGTTTAGGTTTGAACATCTCTGTTTTTACCAGTGTTTAAGGAACTCAAACAATGTGAAACTCCTTCTTGAAAACTAGGAAAACAAGTCAAAATTGGGATTAGCATTTGCCATTTCAGACAATGATGCTTTACTTAATTTAAATTATAGCAACAGGCTAAAAATTAGGACAGTTGATGATGTGAACAATACTAAGAAATTGGTTTTTATCTCTAAAAAGTATCCATGACAGTTTACCAAAAAAAATTTATGCCAACACATTTATCTTTGAATTAAACTAAACAATTAGCAATGACAGAGGCTCCAAACAGAAACACCCCAAGTATGTAACATGTAAATTATATGTTCTGTCCCCTTGGATTGCTACAAAGACTATGATGAGTAAAAAAATGGATCCTGTAAGCTAATTAACAAATTAGAATTCTCATCTGGGAAATTCTCAGGCTTCTCCCAGACTTACTAAATCAGAATTTAGAGACTTGGAATTGGTTATCTGTATCTTGATAAAGACCTCCATCTGAGAACTATTGGTAACATTGTAGCTGTGGACATTATAGAAGTACTGTGTCATATTTAGATATTAATAATATTTTGTGGTTGAAAAATAGACAGCACATAAAAAAGATAAGTACATATTATAGGGGCGCCTGGGTGGCTCAGTCAGTTAGGCATCCGACTCTTGGTTTCAGCTGGGTCATGATCTCGGGAGTCATGAGATCGAGCCCCATATGAGGCTCCACGCTCAGCAGGGAGTCTGCTAGACGTTCTATCTCTCCCTCTCCCACCACCCCTCCCCCACCTAGTACATGTGTGCATGCACTCTCTTTCTCTCTAAAAATGAATAAATAAATGTTTAAAAAATACATATTATAGGAGATGTTGAGATTTCAGCAATCCAAATGAAAATGTTCTTTTTTTTCTAATTGAGAAAATGCTTTTTTTTTTTTTTTGGTAATTGAAGTATGGTTGATGCAATGTTACATTAATTTCAGGTATACAGCATCGTTGTATTATGCTCACCACAAGTGTAGCAACCAGCTGTCACTACATAATGCTGTTACAGTACCATTGACCACATTCCCTGTGCTGTACCTTTCATCCCCATGATTTATTCATTTCATAATTGGAAACCTCTACGTCCTATAGCCTTTCACCCATTTTGCCCATCCCCCACCCCATCCTCTCTGGGAACCATTTGTTTGTTCTCTGTATTCAAGGGTCTATTTCTGCTTTTTGTTTATTGCTGTTGTTTTTTAGATGCCACACATAAGTGAAATCATAAGATATTTGTCCTTCTTTGTCTGACGTATTTCACTTAGCATAATATTCTCTAGGTCTGGCCATTTTGTTGCAAATGGCAAGACCTCATTCTTTTTCATGGCTGAGTAATAATATTCCAGGGTGCACGTGTGTGCACATGCATGTGCATACACATCTTCTTTATTCATCTATCGATGGGCACATGGGTTGCTTCCATATTTGGCTATTGTAAATAATGCTGTAGTAAACCTAGAGATGCATCTGTCTTATCAAATTAGTGTTTTTACTTTCTTTGGGTAAATATCCAGTAGTGGAATTACTGGACCGTATGGTAATTCTGTTTTTAATTTTTTGAGGAAAGCGGTTGCACCAATTTACATTTCCACCAACAGTGCACAAGTGTCCCCTTTCTCTACATCCTCACCAATACTTGTTTATTTTCTTTTTGATACTAGCCATTCTGACTGGTGTAAGCTACCACTTCATTATGGTTTGGGTATGTATTTCCCTGATGATTAGTGATGTTGAGCACTTTTCATGTTTCTTTTGGCAATCTGTACATCTTCTTTGGAAGAATGTTCAGGTCCTCTGCCCATTTTTTAAAAAAAATTTTTTAGTTTTAATTTTTTTTTTTTTTAAGTAGGCTCCACACCCAGCGTGGGGCTTGAACTCATGATCCTGAGATCAGGAGTTACATGCTTTACCGACTGAGCCAGCTGTTTGGTTTTGGTTTGTGTACATGTGTGTATGTTGAGTTGTATAAGTTATTTATATATTTTGGATATAAACCCCTTATATGGGCTGTATCATTTGCGAATATCTTCTCCCATTCAATAGGTTGCCTTTTCCTTTTGTTGATGGTTTCCTTCTCTGTGCAAAAGCATTTTATTTTGGCATAGTCCCAATAGTTTACTTTTGCTTTTGTTTCCCTTGCCTGTGGAGATATATATAGAAAAACGTTGCTAATGCGAAATAAGTCAATCAGAGAAAGACATGTATCATATGACCTCACTGATAAGAGGAATTCTTAATCTCAGGAACAAACTGAGGGTTGCCGGAGTGGGGGGTGGGGTGGGAGGGATGGGGTGGCTGGGTGATAGACATTGGGGAGGGTATGTGCTATGGTGAGCGCTGTGAATTGTGCAAGACTGTTGAATCACAGATCTGTACCTCTGAAACAAATAATGCAATATATGTTAAGAAAAAAAAAAAAGATAGTAGGAGGGAAAGAATGAAGGGGCGGAAATCGGAGGGGGAGACGAACCATGAGAGACGATGGACTCTGAAAAACAAACTGAGGGTTCTAGAGGGGAGGGGGGTGGGAGGATGGGTTAGCCTGGGGATGGGTATTAAAGAGGGCACGTTCTGCATGGAGCACTGGGTGTTATGCACAAACAATGAATCATGGAACACTAAAAAAATAAATAAATAAAATAAAGTCTATAGGGTTTAAAATAAATAGAATTAAAGTACAAAAAAAAAAATGTTCCTAAGGCCTATGTCAAAGAGACTGTTGCCTGTGTTTTCTTCTAGGAGTTTTATGGTTTCAGGTCTTACATTTAGGTCTTTAATCCATTTTGAGTTTATTTTTAAATATGGTGTGAGAAAGTGGTCCAGCTTCATTCTTTCGCATATAGCTGTGCGGTTTTCCCAGCACCATTTATTGAAGAGACTGTTTTTTTTTCCATTGTACATTCTTGCCTCACTTGTCATAGATTAATTAACCATGTAAGTATGGGTTTATTTCTGGGCTCTCTATTCTGTTCCGTTGAGCCCACTGATTTTTAAAGTACCCAGAGTTAAGTCCTAATGATTTTAAAAGCTCCTGAAGTTAAGCCCCACTGGTTTTCAAAGCCAGATGTTATGGGGACTCTTCTTCCAGTATAGGTCCCTAGTAACTGGGGTGCCCGCTGTGGGGTCTGAACCTCTTGCTTCTCCATGCTTATGGTATTCCTCCCAACTGTGGGTAGTCTGGCCAGGGCTTTGGTTCCCAGCCATATTTCCAGCCCTCCTATCCTTTTTTCCACATGGCCTCTTCAGTCAACTGAGGAAGGTCTGTTCCAGCAGTCTCAGGTCAACAGTAGGCTATTAGTTTTTGGGGAGTCAGAAGTTACACAGGATTAACTATAATTGAAATTTTAAGTTCACAATGGTAAATTTTTCTTTATTAATCTCAGTAAGATTCTTCATAAATACCATTTATTTTGGTATAGGGTTTATAAAGTGTTCGGTAATCTTTTGATGATTGATCTTAGGATCATTGCATTTATATATCATTTATATATCCTTATATAATAAACATTGATGTTTTATATATAATTTATTTCATTCACCATGTATTATAATGGAGTCCCAAGGCAAGCAGAGTAAATTATAAAAGAGCAACATCTTTGGTAAGCGTATTTTATCATCACTGCACTGCACTGTTTGGGTGTTTGTCCACATGTGTGATTGTGCAAAATCTTAGGACGGAACAAAAAAAGTTAGGGGAATGGGAATGTTGTGAGGGATGCAGTTCTGCCTAAAGTGACAAAACCTGCTCGATGCGTTAGGTCATGTTGCACACATCGCTCAGACGTGTCTCAGTTCTTTCTGATCTGTGTAGATTAAAACTGACCTGAAAGTCTTAAATAGCTTTTAACCCATATGATTATTTCCTAATAGACATGTGTATAACTGGAAAGTTGCGACACTTGCTGGTTAGCGCAGCCCGGTAGCCCCCCCTTACCCCCAGTGTATACACGTTCTCAGACTCCCAGCGGACGCCTGAGACTGTGGATAGCACCCAACCCTAAATAAACTGTTTTCTATAAGATACAAACCCATGATAAAGTCTGATTTGTAGGGTAGGCATAGTAAGAAATGAACAACAGCAACTAATAATAAGAACAGTTATGACACTAAATTGTAATAAAAGTCACGTGAATGTGGTCTCTCTCTCCCCAAATATCTTAAATTGTGCTGTACACACCCTCCTTGTGATCATGGGAGATGACAAAATGCCTGTGTGATAGATGAAATGAGGTGATGACACAGGCGTCATGATGTAGCATTAGGCTTCTGTTGACCTTCTGATGATACATCAGAAGGCGGATCATCTGCTTATGGACTGAGGTTGACCACAGGTAACTGAAACAGTGGATAAAGGGGGGACTGTATGTACAAACTACCCTTTCCAGTTAGAAATCACTAGACGGCTTCTGCAAGGTTGGTAAGGGGAATCCTTAAAAACAAAAAAAAGCCATTATTTCTTTTGTTCCTTTTCTTATCATTTTATTTAGCTGAGAATCTGGTTGAAGGAGTGAGCTGATAAGATAATAGGGTGAATATGTTTTCTATAACAGATTAGTATTTATACAATGCATTATTGAATGTTAAAACTTCATTTTTGCCCTCTTGAAGCCACGTGCTTCATGCTATAACACAACAGGGAGTTTCTGTGTTATATGACAATTCTTTGTCAGATGTTATTTGTTTATTGTGGTGGAATAAAGAAAGTAGAGCTCTGAACCTTTCCTTTTTTTTAATAAAAAAAGAAATTACTTTCACCTGATGCCCATAATTAAAATGTTGACTTTTTAAATGTTAAAAAATACTTTTTTTTTAATATTAGCATTTTTTTACAAAGTCGTGTATGGAGTATGGGCTGTTTGGAGTGTGGGCAAAATGGCTGGACGTACATTTTGGGACAAAATAACAGAAGTCTTGTCATGCTAAGGAGTCAGATTTTATCCTAAAGGCAATAGAGAACCATTATGTTTTTGAGCCAGGATTGCTTTACTCTAAGCGGTATCTTAGAAAAATTACTCTGGCATGTGTAGAAGATGTTAAATATTTCCTTATTTTATTTAAGGAAGGGGGAGTTGCAGAAAAAGACTACATAGAAGGGTAGTTACATGAGCCACTGACAAAGGTGAGTGAAGGCAAGTAGTAGTAAAAGCAGGAGCTGGAATGGTGGCAGTGGAGAAGGAAGTACAGGGACAGATGTGTGAGCCATTTGGAAGATGTGACGAGGCAGCTGTTTGACCTTGCAGAATCACTGGCTTCTGTCTACACTCCACTATCATCTTCCCAAGGTGACCAATTACCTTCTTGTTAAATTCAGTGGACACTTCCAGTGACCTGTGCAGCAGCTTTGTGTTGGACCCCAGGATCCTGTTTGTAATGGCTTCTTCCAATGGTTTTTGGAACATAGTACTCTCTTTTTTTTTTTTTTTTTAAGATTTATTGATTGATTGATTGATTGGTTGTGAGAGTGAGTGAGCTTGGCAGGGGGAATGGGTGGGGAAGGGCAGAGGGAAAGAACCTTAAGCACATTCCCTGCTGAGCTTGGAGCCCGACCCAGGGCTCAATCCCAGGACCCCAAGATCATGACATGAACCAAAACCATGAGTAAGAAGCTTAACCAACTACCACCCAGGTGCCCCGTAACATAGTACTCTTGAGATTTCTTCCACCAAGCTCGCTGGCCTCTTCTTTGCAAGTTCCTCTTCCTTTCAGAGTTTCTCAGAGCTCTGTCTGAGGATGGAGCCCTCTCCTCACTTTTTCCCTTTCCCTGAGTAATCTTGTCTTCTGATACTTCAGTTGTAGTCTGTTCCACATGCAGCGGACACCCAGAGTTTCTATATCTCCAGGTCAGACATTGTTTTGACCTCCTGACCCTTGGTTCCAGCTAACTACTGAGTATCTTCCAAAATCTTCTATGTCCAGAATGATTCATCAGCTTCTTCCGAGCCATGCTTCCTGAGTACAGTACCTCATCAGTCCCATCCCCCAGTGTAGAAGTCTGGACATAATCCTCATTTACCCCTTTTTTCTTCTAACCACTTATTTCGGTTGTCAAACCTCACAGACTTGACTAAGCAATACCTCACAAACCCATCTACTTCCTTCCTTCCCTTGTCTTACCTTTAGCTCAGGCTGCGGTAACCTTGTAAGGCTAAGTGCAGCGTCATCATGATGGCTCTCTTGTTGTCACCTTCAGTTTCTACTCTCTCATGCAGCTAGAGCTTTCGGACATACAGATAATGATCAGATCAGCCCCCTGTGTATAACACCTCAGAGTCCTCACTGCCTCTGGACAGCCTCATAGCTTACCGTGGCTTATATGATGACCTGGTAAGCTTTTTATTGTGTTGCCCTTCCAAACTGCTTTTCCTTCCCTTTTTCTTACCTCTGTGTCTTTGCATGATGCTGTTCCCTATATTTCACCCCACCTCTAACCCCCGTATCCTGTGCACCAGTAGAGCCCGCTCTTCTTCCTGGGTAGCCAAAACTCAGCTAAAACATCATATCCCCAAGCAAGCCCATCCTTGACCGCCCCCCCCCCACTACCACCGCATTTGGGTTAGAGGCCCCTCCTCAGCACCAGGCATTTCCCCTGTCCTAGCATTTATCTCATTGTATCACAACTTCCCGTTTACTTGTCTCTAGTCTCATCTAAAAGTTCTGTGAGAGTAGACAACCATGGTTATCTTCCTTACTGAGGTAAACCCAGAGCCTCATACATTTAGGCAGTCCGTAAATACTGGTTAAACGCAGGAAGAAAAGGAATGGTGAGGGATGAAGTTTGGAGGCAAGGAAACAAGACTATGCAGGAAAGGAACAAGTTAGGAGGTGGAAAAGAAGTTGAGTCTGTTTTAGGAAATACTGTGTTTTCAGACCATGATACCTGAAGCAAAAAACTGTCATGGGTGTGAGGAGAGTCATCAGAGAACGGACAGTCATGGGTGACAGGACGGAGTTGGAGACAGCCTGGTTCCAGGGTTCTTGAAGTGATACATGGCAGCTGGAAGGATTTGGGGATAGAAAGATGAGCCCACCGCTTGTGTAGACCCCACACCTGCAGGGCGACGGAGCCATGGGACGAGAGTGACGGCAACGGTGGCATGCCGGAGGAGATGCCTGAGCCCTCTTCTCGGCTGCGAGTCTCTCGGGTGGGAACAGAGGAGGGGCAGCCGTCATCGGACGCACTTGCGAGGACACTTAAGGTTTCGGTGGGGAAATGGGTTTTTGTAAAGCGAAGCAGCTAGAGAAAACTGCGCTACCATTTTTGAAGCACCGCCACAAAAAGACAGTATGATCATCTTCGTCTCTCCCCATCCTTTCTCAAGGACTTGGGAGCGCTAAGAAGAGAAAAACCTATGTAGGAGGCCTCTTCCCTGACCCATCCCCCACTCACTCAGCAGGCATTAAGAATTTGTATAAAATTTCACTAGGATGGCATATATGGAGAAAAAAGTCATTACCTGGATATTTGCCAAGGAGCATTTGTGGAAAAATATCTACAAATATAGGAAAATACATTCGCTTTCTATATTTATATAAAAATTTTAAATTGAGCCCTTAGATTTTTTTAAAAGGAAAAGCAATTAATATTCTGACAAGAAATATATGTATATAATATTTATGAATAGATGCACTGATATACATAATGGATATAGATAATGGATGGATAGGGATAATGCATCTAGATGCACATCAGGGGTTGGCAAGCTATAGCCCACAAGCCAAACCCAGCCCTTCAAAAGCCATGAGCTAAGAATGGCTTTTACGTTTTTAAAGGGTGTTAAAAACAAACAAACAAATATAAGTAACATATGGTCTGCAAGGCCTTAAATGTTACCTAGCCCTTTACGGAAAAAATTTGCTGACCCCTAATCTACATCATCCTTTTTAATGGGTGTATACTGTTCATCATATGGATATATAGTCAGTTCTCATATTCACTCTAATTATGTTGTGAAATAGGCTCAATGAATGTTGCATTAGTTAACACTAAGCTGTTGTTCCTAGGGGAAATAGGAAGTTAGGTACCTGTGAGCCTCTGGTCACAATATTTTTGCCAACCCATCATTATGTAATCTTGTTTTATGTGTTTCTGTTTAATGATACCTTATTTAATGAAATCCTTCATTCATTGATAGTGAACGTACAGCCAACGGCTCTGTAAATCACGCCTGATCAAACCTTGTCTGATACACTTCCCCTCCCTAAGCTGCATAGCCTCCTTGTGCTTACGAATACTGAATACTGAGGGCTTCAGCGTTATACTCGGGAGCCATTTTAAATAGGGAAATCACCAACAAAAAGCACACAAATGCAAAAAAACAGGGAACTAAATATACCACAAAAAGGAAACTGTTGCCAGGATAAAAGCTGAAGCAAGGAGGCACAATGTCACTTTGCTTGACCTCCGCTTGGAACATGCGCAGCAGGGGCCTCAAATTTTGTCACTCTGTGCTTACCCACTGTGTTAATTTTGGAGTTATAAATTTTAAACCTTCACGGAGGCCCTGAGATTAGAGATGAACACTGAACAACTCTGTGCAGGGTAAATCAGGCTATCTGTATTCTGAGGGTTCAGGCCTCAGACCAAAAAGTCCTGTCCGCACAGGAATTCAGATACCCTGTTGGAAGACAGAGATTGAAAGCTGACCCTGTGCTCAACCTGGAAAAGCAGATTGGGCACAGACCGTGGGGAGCTGTATTTGCTAAGTGAAGAAATTCAGGCTTTATCCTCTACAAATTAAGCTCTTGAGTTTTCAGGGATTGCAAAAAAAAAGCCACCATTTTAGTACCATATGTTTGATAGAGGGATTACATGTCTGAGTGTATCAATGTCATTTCACCAAATGGTATTCCTCCCTGTCTAGTTTGGCTCAAGTCTCTACAATGGGAATGTTTTACACATTCTTTCTTTCTTTTTTTTTTTTTTTTTTTAAGATTTATTTATTTTAGAGGAGAGCATAAGTGAGAGGGGCAGAGGGAGAGAGAATCTCAAGCAGACTCCCTGCTGAGCCTGGAGCCTGACACAGGGCTCGATCCCAGGACCCCGAGATCATGACCCAGGCTGAAACCAAGAGTCGGACCCTCAACTCACTCCACCACCCAGGCACCCCTTACACATTCTTGATTAGAGGGAATAGGTGGCCTTTTTAGGCCAAAATTCATAGGTAGCAAAAGTTCATATCTAATAAAGCTCTTGGCAGTTTCCAGCCCTGTGTACAGTAAAATGGATTTCCCAAAAAGCCAGTGTCTGTGCCTTCTCATGTTTATAATAGATAGAAGAAATGTCATGTAATTTAAATGAGATTTACAAGTGAAGAAGAAGCCTTTAATTCTTTAACAAAGTGATAACCCTGTAAAAATAATTGATAGAAGAGTTGGGGCCGCAGATGCCATGGAATTGTAAGCTTGTTGTAAGGGGGAGGGGAAAGGACACAGCAAAGTAGTGACCCTGACCCAGCCCCTTGGTTGAGCACAGCCTGTAGGTCATTTAACCAAATGCAAATAGCTCAGTCCCTTACCAATTATCTCTAGCTTTGCAGTAACTTACTTTGATAACCTAGACTCGGGACTCTGACAGCATGTAGTGCATGCATCTTAATAATCTTAATAATCTACTCTTTTATTAAAGGCCTAAGTTTGTATGGTTAGCATAGCAGTTAAGAGCTTGGCATCAAGTGGTCTGCCTAATCCGGGATCCAGAGAGAGCTGTTTCCTACTTATGTGACTTTCTTACATAAGATTACCTGACCTTTCTGAGCCTAAATTTCTTCATCCATAAGATGGGGCTAATACATATAAGAAATAAGAATACTAACTCTATGGGCACCTTGGTAGCTCAGTTGGTTAAGCATCTGCCTTCAGCTCAGATCATGGTCCCAGGGTCCTGGGATCGAGCCCCGCATCAGGCTCCCTGCTCCGTGGGAGGCCTGCTTCTCCCTCTCCCCCTGCTTGTGTTCCCTCTCTTGCTGTGTCTCTCTCTCTGTCAAATAAATAAATAAAATCTTCAAAAAAAATTTAAAAAGGCAAATAAAATATTAGTCATCCTTTTATAAATTAATTAAATACGAAGTTGAGTGAAAACATTTGCCACTTCTGTTTCCACGATGTTGGCATTTTTAAATCTGTGTGTAAAGTGCTATATTTCAAAGAGTGCGGAAAGGGTGGTCACGAAACCTGGATTCTAGTCGCAGGGCCATTCCTGAATCCCGCAGGACCTTTGAGAACTAAGTCAGGATGATAATACTCAGTCTACCTTCCAAGAATATTATGAAAAATAAGATAAATTACTACTATGAAAATACTTTGAAAAAGCTAAATACTATCCACGTACACAGGCTAACAGTACTGCTGTTGCTCCTAACAGTGCACAAAATAGAGGCAGCATGGAGCACACAGTGCTGGTTGAGGGCTTGGACTCTGTAGCTGGAATGCCTAGAGGAGAAATATGGCTCCATTAATTGCTAGTTATATGACCTCGGAGGGGCAACTTCTCTGAGTCTGCATTTTCCTCGCCTGCTTAGGAATAATAATAGTTCCTACCTCATATGGTTGTGGTGCAGATTGAGTAAGGTAAGGGATGTCAGGTGATAGCACACTGCTTAGTCTTGAATACATAGTATGGTTGGCCCTTGAACAACATGGGGGTGAGGGGGGCCAACCCCCCACACAGTCAAAAATCCATGTATAACTTTTGATGCTTCAAAAACTTAACTATGTACTAATTAGCCCACTACTGACCTCAGGCCTTACCAGTATTTAGTATATAGTTAACATGTATTTTGTATGTGCTACATACTGTATTCTTACAGTAAAATAAGCTAGAGAAAAGAAATGGTATTAAGAAAACCATAACAGAAAATACACTCGGGGGTGCCTGGCTGGCTCATTCAGTACAGTGTATGAGTCTTGATCGTGAGGTTGTAGGTTCAAGTCCCACATTCGGTGTAGAGATTACTTAAAAATAAAATCTTTAGAGATTAAAAAAAATGTATTTACAATACTGTATCGATACTGTAAGTGTGTGTTTACAAGATGACTCGTTTGTCACTATCTACATCAGTGCTGTCTTACATGACACAAAACAATGTAGATGTTTTATGTATTAGTAACAGTGAACATCAAAAATGAAAAGATAATGTGAAATTCATACTTATTTATGTATAAGGCTTCATGCATTGATAATGAAGAAGCAACAGTCTGGTTGCTTTATGGTAGCCTAGCCTATCCACTCATGAATGACTTGTTATACTATTTTAGTGGCATTCAGTATTACAGTCATATTCATAACACAGTATTGGAAACATGGTTACATTTAAAAAAAAACTTGTGATGATAAGCTCATATGCTGTTCCTTCAATGACGAGAGAGAGAGAAAGAGACACCTACTGTATGGTAATGTAATTCTTTGAAAGCAAAGTTCTAAAACAGTAACAAAACTAACACATTATGAATTTTATATTGCATGTCGCTCATCTTATGCCTGTGTACAGACAGGCTATCCACTTCCATCCAAGTCCTGCACTTGGTGTCCTACTCACCGAATACTTAGGTAGCGATGACGAGGACACAGAGGCGTGTCCTATGGTTCTTGCAGTACAGCGAGTAGATTTCCACACGAAGACACTCACAGACACAGCAGCTACGTGTATTAACTGTACAGCGATGGGGATCACCATAAAGGTCTTCGTCCTTGTTGCCTTTATGTTCAGGAGGCCGAGGAGGAGAAAGAAGACGGGTGGGTCTTGGTGTCTCGGGCGGTAGAGGCAGAGGATGGAGAAGAGGAGGGAGGAGAGACACTCAGTGTAACGTGATGGAAATACCTCTTAACTTCTGCCTGACTTTTGCTTTTTCCTTTCTCCAAAAGTGACTCTCTGTAATGCCAATCCATCTTCCATCATTTGCTTTAGTTTCTGTGCTTGTATCACAGAAAGGCCTGTGTCATAAAAGAGGTCAGAAGCAGTCTTGAATAATCAGAACGCTTCAGCCAGATTGTCAGTTGGTTCTCTGGCGCTGCTGGTTCCGCGTCTCCCTCCTCACTGTCTGGCCCTGACTCGGAAGCACTCAGAAGACGACGAGTTGTCTGTTAGCTCCCCTGCTGTGGTGGCTGTGAGCTCTTGAACTTCTACAGGATCCATACCGTGAAACCCTTCATTCCTACTTTTTTTTTTTCTTTTCCATATCAACTATGTCTCTCATGATGCTGTCCTCAATGGGCTCTCTCGTAAATACTGTGAAGTCCTGCACAACAGTGTCTGGACACAGTTTGGTCCAGCAGGAATTTATTGTTTCAAGCTCGAGTAACAACGATGCCATCTTCAGTGGGGTCATCCAGACTTGCATGGTGCTCTCTCTGTCAGGGTTCTCTTCCATAGTGTTGACGATTCTTTGCATAGAGTAGCTTGTGTAATCAGTCGCCAAAGTCCTTATGACCCCCTGATCTGGAGGCAGAGCTAGAGACACTGTGTTTGGGGTAGGTACACCACCTTGGCATCTTTGGGGTTGTGGGTGAGCAGGGGCATCATCAAAGGCTGTTCCTTACTAGCAAGGGACTTTCTGACTACCAGGACAGAGCATCAATGGAACCAAGCCAGAAAAAGTGTTCCCATCCAGGCCTTCTTGTTGTACAACCAGAAGTCTGGTGGCTGGTGTTTTATCTTCTCCTTTCAAAGGCTTGGGGCTTAGCAGTTTTACAGATAAGGGCAGCTCTGATCATAAACCCCACTGCATTTGTACCGAACAGTAGAGTTGGCCTGGCCCTTCCTGCCTTAAATCCTGTGCTTACTTCTCTTCCTTACTAATAAATTTCCTTTTTGGCATTTTTTTCCAGAATAGGATACTTTGTCTGCAATAAAAACCTATTCAGGCGTATACCCTTTCTCCTCATTGATTTTCTTAATGGCGTCTGGGAATGCGTCTGCTGCCTCTTGGTCGGCAGAAGCTGCTTTGCCTGTTCTCTTGACACTTTTTAAGCCAAACCTCTTTCTAAAATTATCAAACCATCCTTTGCTGGCATTAAATTCTCTAGTTTTAAATCCTTCACTTTCCTTTTGCTTTAAGTTATATAATGACTTTGCTTTTTCTGGAATGCTGTTAGGGTCTCTAGGTGTGTCTTTCTTGTGGCAATCCTGAATCCACATAAAAGATGCTATTCCACATGAAATAAAAAGGTATTTCACAGAAAGTACAAGGAAGCCTGCTGAAGTAGCTGCAGGGACCATGTCACAAATTTCCTTTCCTTTTTTTTTTTGAATTTATTATTTATTTTTTTACTGTGGTCCTTAATGCTGAACTCCTATGTATGGAAATGGTGGGCACCCACAGCTGCGGCCCTCTGTCTGCAGTACCTGCCAAGCAGTTCACCTTTTTCTTACAATGTCATGACTTTTCTCTGCTTCCTGGGAGCACTTCCCGCAGCACTAGGGGTACTTTGTATGGGTTCCATGATGTGATTCACGCTGTACGAAACACGGTGAAAAATAGGTGAGAACCACAAAACATCACCTGGTACCATGATACGCAGTTCGCTGGAGAGATGGAGCGCTCACAGAGATGATGAGCGTCACATGGTGTTTTAGGCAGAGACTAGCAACAGGAGGTGGCTATGAAATTATTACAGGAGTGCAGTGTGGACTACAGTTAATTTTATGCAGTTCTGATTGAATACTGCATCTGTACATGTGTTTGCATTTCTCCTGACTGTTAATGGTGCCGTGTACGGTCTGTGGGTCTGTGTGTACATAGGTTTTGATGAGTTTGAACTTTTTACAGTTTGTGTATTTTATGGTAGTAAGTGGTAAAATAGACTAGTATCTACATATATTTTATGCATTCAGGACATGCGTTATTCTTTGTTGTGATATGATAAGCAGTTCATCTCCAAGTGTCTTCAGATTGTTCCCGCTATCCAATAACTTTTCCACATCCTTAGTGAAAAAACTTCGCATATAAATGGCCCTGTGCAGTTCAGGCCCTTGTTGTTGATGTTGTATTTGTTACTATGACTGGTTCTCTTAAGATCATGTTGTTGTTGCTGTCCTCCCTGGTTATTTACCATCATGTATCTGACAGAATCACGGATATTAGAACTTAAAGAATTATCAGGTCAAGCATCCTGCCCCCTGCAATGTAAGTGTCTTTATCTATGAATAATAGAAGAGGGAGCTTGAAGTTCAGGGACACTACATGGGTTGTTGATGGTTACCCAGTGAGTTGGTGGTAGGACATCTGAAGTCTCTCTGGTTGCCCGTTTTTTGTTGGGGCAAGGAGTGGTCTGCTTGGCACTAGAATGCTATGCTATTCTAAATAGCACGAGGACCACTGTGTTACTAAAATTTCTATCTTACCATCTTCCCATTCCTAGATGCTATCTTGCATTTGCACTTTATGAAATTTAATGTATAATTTAGAGGTTATGTTGGAACCTTGGTTGGACATAATTTTCTAATGTTCTGTAATATTTTTGTGAGTCATCTTCTGTTGCCTTTGAGTTTCCCAGAAGAGCTTACTCTGTGTACCAAGAGACCTCTGTACATGTTACCTTGTTTCCTTCAACCTCCCTTTCATGCTTACCTTTCCAGCTCTTCGCATTTGTGCCATCTCCTCCAAGTAGACTCCCCTGATTCCTCTCTCTAGGCCCTTCCATTCCATATTCTTCCATGGTAGCATGAATCACAGTGTATTGTAATTGCCCATTTCCTTGTATGTCTCCTATAAGGGACCATAGAAGCCTTATGAAAACATAATTTGTGTCTGTCTTATAATTATAATCCTAAGTACACAGCGCATTTCCTAGGTCCTGGTTAAGAACTCCATCTCCCTTCCTTGCTCAGGATTTTCAGATTCCATCTGCAAACATCTTGGAGCATCTCCTTCTCATGGTTTTTGTTAACATTTTCTCTTACTGCCATGAAGCCTTTTGGTGGCTTTTCCAACTTCTAAAAGTTGCTTCTTCAAATGTGTACCCATAAGAAATGTTACCCATATGTCATCAAAGTGAAGAGCAGCAAAAGAATCCAGTGAAGAAACTCCTCAGCAAGAGGTCTGAGAATCTAGATTGTCATTCTCATAGAGCTGCCACTCTGGTGGCCTTGAGCAGCTGACCATCTTGTCCTTAAAGTGGGGATAATAACAGAACCCAATCTCAAAGATGTCACGAAGATGAAAATAACAAAAATAATTCCTATACAGCATTTGGTTCAGTGTCTGACACATATTAAGTGAAAATCAGCAACAATTAATTGCAAATTAAATTAGGTACATTAATTAACAGATTAAGTGGGGTAATGAAAAGGAAAGAAATTCTCTTATTCTTGAAACATAATCTGTTTCAGGACTTCCTTTTTTCCCCATGAAACACCTGCATGGCACCTTTTTGTTATTCATACTGTTTTGACTGTGGCTGTTCTGGATTCCTGTCAAAGGCCCAAGAGACCAGTTTGTCATTTTGAACACGGCGTCAGTGGAACAGCGTCTGACTCAACAATCACGTCATCCTGGACAGGCAGCAGATGGGTGTGAGCCAGGACACGGTGTAATGAAAGGCATTCGTTTCTCCCCTCTTCCTGCTCTGTATTTTCTTTGCCACAAACTATTCACGTCAAGCCCACAGAAGTAACATTTCAGTTCAATTCATAATAAAAATTGAGGGCATTTGCATATATTATCTGTTGTAGGCACTGAATAATTCTGTATTCCGTCTCAGTGTATTTGAAATGGATCTTTTCTTTCTGCTTTAATAATGAAAGAAGAATAATTGTCTAAGAATATTTAAGAACAGGCTCATATTAAACATTTAATGTCCTTTTACTGTGAACATTCTGATGGTAAAACAACTAGAGGCAAAAACTAAGGGGTCTGATGCCTGTGTTCGTGTAAAAGAGTTTTGGCAGTTAGAAGACTTGTCCTCTCACACTGGAAGGCATGATTCTTAGGGCAGGTGTGAGCAGTGTATACCGATGACTCTGGAAAGACCGATGGTGAATGCAGTTCTTTCTCCTTCGGTCTTTTTTTCTAGCATTCTGATTGCTGAGCGATTTACTTCTCTGTTCACCTCTTCTCAGACTCACTGTTCTAATGACTTTGCTTAAGTAAAGCATCTCCTTTTGCTGTAAGCCATCAGGATATTTACTTTTAATTTTTAAAAGTACTCAAAGGAGAACCTCATAAATCAAAGAACACCTGTAATTCTGAGTTAATACATCCAACCAAGCCTTTGGCAAAAAGAATTATCCTTTAAGTTGTTTGGCTTTCCTTTAACACTCCATTATTCACTTGCTGATTCTTTGTTTGGAGCAGTGACTTGTTTAATATATTTCAGGCTTTTGGGGCACCTGGGTGGCTCAGTCGGTTAAGCATTCGACTCTTGGTTTTGGCTCAGGTCATGATCTTGGGGTCCTGGGATTGAGCCCCATGTTGGGCTCTGTGCTCTGCATGGGGTCTGCTTTAGATACCCCCTCTCTCTCTCTCTCTCTCAAATAAATAAAATATTATATATATACACACACACACATATATATACATATATATGTATTTCAGGCTTTCGACTAAACCAAGTAATACAGGTTATTATTTTGAAACTGCAAGAGCTTATAAAAACATCTGAAAGAAGAGTTTGTGTATGCCCACAGACTGAAGAATTGTTCCAGTTTTAATGGATGAGCTGCCTTCATTATATATATTTAATGCCCGGTACTCAATATATGGTAAAGGAATGATAGCATCTTTCAAGATATTTAGCCCTCCCCGAGAGGGCAGAGCCAAAGTTTAGGATCTTCTCTGTCTTTGCAATTTCTTGTAAATTTTTAGAATCAGCTTGTCAGTTTCTGTACACAGAAAAAAGCCTGGTGGGATTATGATTGGTAATGCATAGAATTTGCAGACCAATCCGTCAGATGACACTGTCCATCTCTTCATTTAGTTAGATCTTCTTTACTTAGTTTCAGCAGTGTTTTCTGGTTTTCCCTTAGAGCTTTTGCATACGTTGCCCCCCCACCCCCGCACCATTTATTCCTGTTTTGCTTTGTTTTTATAGATTTTATTTATTTATGAGAGAGAGAGAGCATGAGGGGAAGGGCAGAGAGAGAAGCAGGCTCCCTCTGAGCAGGGAGACTGACAAGGGGCTCCATCCCAGGACCCCAGGATCATGACCTGAGCCAAAGGCAGACACTTAACTGACTGAGCCACCCAGGCGCCCCATTCCTGTTTTATTTGTAAATGTGATTGTGTTTTGCTGCTATCACGAATGATATTAATTTCATTTTTGAATTGTTTGTTGCAGTATATAGAAAGAAGGTAGATTTTTGATTATTGTGCCCTGTGACCATGCTAAATTAATTTTTTTGTGTGTGGGGTTTTTTTGTAGTATCTGATCCTTTCTCACGGTCTTCTCCTTCTTGAACTTTATTTACGTGTATGTTAGGCCACTTGATACTGTCTTTTAGGTCCGTAAGGCACTTTTTTTTTTAAATTTTATTTTATTATGTTATGTTAATCACCATACATTACATCATTTGTTTTTGACGTAGTGTTCCATGATTCATTGTTTACGTATAACACCCAGTGCTCCATTCAATAGGTGCCCTCTTTAATACCCATCACCAGGCTAACCCATCCCCCCACCCCCCTCCCCTCTAGAACCGTCAGTTTGTTTCTCAGAGTCCATAGTCTCTCATGGTTCATCTCCCCCTCCGATTTCCCCCCCTTCATTTTCCCTTCCTACTATCATCTTTTTTTTTTTTTTAACATGTATTATTTGTTTCAGAGGGTACGGGTCTGTGATTCAACAGTCTTACACAATTCACAGCGCTCACCATAGCACATACCCTTCCCAATGTCTATCACCCAGCCACCCCATGCCTCCCACCCCCCACCACTCCAGCAACCCTCAGTTTGTTTTCTGAGATTAAGAATTCCTCGTATCAGTGAGATCATATGATACATGTCTTTCTCTGATTGACTTATTTCGCTTAGAATAATACCCTCTAGTTCCATCCACGTTGTTGCAAATGGCAAGATTTCGTTTTTTTTTTTTTTTTGATGGCTGCGTAATATTCCATATATATATACATATATATATACACATATACACACACACCACACCTTTATCCATTCATCTGTTGATGGACATCTTGGCTCTTTCCATAGTTTGGCTATTGTGGACATTGCTGCTATAAACATCGGGGTGCACATACCCCTTCAGATCGCTACATTTGTATCTTAGGGGTAAATACCCAGTAGTGCAATTGCTGGTCCTAGGGTAGCTCTATTTTCAACTTTTTGAGGAACCTCCATACTGTTTTCCAGAGTGGCTGCACCAGTTTGCATCCCCACCAACAGTGTAGGAGGGTTCCCCTTTCTCCGCATCCTCACCAACATCTGTTGTTTCCTGACTTGTTAATTTTAGCCATTCTGACTATGTGAGGTGGTATCTCATTGAGGTTTTGATTTGTATTTCCCTGATGCCAAGTGATGTTGAGCACTTTTTCATGTGTCTGTTGGCCATTTGGATGTCTTCTTTGGAAAAATGTCTGTTCATGTCTTCTGCCCATTTCTTGACTGGATTATTTGTTCTTTGGGTGTTGAGTTTGATAAGTTCTTTATAGATTTTGGATACTAGCCCTTTATCTGATATGTCATTTGCAAATATCTTCTCCCATTCTGTCGGTTGTCTTTTGGTTTTGTTGACTGTCTCTTTTGCTGTGCAAAAGCTCTTTATCTTGATGAAGTCCCAGTAGTTCATTTTTGCCCTTGCTTCCCTTGCCTTTGGCGATGTTTCTAGGAAGAAGTTGCTGCGGCTGAGGTCGAAGAGGTTGCTGCCTGTGTTCTCCTCTAGGATTTTAATGGACTCCTGTCTCACATTGAGGTCTTTCAACCATTTTGAGTCTATTTTTGTGTGTGGTGTAAGGACATGGTCCAGTTTCATTCTTCTGCATGTGGCTGTCCAATTTTCCCAACACCATTTGTTGAAGAGACTGTCTTTTTTCCATTGGACATTCTTTCCTGCTTTGTCGAAGATTAGTTGACCACAGAGTTGAGGGTCCATTTCTGGGCTCTCTATTCTGTTCCATTGATCTATGTGTCTGTTCTTGTGCCAGTACCATACTGTCTTGATGATGACAGCTTTGTAATAGAGTTTGAAATCCGGAATTGTGATGCTGCCAGCTTTGCTTTTCTTTTTCAACATTCCTCTGGCTATTCGGGGTCTTTTCTGGTTCCATACAAATTTTAGGATTATTTGTTCCATTTCTTTGAAAAAAGTGGATGGTATTTTGATAGGGATTGCATTAAATGTGTAGATTGCTCTAGGTAGCATTGACATCTTCACAATATTTGTTCTTCCGATCCATGAGCATGGAATGTTTTTCCATTTCTTTGTGTCTTCCTCAGTTTCTTTCATGAGTATTTTATAGTTTTCTGAGTACAGATTCTTTGCCTCTTTGATTAGATTTATTCCTAAGTATCTTATGATTTTGGGTGCAATTGTAAATGGGATCAACTCCCATTTCTCTTTATTCTGCCTTGTTGGTGTATAGGAATGCCACTGACTTCTGTGCATTGATTTTATATCCTGCCACTTTACTGAATTCCTGTATGAGTTTTAGCAGTTTTGGGGTAGAGTCTTTTGGGTTTTCCACATAAAGTATCCTATCATCTGCAAAGAGTGAGAGTTTGACTTCTTTGCCGATTTGGATGCCTTTTATTTCTTTTTGTTGTCTGATTGCTGTGGCTAGGACTTCTAGTACTATGTTGAATAGCAGTGGTGATAGTGGACATCCCTGCCATGTTCCTGACCTTAGGGGGAAAGCTCTCAGTTTTTCCCCATTGAGAATGATATTCGCTGTGGGTTTTTCATAGATGGCTTTTATGATATTGGGGTACGTGACCTCTATCCCTATACTCTGAAGAGTTTTGATCAAGAAAGGATGCTGTACTTTGTCAAATGCTTTTTCTATATCTATTGAGAGGATCATATGGTTCTTGTTCTTTCTTTTATTAATGTATTGTATCACATTGATTGATTTGCAGATGTTGAACCAGCCTTGCAGCCCAGGAATAAATCCCACTTGGTCGTGGTGAATAATCCTTTTAATGTACTGTTGGATCCTATTGGCTAGTATTTTGGTGAGAATTTTTGCATCCATGTCCATCAGGGATGTTGGTCTGTAATTCTCCTTTTTGATGGGGTCTTTGTTTGATTTTGGGATCAAGGTAATGCTGGCCTCATAAAATGAGTTTGGAAGTTTTCCTTCCATTCTATTTTTTAGAACAGTTTCAGAATTAACTCTTCTTTAAATGTTTGGTAGAATTCCCCTGGGAAGCCATCTGTCCCTGGGCTCTTGTTTGTTGGGAGATTTTTGATTACTGCTTCAGTTTCCTTCATGGTTATAGGTCTGTTCAGGTTTTTATTTCTTCCTGGTTCAGTTTTGGTAGTTTATACATCTCTAGGAATGCATCCATTTTTTCCAGATTATCTAATTTGCTGGCATATAGTTGCTTATAATATGTTCTTATAATTGTTTGTATTTCTTTGGTGTTGGTTGTGATCTCTCATCTTTCATTCATGACTTTATTTATTTGGGTCATTTGTCTTTTCTTTTTGATAAGTCTGGCCAGGGATTTATCAATCTTATTAATTCTTTCAAAGGACCAGCTCCTAGTTACGTTGATCTGTTCTGTTCTTTTGGTTTCTATTTCATTGATTTCTGCTCTGATCTTTATAATTTCTCTTCTCAGGCGCCTGGGTGGCTCAGTTGGTTAAGCGACTGCCTTCGGCTCAGGTCATGATCCTGGAGTCCTGGGATCGAGTCCCACATCGGGCTCCCTGCTCAGCAGGGAGTCTGCTTCTCCCTCTGCCCTCTTCCCTCTCGTGCTCTCTGTCTCTCATTCTCTCTCTCTCAAATAAATAAATAAAATCTTTAAAAAAAAATAAATAAAATAAAATAATTTCTCTTCTCTTGCTGGGTTTAGGCTTTATTTGCTGTTCTTTTACAGCTCCTTTAGGTGTATGGTTAGGTTGTGTATTTGAGACCTTTCTTGTTTCTTGAGAAAGGCTTGTATTGCTATATATTTTCCTCTTAGGACCGCCTTTGCTGCATCCCAAAGATTTTGAACAATTGTTTTTTCATTTTCATTTGTTTCCATGAATTTTTAAAATTCTTCTTTAATTTCCTGGTTGACCCATTCATTCTTTAGTAGGATGCTCTTTAGCCTCCATGTATTTGAGTTCTTTCCGACTTTCCTCTTGTGATTGAGTTCTAGTTTCAAAGCATTGTGGTCTGAATATATGCAGGGAATGATCCCAATCTTTTGGTACCAGTTGAGACCTGATTTGTGACCTAGGATGTGATCTATTCTGGAGAATGTTCCATGGGCACTAGAGAAGAATGTGTATTCTGTTGCTTTGGGATGGAATGTTCTGAATGTATCTGTGAAGTATATTTGGTCCATTGTGTCATTTAAAGGCTTTATTTCCTTGTTGATCTTTTGCTTAGATGATCTGTTCATTTCAGCGAGGGGGGTGTTAAAGTCCCCCACTATTATTGTATTGTTGTCGATGTGTTTCTTTGATTTTGTTATTAATTGGCTTATATAATTGGCTGCTCCCATGTTAGGGGCATAGATATTTACAATTGTTAGATCTTCTTGTTGGATAGATCCTTTAAGTAGGGTATAGTGTCCTTCCTCATCTCTTATTATAGTCTTTGGTTTAAAATCTAACTTGTCTGATATAAGGATTGCCACCCCAGCTTTCTTTTGGTGTCCATTAGCATGGTAAATGGTTTTCAACCCCTCACTTTCAATCCGGAGGTGTCTTTGGGTCTAAAACGAGTCTCTTGCAGACAGCATATCGATGGATCTTGTTTTTTTATCCAATGTGATACCCTGTGTCTTTTGATTGGTGCATTTAGCCTATTCAGGGTACACATTCACCTTACACATTCAGGGTAACTACTGAAAGATATGAATTTAGTGCCATTGTATTGCCTGCAAGGTGACTGTTACTGTATATTGTCTGTGTTCCTTTCTGGTCTATGTTACTTTTAGGCTCTCTCTTTGCTTAGAGGACCTCTTTCAATATTTCTTGTAGGGCTGGTTTCGTTTTTGCAAATTCCTCTAGTTTTGTTTGTCCTGGAAGCTTTTTATCTCTCCTTCTATTTTCAATGACAGCCTAGCTGGATATAGTATTCTTGGCTGCATATTTTTCTTATTTAGTGCTCTGAATATATCATGCCAGTCCCTTCTGGCCTGCTAGGTCTCTGTGGATAGGTCTGTTGCCAATCTAATGTTTCTACCATTGTAGGTTACAGACCTCTTCTCCCAAGCTGCTTTCAGGATTTTCTCTTTGTCTCTGGGACTGGTAAGTTTTACTATTAGATGTCGGGGTGTTGACCTATTTTTACTGATTTTGAGAGGGGTTTTCTGTGCCTCCTGGATTTTGATGCCTGTTTCCTTCCCCAAATTGGGGACGTTCTCTTCTATAATTTGCTCCAATATACCTTCTGCCCCTCTCTCTTTCTTCTTCTTCTGGGATCCCAATTATTCTAATATTGTTTCATCTTATGGTATCACTTATCTCTCTAATTCTGTCCTCGTGACCCAGTAGTTGTTTTATCTTTTTCTCAGCTTCTTTATTCTCCATCATTTGGTCTTCTATATCACGAATTCTCTCTTCTGCCTCATTTATCCTAGCAGTTACAGCGTCCATTTTTGACTGCACCTCATTAATAGCCTTTTTGATTTCAACTTGGTTAGATTTTAGTTTTTATTTCTCCAGAAAGGGTTTCTCTAGTATCTTCCATGCTTTTTTCAAGCCCAGCTAGTATCTTTAAAATCATCATTCTGAACTCTAGTTCTGACATCTTACTAATGTCCGTATTGATTAGATCCCTGGCAGTTGGTACTGCCTCCTATTCTTTTTTTGAGGTGATTTTTTTCCATCTTGTCATTTTGTCCAGAGGAGAATAGATGAGTGAGAGAACAAAATGCTAACAGGGTAACAATGTCACCAGAAAAATATACACTAAACAAATCAGAAGAGACCTGAAACCAGGGGAAAAGAAAGGGAAAGAAAGAAAAAAGAAAAAGATAAAAATAAAAAAAAAAAAGAATATGGTCAAATATCAGGCTGGTGAATAGATCAGTGCCACACAGTAGATTTTGGGTGTCGTTTGGTCTGTTAGAAGAAAGTGTGTCCCAAAATTTAAAGAAAGAAAACCTTATATGTGTACAAAAATAAGGGTAAATACAATGAAGGGATAGAATATAACTGTACGTTAAGCGTCTGCCTTCGGCTCAGGTCATGATCCCAGGGTCCTGGGATCGAGCCCCACATCGGGCCCCCTGCTCCACGGGAAGCCTGCTTCTCCCACTCCCCCTGCTTGTGTTCCCTCTCTCGCTGTGTCTGTCTCTGTCAAATAAATAAATAAAAAAAAAAATCTAAAAAAAAAAAAAGAATATGTAAAGATGAAAATTATGAAAGATTTTATAAAAGGAATTGATAAGAAGTTAGTTGATAAAAGAAAGAAGAGAACTTAAAAAAAAAGAAGAGAGAATGTGATCAGGCAGGAGACTAGAACAAAGCCATACACTAGAGATACAGGGTATATTTTGGTCTGTTAGAAGAAACTGTATCCCAAAATTTTAAAGAGAGAACAACTTATATATATACCAAAAATAAGGTTAACTACTATGAAGGGATAGAATACGACTCTAAACATGAAAAACAAAAAAGATTTTTAAAAAAGGGATGATAAGATGTTGGCTGAAAAAGGGAAAAAGAAAAATTCAAAAAAAAAAAATAGAAAAAAAAAAAATTAAAAAAATTAACTTTGAAAGACTAGAGAATCGGGGAAAAACCATGAATTCTATGTGCAGTATTCCCCTAGCGATGGAGTTCTGCCGTTCTCATTGATCAGTAAACTTGGTCTTGGCTGGCTGTTCTTGCTGATCTTCTGGGGGAGGGGCCTGTTTCCGTGGTTCCCAAATGTCTTTGCCGGAGGCAGAATTGCCCCACCCTTGCCGGTCCGGGCTAAGTCATCTGCTCGGGTTTGTTCTCGGGAGCTTTTGTTCCCTACAAGCTTTCCGTACAGCTTTGGAGGACGAGAGTGAAATGGTGGCCCCCTAATCTCCGCCCCGGAGAGCCGAGAACTCGGGGCCTGCTCCTCAGTGAGCCCCCAGAGAAGAGCAGTCAATCACTCCCGTCTCCCCGGTCTCCGGCCACACTCCGTGCTCACCTGGCCTGTGACCGAGCATTTCTGTCTCTGGCTCACGACCCCGTGTGGAGTCTCCAAACCCAGCAGATCCCTGCGGTGCGCTCCCGTCCGCTCCTCCCAGGGGAGGAAGGGGAGTCTCCTTGGATCTGCTGCTGTTGGGTCCCTGCTGGAGGAGCAGTGGCCCAACTGTGCCGCGGATCATGGTTTGTGGCCACCCTGAGCTGAGAGCCTGCACCTCGGCTCCCTCTCTGCAGCCGGCTTCCCCACTCCGATACCTGGGAGCTCTGCCGCACTCAGGCACCCCCTCCTGTGACCCTGAGGGTCCTGAGACCACACTGTCCCACGAGGGTTCCACTCCCTGCTTAGCCACTGGAGCGACGTCCCTCAGCAGAGCCAACTTCTAAAAGTCCCGATTTTGTGCTCCGCAGCTCTATCACTTGCCAGAAGCGGCCGACGGAGGCCCCCTCCCCCACCGTCTATCCTCCCAAATATCGCCTCGGATTCACTCCTCCAAACGTCCTACCTTCCAGGAAGTGGTCGCTTTTCTGTTCAGAGATTTGCTGCTATTCTTTTCTTCAATCTCCTGTTGAGTTCGCAGGTGTTCAGAATGGTTTGATCCCTATCCAGCTGAATTCCTGGGACCAGACGAAATTTAGGTCTCCTACTCCTCCGCCATCTTGCTCCTCCTCCTGTAAGGCACTCTTAACATTCCTTCAATCTTTCCTTCCTCTCTGTTCTTCAGACCAGATGAATTCCATTGATACTGGATATATAACAGCTCACTTAATCTTCCTGGGTTTTTTTGTTTTGTTTTGTTTTTTTAAAGACACCTCTATCCTAAACTGTGTCTGGAATCCTTATCCAGAGCTCTTCTGTTTTGCTGTTCACAGAGAAAGGTCTCCAGTCTTCTGCCTTGAAGAAGGGGACAGATAGGGTGAAAGGAAGGACAGCTTCTAGTTTGAAAAACAGAGATCAAAACAAACAACAGAAGAATCCACCTTGAAGGAAACAGAAAATATGCAGAGAGAAGGAACTTTCCTAAAACCTATGTTTATATGCTTGGAGATAAGAAAAATACTGCATTCATCAAATAAGAGTAAAATGTTTAAAAAAGGGAATTTTCAGGGGATAAAACCAAACTTAAATTAAAAAGGTTACAGCATAAATAAAAAGCTCAGTAGAAAGGTTGGGAGGTAAAAGTAAGAAAATAAGCCAGAAATAAGAGCAAAAAGACAAAGAGCTGGAAAAATGAGAGAGAAAATAAGAAAGAGATCCAGTCTAGGAGTTTTGGGGAAAAATGCCAACAAGAAACCATCAGTGACTGGAGTGGGAGAGGTAACATGGGGATTATCTGCTGCTTTTCCTATTGGTTTTTTAGAATTAAGAATTTTTCTTACTATGAAACAAAGCATACATAAGAACAAACACACATACACCTACACACTGACAATGTAATGGATAATTAAAAAGCAGCACTCGTGTAATTAGAAAGGGCCTGTGCCTTGGGCGCCTCCCGTGGGACCTTCCAGGATCACAGTTCTGCTTGGCTCCCCATCCTCATAGGTGACCACTATCCTGACAGGTACAATAATTATATTCAGGCCTCTCTTTCCCCCTGTGTGTACATCCTTCAACACCATAGCTTAGTTCACGTTTGGAACTTAAATAAACTGTGTGTGTTATTTTGCGTCGTACAATTCATCCACGTTAGGACATGTAACTGCAGTTCATTGCTGTATACCATTGTACCACTGCGGATACATCCTTCCCATTGTTTTGAGCGCTTGACCCGTTTCTGGTTGTGATATTCTACAAAAGCCGATCCTCATTCTTACACATCTCACCTTCCACACACGTGAATCTCTTCATGCGTATGCATTTCTGGAAGTAGATGTCAGGTGGCGGAGTTGCTGGATCACTGGATAGTCTTGCCTCCCCTCTTACTGCTGGGCGCCTGGGTGGCTCAGTTGGTTAAGCGACTGCCTTCGGCTCAGGTCATGATCCTGGAGTCCCTGGATCAAGTCCCGCATCGGGCTCCCTGCTCAGCAGGGAGTCTGCTTCTCCCTCTGACCCTAACCCCTCTCATGTGCTCTCTCTCATTCTCTCTCTCTCAAATAAATAAATAAAATCTTTAAAAAAAAAAAAAAAGAAAATTGTGATATTAGGTTGTTTCTTAGCTCTCCCCCCCACCCCCCCTAACTTAACGGCCCCAGAATGCCCATTCCAGTGTAAAATGTTGCTGGTATCCTCTCTTTTTTTTCCATTATTGCCGTATAATTGACAAAATATCAGTTCTCTTCTTGTCTTTAAGGGTTTATGCCATTAAAAATAAATGCCATTACTCTCATTTTACTGAGTCCCAGAAGAAGCTGAAATTAAAGCATGTCTTAGAGATAGCATGTTTAACCAGAACTACGTGTGGCTGGTCATTTTATTTTCAAGCTCACACAACACTTGAAGTGGTAATGTGGCTAAAAGAAGTATCATGTGAGCAATAATGATTCTGAATGGGCTATTCCATCAGACTTTGAATATTTTAAAATTTTATTTAAAATTTAGGGCTTTGTAGGTATGTCCTCAGTGGACTTAAATGTTGAAATACTTACTGTCCAAAACAGTCGTCTAAATCAAGAGAAGACCAAACACCCCAATAGGGAAATGGGCAGTGTTCATCAATTGACAGTTGACCAGATAGGTTTTTCTCTTAGGAGCAAATGTGGGGAAATGCATGGGTCTGCTTTCCTGAAACAAGGGAAGGTGGGCAGTTTAACAGCATGCATGAAAATGCATGTATGTAAAATTGCCCATTGGCTTTCCTTGCCCTTGTGGGATTTTAACTTAAGTTATATAGTCAAAGATGTTAGCAAAGGTCTGTGCATTGATATTTATTACAGTGGAAAAACAGAAACAAAGAATGGCCAGTAATAAGGGAGTAGCTAAGTTACTGCCAAGTACTTTGCAACCATCAAAAAGTCATGTAATAATAGATAACCTATTGACATTTTCTCAAAATGTTGTTAAGGAATGAAGAACGAATGAGCAGTGCCTCACATATAAAAACCTGGATACAAAGCAGTCATCTGTAATATTCTCCGCAAAATAAATACATACATTTTTTAAAAGATAAAAGATGTATAAAAGTGTTTGCTGGTTTTCTCTGACAAATGTATGATGGCTTTATTTTCTCATTTAAACTTCTTGGTGCTTTCTAAATTTTCTAACTAAATACTTATTTTATAATTTAAAAAAATACCTTGTAATTCAGTTTTATTTGCCAAATTACTTTATTATGTCTAGTGGAATATTTCTAAATGACTATAAAGCAATAATCTTGGAGTTGTTGATGGATTCAGTGTAAAGAAGTGAACTAGGACAAAAACAGGTGTGGTTTTATGGACACAGTAATGAGCTTTCCTCAGTGTGGTGATAAGGTTATATTGAGTTTCTTCAGGTTTCTTTTCCCCGTGACTGAAAACTGGGGTGGCCCACACCTAGAGCTGCCATAGCATGGAGCATCCTAGCAGGGAGAGAAACACAGGGCTTCCTGTCCCAGATGAGAGCCTCAGGCCCCCAAGTACAGCGCTCGAGGACAGTCAGCCCCCCACTCCAAAGGCAGCAGAGTGTGAGCCCTTGTTCTCTGTCTTGTAAGTTTCCCTTAGTCACTGTTTCTCATTCTTTTCAGGTTTAGGGTTTAAACTACATTTTCAAAATCACAAAATTTTTACTGTATTTTATTTTGCTCTCTTGGAGCATTGTGAGAAAAATTAAAATTTTAAACAGGCAGGGGGCTCAGTTGGTTAAGTGGCTGACTCTGGATTTCCACTCAGGTCATGATCTCGGGGTCCTAGGATCCAGCCCTATGTAAGGCTCTGTGCTCAGTGGGGAGTCTGCTTTAGGATTCTTTCTCTCTCTATCTTTCTCTCTCTCTAATAAAATAAATCTTTAAAAAAAATTTCAAACAGGGATGTTTCCAGCTACTATTTGTGTGCGCCCATTTGTCCCCCTCTTTTGGGAGGGGTGCACATTTCTTCCTCCAGCTAACTAGGCAGATTTTTGCCAACCACCTCCATTTAATTTTGAGAGAGTGGCTCTAACATCTTGCTCTCAGTACTTTTAATTCTTACCGTTCGGGTGTCACGGTTCAGCCTGTGGTTCTTATAGAAAGTACAGAAACCAAAATGAACACTCAGGGTGTCCAAAGTGTCTTAAAATAAGCCTGGAACAGCTCAGCTCATGCACTGATTATCCCTAACAGTTAACAGTCCACATTGTGATGTGCTGCTTATTGCTCTGAAATATATGTCAGCTCTCAGTATTAATGTGGGACAATCATTTATCGCCAGTGAAACACTTAGTCCAGACTTGTCAGATATTTATGCTATAAATTAATGACTTGTCCTTATAGTATCAATTTTATGACTGATGTTTTGGCAGATAGATGTTTTGTGTTTTGTTTTAAACTATGGATGAAAATTTTGTCAAAGTCATCGTTGTATTGCTTCCCTGTCTCCCCTGCCATTCTCAAAAGCCTACAACTTCTCTGTTGCTTTATTTGTTGAACTGTGTTGAATTGTGAAGTTGTTTGAAGTGATGGTATTGTTGAAAGTAACAAGTCTGAAAACTACTTTGGTATTTTAACTTGAAGACTGTATTTTCAGAAGTTCCATTTCTCCTAGACTTTGGAAATATCCTTTGATAGTAATGCCAAATCTGGTATTTAGCAGGTCCTGTTTCCTGCATACACAACCAACTGCTTATGTAAGAATTCAGCTTTAAAATGCTTTCTTAATGGATGACTATTCACATTCTTATTCTTTTAAGTAAGGGATTTGGTTTAGTTAAAGTAACGATTTTTGTTAACACTTCTGTGAAAACAGAAACTTTGACAGAGCATTTAAGACAAGTTTGAGAGACTACAATATTGGTTTCATTTTTCAATCTGCAAATTATTTTATAAATGGAATTACTATTATTTGATCATAAATGTTTATCACTTTCAAAGCTTCCAGCTTGCAAATTTCCCACCCGCAACAAGAGTTACCGTTTATCCCTTCTCCAAAAACTGCTGCTTGTGCCCTTGAAATTTTTACATTCCATATAGCCCCAAAACTTTAAAACAAAAATCACCTCATCACTTGCTTTCAGAGTTTCTTCTCCATTCCCACATGGTTTCTAAAATGTTAGCAGATACCATTTTAGAAAAAAACAGAAGTTACTTTTCTAACGAATATTCTAGAATGAGCTAGCGTTATCTACACTTAGATGGACTATGAAAAACCAAAGCTTGCTTGTTTTTTATTGCTAAATTTAGCAAAAGTGGAACTACATGATAGCTTATGTTGCTTATCACTGTTTTTATAAAATTTTGTTGAGAAAATATATGTGGAGAAATATTTTAATATTAAATATTTAAATCAGTATACATACACATTATAGACAGTACCACAGTACATTATCTTTTCCAGTGTGTTTTCACTGATTTAATTATATAACCAAGGGATCTTCCCAGAGTAAGGAACGTACTGAATTTAAACAATTCACATGTATTTTTTTAAATGTAGTTATACCCTTTGTATCTGGAGAATGCAAGATAAATAGATAATGGCTATTGGTGAAAAGTACTAATTCTAGATCTAGGATAACTGTTATTTCAGGCCTCACTGTACCTTACTTTCTGTGAAATAGGAGCTCTTCCATTTTCATATTCTAATTTAATCTACCATATAGTTAGCCAAAATTTATTATTGGTATGTGATAAAAATTTAAAAAGTAGTAGACTTGGGATCTTGAATTCAATTAGACTTTGTCTTTCAGTAGTATTTTTATAGGACCCTGGGACTAGTTCTCTACATTTCTGAGCCTTAATTTCTGTATCTGTAAAATGGGATTAGTGAGATCTTTTAGGATGGTGCTGAAGATTATAGACCATGTATATCAAAAAGTGCCTAGCACCTAAAAATGCTAAATAAGGGGTAGCTGTTATTATATAAGTCCATTTGAATGTGTAATTACAGTACCTTAGTGCTCTTATATTGAATAACTACAATTTTTTTTTTTTTTGGCTTTATCAGTCTTTTTGACACTGGTTGACATGTTAATTTACACCCATAATTTTTTCTAGTCAATAGATATAAACCTTCCATCTGTAAAACTGATAGTGTGGCTAGATAGCACCTTTCTAGCTAAGGCTGTGTAATATCAAGTTCATTTTACTAAAATTAAGTGTTATGCATTTGTTAAAAAAAATAGAGTACTATTGATATCATTACATATCCTCAACAGGATACTTTGGTGGAACAATATTCTGACAAAATGAAATGTGTCTCTAAAAAGTCTAAAGTCTACTATGTTAGTTAAACATAATTTCTTCAAAACTCCTCTAAGGTAAGAATAGTATTATAAATATACAAAACACTCCGATTTGTGTTTTCATTTTTGGTGCATGGTTGCCATGTAATTTAGTGTTTAATGGCTACTGTGACATCATCTTAATCATTTATAATGTGAATATGCTAATTTAAGATTTAAGCTAACACAACTAGAATCTAAGAAAATGGAGGTAGCATGGATATTTTCATACCTTTTTAAAAAATTGAATTATAGTTAGAATACAGTATTATATTAGTTTCAGATACACACCATACTGATTTAATGTTTATAAACATGAACTGATCACCAAGATAAATCTAGCTACCATCTGTCACCATGCAGAATTGTTACAGTATTAGTAAGTATATTGCCTATGCTGTACATTGCATTTCCCTATCTTATTTATAACTTGAATTTTGTATCTTCTAATCGCCTTCCTGTATTTGCCCATCTGCCTATTTCCCTCCCCTCTGGCAACCATCAGATTGTTCTCTGTATATTATGAGTCTGTTTCTGTTTTGTTCATTCTGGTTTTTAGATTCCATATATAAGTGAAATCACACAGTATTTGTCTTTCTTTGTCTTTCTTTTCTTTTTTCACTTAGCATAATACCCTCTAGGTTCATTCTTGCTGTCACCAATGGCAAGATTCCATTCTTTTTTTATAGCTGAGTAATATTCCCTCATACATACATACACCACAGCTGCTTTATCCATTCATCTATTACTGGACACTTAGGTTGTTCCCATATCTTGGCTATTGGAAATAATGCTGCAGTAAACATGGTGTATATATATATATATATCTTTTTGAATTAGTGTTTTCATAAGGGAAACAGCTTGATTGTATGGTAGTTGTATTTTTAATTTTTTGAGGACCCTCTGTTTTCCACAGAGGCTGCACCAGTTTGCATTCCCGCCAACAGTGCACGGCAGTTCTCTTTTCTCTACATCCTCACCAACACTTGTTATTTCTTGTCTTTTTAATAATAACACCAGACTGAGAGGTGTAAGGCAATATCTCATTGTGGTTTTGACGTGTTTCCCTGATGATGAGTGATGTTGATCATCTTTTTATGTGTCTGTTGACCTTCTGGATTTCTTCTTTGGAGAAATGCCTATTCATGTCCTCAGAATCCATTTTAAATTGGATTGTTTGGTTTTTTTTAGTTGTGTGAGTGCCTTATATATTTTGGATATTAGCCTCATCGGGGTATCATTTACAAATACCTTCTCTCATTCAGGAAGTTGTCTTTTTGTTTTGTTTTGTCTTTTTGTTTCCTTCACTATGCAAAAGCTTTTTAATTCCATGTATTACCATGTGTTTATATTTGCTGCTTTGGTTCTGCATGCCTGAGGAGACAAATCCAAAGATACACTGCCTAGACTGATGCCCAGGAGCTTACTGCTTATGTTTTCTTCTATGAATTTCATGGTTTCTGGTCTTATATATAAGTCTTTTAATCCATTTTGAGTTTCTTAAAGTGATCCAATTTCATTGTCGTGCCTGTTGTTTAGTTTTCCCAATACCATTTATTGAAGAGATTATCTTTTCTCCCTTGCCTTTGTCATAAACAGATTGACCATATAAGCATGGGTTTATTTCTGGGCTCTCTGTTCTGTTCCATTAATCTGTGTGTCCGTTTTTTTGGCAGGACCAAATTGTTTTAATTACTACAGCCTTGTAGTATACTTTGAAATCAAGCAGCAGGATACCTCCAGCTTTGTTCTTTCTCAAGGTTTCTTTAGCTATTTGGGATCTTCTGTGGTTCCATACAAATTTTAGGATTACTTGGTTCTAGTTCTGTGAAAAATAACTGTTGGTATTTTGATAGGGACTGCACTGCCTCTGTAGATTGCCTTGTGTAGTATGGACATTTTAACAATATTCATTCTTTTAATCCATAAGCATGATATATCTTCCCATTTATTTGTATCATCTTCAGTTTCTTTCATCAACATCTTACAGTTTTCAGCATACAGGTCTTTCACTTCCTTGGTTAAATTTATTCCTAGGTAATCTATTCATTTTGATGTAATCGTCACTGGGATTGTTTTCTTAAGAGAAGTGTAAGAAATGCAACAGGTTTATGTGTATTAATTCTGCATTCTGCAACCTTACTGAATTCATTTATTTTAAGTTCTAATTAGCTTGTTGGTGTACCCTTTAGGATTTTCTATATATACTATCATGTTGTCTGCAAAGAGTTTTACAGTTTTACTTCTTTTCCAGTTTGGATCCCTTTTATTTATTTTTTTCTCATCTGATTGCTGTGCTGCTAGGCTCTCCAATACTACGTTGAATAAAAGTGGCAAGAGTGGGCATCCTTGTCTTGTTCCTGATCTTAGAGGAAAAGCTTTCAGCTTTTCACCATTGAGTATGATGTTAGCTGTGGCTTTGTTATGTATAGCCTTTTATGTTGAAGTATGTTTTCTCTCTATCCACTTTGAGAGTTTTTATCATAAATGGATGTTGAATTTTATCATGGTTTTTGGGCAGCTATTGAGATAATCAAATGATTTTTATCCTTTTGTTGTTGTTGTTCATGTGGTATATCACATTGATTGACTTGCAGATACTGAAACCATCTTTGCATTTCTGGAGTAAATCCCACTTGGTCATGGTGTAAGATTCTTTTACTGTATTGTTGAATTTGGTTTGCTAATATTTTGTTGGGGATTTTTGCATCAGTGTTCATCTGGGATACTAGCCTGTAATTTTCCTTTTTTGTGGTGTCTCTGGTTTTGGTATCAGCATAATGCTGGCCTCAGAGAATGAGTTTGGAAGCATTTTTTCCTTTTCAGTTTTCTGTATGAGTTTGAGAATAAGTATTAACTCTACTTTAAATATTTGGTAGAATTCACCTGGGTCACCGTCTGTTCCTAGACTTTGTTTGGATCAATAATCAAAAAACTCCCAACAATTGTGTTACTAATAATTGGTCTGTTCAGATTTTTTACTTCTTCTTGATTTAGTCTTGGAAGATTGTTCCTAGGAACTTATCATTTCTTCTAGGTTGTCCCATTTGTTGGCAGATAATTGTTTGTAGAAGTCTCATAGGATCCTTTGTATTTTTATGTACTGGTGGTAACTTTTCCTCTTTCATTTCTGATTTTTATTTACTTGGACCCTCCTCTCTCTCTCTTTTTTGATGACTGGCTGTAAGTTTATCAATTTTGTTTATCTTTTTAAAGAGAAGACTTAGTTTCACTGATCTTTTCTATTGCTTTTTTGTCCCCATTTCATTTATTTCCACTCCGATCTTTATTATTTTCTTCCTTCTACTTACTTTGGACTTCATTTGTTCTTTTCTTTTTTTAGTTCTTTTATGTGTAAAGTTAGAGTGTTCATTTGAGATTTTTCTTATTTCTTGAGGTAGGCCTATCTTGCTATAAACTTTTTAGATCTGCTTTTGCTGTGACCATAGATTTTGGACTGTTCTGTTTCCATTTTCATGTGTCTCGAGCTATTTTTTATTTCCTCTTGGCTTTGTTGACCCATTGGTTGTTGAGTAGTAGCATGTTGTTCAGCCTCCATGGGCTTGTGGGGTTTTTTTTTCCAATTTTCATCTTATAATTGATTTCTAATTTCATACCACTGTGAAAAGATGCTTGTTTTGAATCAGTCTTTTCAGATTTATTGAGACTTGTTTTGTAGCCTAACAGGTGATCTATCCTGGAGGATATTCCATGTGAAATTGAAAATACTGTGTATTCTTCTCGTTAGGGATGGAGTGTTCTGTATATATCTATTAAATCCATCTGGTCTCGTGTGTCATTTAAAGCCAGTGTTTCCTTATTGATTTTCAGTCTGGGTGATCTGTTCATTGATGTAAATGAGGTGTTAAACTCCCTTACTATTACTGGATTACTGTCAACTTCTCCCTTTATGTCTATTAATAATTGCTTTGTGTCTTTAGGTGCCCCTCTGTTGGTTGCATAGATCCTTAGAAGTGTTATATCTGCTTGTCGGACTGATCCCTTTATCGTTATGTGATCTTCTTTGTCTCTTGTTACACACTTTCTTTTTGTCTGATACAAGAATTGCTTCCGTGGCTTTCTTTTACATTTGCATGGAATATTTTTTCCATCCCTTCCCTTTCAGTCTGCGTGTGTCTTTATATCTGAAGTTAGCCTCTTGTAGGCTGCATGTAGATGGGTCTTTTTTTTTTTTTTTTTTTAAGGAACACAAGCAGGGGAGCGTGGGAGAGGGAGAAGCAGGCTTCCTGCTGAGCAGGGAGCCCGATGTGGGGCTCGATCCCAGGATCCTGTGATCATGACCTGAGCCGAAGACAGACGCTTAACGACTGAGCCACCCAGGCACCCCTGTAGATGGGTCTTTTTAAAAATCCATTCAGCTACCATATGTCTTTTAATTGGAGCATGTAGTCCATTTAAGGTAGTTATTGCTAGATTGGTATTTATTGCCACTTTGTTCATTGTTTCTAGTTGTTTCGGTAGTTCCCTGTTCCTTTCTTCTTCTCTTGCTCTTTTCCTTGTGATTTGGTGACTTCCTTTAGTGTCATGTCTGATTTCCTGCCTCTTTATTTTTTGTGCACCTCTATATAGCAGTCTCTTTTAGGTTGATGGTCACTTAAGTTCAAGTGTGTTCAAAAAGCACTACCTTTTTATCCCCCTTTGATGTTTTTGATGTCCTATTTTATTTTATTTATTTATTTTTTTTAAAGATTTTATTTATTTATTTGACAGAGAGAGACACAGCGAGAGAGGGAACACAAGCAGAGGGAGTGGGAGAGGGAGAAGCAGGCTTCCCGCCGAGCAGGGAGCCCGATGCGGGACTCAGTCCCAGGACCCTGGGATCATGACCTGAGCCGAAGGCAGACGCTTAACCGACTGAGCCACCCAGATGCCCCTTGATGTCCTATTTTAGATCTTATTATTTTGTGTATCCCTTGACTAAGTACTATAGATTCTAGATGATTTTACTGTTCTTGTTTTTTAACCTTTATACTAGCTATGTAGGTGCTTGATCCACTACCTTTACTATAAGTTTACCTTTACCAGAGTGTTTTTTTTTTTTTTTTCCATAATTTCCTTATTTCTAGTTATGGCCTTTTCTTTTTCATTTAAGAAAGTCCCTTTAACATTTTTTGTAAGGCCGGTTTGGTATTGATGAGCGTTTTTAGTTTTTGTCTGGAAAACTCCTTTATTTCCCCTTCAGTTTGGAATGATAATCTTGCCAGGTAGAAAGAGTATTCTTGATTGTGTTTTCAGTACCACTCCCTTCCAGCCTGTAAAGTTTCTGCTGAAAAATCTTCTTCCCTTTTATGGAACAAGTTTTCTCTTGCTGCTTTGAAGATCCTCTATGATGTGTGTGGGTCTCTTTGGGTCCACCTTATTTGGATGGGCTTGTATGTTTCTTTCACCAGGTTAGGGAAATTTTCAGCCATTATTTCCTCAAATAGGTTTTTGTCTCTTTCTCTCTTCTCCTTCTAAGACCCCTACAATGCAAATGTTAGTATGCTTGGTGTTGTCCCAGAGGGTTTTCTTAAACTTTGCTCAGGTTTTTAAAATTTTTTTCTATGAAGTTTCGATTGAGTGATTTCTACTAACCTTTCTTCCAGGATCACTGATCCCTTCTTGTGCATCATCTCATCTGCTTTTGATTCCTTCTAGTATATTTTTCACTTCAATTATTGTATTCTTCAGCTCTGGTTCTTTATATATATATATATTTTTTTTCTATTTCTTTGTTGAATTCTCACTGTGTTTATCCATTTATCTCCTGAATTCAGTTAGCATTTTCATAAGCATTACTTAGAATTCCTTATCCAGTAGGCTGCTTATCTGTTTCATTTAAGTTTTTTTTTTTTCCCTGAGTTTCTGTCTTACTCTTTAATTTGCAACATACTTCTATCTCATTTTGTCTGTTTCTCTGTAGTAGTAGATCAGTTATACCTGTTAGTTTTGAAGGAGTGGCTTTGTGCAGAAGGTGTCCTGTGGGGTCCAGTAACCTAAAATGCCCTGGTCACCCGACCCAGGTGCCCAAGGAGTAACCCCTGGGTGGGCTGTGTCCACCCCCCTGTTGCGGTGGGTCCCGATTCATATGGACTCACTGCTGCGTGTGGGGCGGGCTGCAGGAGCTGGCTGCAATGCCCGACACCAACAGTATGGCTGGGCTGGTGGGCAGGCCAGGCCTCCTGCACAGCTGGCTGCAGCTGTTGTAGGTGTTCCCACTTGCTGGGCTGGCACCCAGAGCAGGGTGCTTGTCAGGGGCTGTGGTCCCTGCAGGAGAGGTCAGGCGGTAAGCCACTTGTGAGGGGCTCCAGGTTGGCTGGATGGGGCGAGTTCACAGGGAAACACTGGGGCCAGGCATGGTGCTAGCACAAGAGAGAGAAAGTGTTAGAAATGGTGTCCATCAGTGCTAGTCCAGCCAGGTAGAAGTGGCAAGTACAAAATGGTGCCCGCCGGGGTCATGTCCCCGGGAAGTGCTCCAAGTGATCCCTGCCCCTCTGGCACACACCCCACCGTCAGTGAATGTACTTCCTTCACGTGTCAGCCAGGTGCTTTTCAAACTGCTGCCTCTGCCCTGGGCCGCCACACAAGTGAGAATGCGTGCATGCCCTTTAAGAGTGCGGTCCCCATTTCCTGCTGCCCTCTGGCTCTCTTGGCTGTAAGCCCCATTGCTTTTCAAAGCCTGTCATTATTGGTGCCATTCACCTGGGCAGTGGCACCTGATGCGGGGCTCAGACCCCTCCTTCCTCAGTGAGGGCCTCTGTGGTTGCGCTCTCCCTCGCACTCGTGGGCCTCCCCAGCAGGCGTGTGGGGCCTGGCCAAACTGTGTCTCTGCCCATCCTGCACATCTCAGTCGGGCTCTCTAACAGCCTTCATTGCGTATGATCTTTCCTGCTCGTCTTTGCTTCTTTCTGCGAGAGCTGTTCCACTTAGAGTTGCAGATTTTTATGTGTCCGTGCAAGGAGGTGAGCCCAGGATCCCCTTTTTCCTCCCACCTCTCAAATCTCTTAATTATAGGCAATTTCTATTCTATTGTGATACTAATGACAGAAGAGAGAAAAAGCAGAAATTATTTTTAATGTTTAACTTTACCTCAAGACTATCTACTTGGTGACTCACACAAGATTTTAAAAACTCTGTCAAGCTTGAATGGATATTACCCTGCAAGTCCCTGCCAGGCAACACAGTTACGAAGGTAAGGAGCAAAGATTTTGGAATAAGGCAGTGCTGAATTCAGATCCAGGTTGTGTTCATGTGACTTTGGGCAAACAAATGGCTTAACTGTCGTCGGTAAAATGGACTAGTAGGAATGATTATTTGAGGTATTATACTTATTAAAGTACCTAGCTTTGTGGAGCTTGGCATGTAGAATTAAAATATCCATCACCTGGCTTAAAATATGAGTATTACCATGACTGGGAGTGTTTTGTTTCACCTCCTAAAAACCGTTTGTCTTAAATTCTTCATCTGCCTGCTTGTATTGCAGATGTCCACTAAGTAACTTTTACATCATTTTAAAGACTTTCTTACCTCTTTTTTTGGTCCTGTTCGAGGGACAAGTTGCCCATTCTTTTCACTGTTTATTCAATCCTTAGAATTCTTCCTTTAAATTGTTTCAGTGGATTTTAGAAACCAGGGTGTGAAGTAAGAGCATCATCACCAAAACCCGAGGGAAAATGTATACAGCAAAAAGAAAAACAAAAACACCATACAACAAACAACAACAACAACAAAAAAAAAACCTCTCATCTGGTAGACTGGCATGATAGAGAAACCAAGAAATTTTCGCACTAGTATAAAAATCTGAGAAGTGAAAAATCAATCCTTGGCTTTGGACTGAGGGAGGAAGCATGTGGCCATAGATCAAGTTGGGGTTGGTTCTGAGGGTTTCGTTCCTTCCTTTATACTAATATAAAATATGAATAAGGACACAGCTGCTCTGAATTTGTTTGATTTTACAAACATTTTTGTAGAGATTTAGGAATTGTGCTAATTGTGCAGAATGAGATGAGCATTAGTGTGTGGGTCATTTGAAAATTTAGTCCAAAAATACAGACTGTTGCACAATTTTAAGGCAGCTGTTTTTATCTGTTTGACCTGTTTGGGGCAATGGTTACTTGGGCAAAAATCTTGATTTGAAGATTCTGGTTGGAAGGGAATTTGGTACCTTTCGTTGTGTATCACTAAAGAAGTCAGACCTCAGGCTACAAAGTAGAAGGCCTTCGTACCTCAATTTGAAGACCTAGATCTACCTCAGCTTCTTAGTTTTGCCACTTTATCTTTGTGAGAGAGGTGGAATATCAGTTAAGAACACTGTTTTTGTTGGCCGAAGGACCTGGGTTTGAATCCTGGCTTTGCTAGTTACTATGTCACCTTAGGCAAGCCACCTTCTCTAAATCTCGAAAACAGAACTCACCTCATAGGTTTGTGGAACAGATTAAAGGGGATAGTGTATATAAAGAAAGAGCTTCCACAGTAGCTCCTAGTAGTAGTTAGGTGATAACCTATATTCTGGCTATAATATCAAACATCTACCATGTTAGCTGCCTTACATTCTTTTGCAGAACAGATAAAGATGTATAAATAAACTAAATGCAATAACATCTACTGGACACTGTACAAGATGATGGTAATATAAACAGGCCTAAGCCATGGCCCTTACCTAAGAGGAGTTATTGATAGAAACCTCTATCAAAAGGTATCCCAGGATCAGCTATGTAAAGTGCTACATGGCGGTGTTTAAGGGAGTCTAGAGGTTGTCATGGAACCGAAAAGCCATGGTGGACACTCCAGGCTTGGGGAACAGTTCTTAGAACAATACTTCCAGGAAACATGTAGCACATAGTAGTCACTTCATAAATATTTATAGAATCCAGGATCCCTAAGTGATAAACCAAATGGTTTGTGTAGAGGGGTGGGAAGACCTACAATTGGAGAAAGAAACAAGAGCCAGAATATGGACCCTTTTGGGCTTGAACTATATATAGTGGAGGAGTCCCGGAGAGTTTATTAAAAGACCCACGAGGGACAAAAGCAGTTTTAGCAGTGTGGGGAAGGAATGGAAGGAGAAGCAGTGAAAGTCAGGAGGACTCTTTAGTATAAACCATCATTGTGGTTAAGGCAAGAGAGGGAAGGCGTGTGTTGAGATGGCTGCAGTCACAGTGGACAAGAAGGAGAAGGTACATGACCATGCCACAGGGAGTAATAAAAAAGACCGGAAAGGGGGTTGAAATTGGCAAAATTTGTGCATTTAAGCCCAAGTTACTAAGCATAGAAACTTAGAAATAAGTTCCTTTTGTTAGTTGGGGCAGAAATGAGCAGTGTTTGGTTTCCTTAACATCTTTATTCAAGTGTTTCACAGCAACTGTATTACAAATTACAATAAATGTTCAAAATTCCAGAATTCAAAAACAGTTCAAACTAATGTAAAATGAAGTCAAATACAAACCATCAGTTTAACACAATTCTAAATTAAACTACAAACCCGAAATAGACCATAGCTGATAAAGTCTACTTAATCTTACAAACTGGACATATATGACTGAAACCCAGGATGACTCCCACAGATGCTGGGACCAGCCTAAATTCAAGCTTACAGGGTGATTGCAGATAATTATAATTACAATGGCCTTCAGTTCTGGACCCCATAATGAATTTACCTACTGAACAGCACGGTAGCTTAACCAACTTGATTGGCACCTGACTCCCTAAAAATAAAATCCAGTCAAACTACATATATACATTGGTATATGAGAAAAACCAAATCATGAAAAGATAGGGAAAAAAACATTACATGTGAGATGTGAGCTCAAAAACACAACTCCACAGCCATCAGTTTCAACCTTCAGTATCTAGTGTGATAGACATGAGGAGAAGGTAGTAAGCATGCCATTGTGTCACACCTGTTCTTGAATTCTTTGAAGAGGTCACATTCCTAATTCTGTATGTACCAGGCCATCATTATCCCTGTGTGCTCTTAAGAAGTGAGGAACACACATCCTCACTCCACAACATCGTTACAGGTTAAAATTCATGTCTGCCGATGCAGGGAACAGAGCTGAACACATGCAGCCTATGGTTTCAAGTTACCTAACACAGTGACCAGACTGAGGACTGATCCTTCCAAAGACAAAGAAATACATTTCTTCCGTGAAACATGTTAGATCAGACTTGAAGAAAGAAACGTAGACAAGGGTGACCATATAAATAAATACACAGGACCGAAGAAGCTTTTTGCAGACCCAGATGTATTCTTCCCTACCTATACCTCCAGCCCCACCTTGGGAAACATGGGCAAGCTCTTAGAGTTTACTGATGGAAGACCTTCATTTTTCAGTCAACAACTAAGCCCAGAGATGTTAAGTGACAGGCCATTGGTGTCTCAAAGGTGTGACAAAGGCATTACCTTCTTCATGCATCCTTTACTGAAAATGCTCCTGGCTTATTAGAGTATAGTGTTTGGTGCTCTAACCTTCTCCCCAAGATGAGTGCGCATAAATGATGCATAGTTTGGGGAAACTGTCTTAATATGCACTTGAAGTTAAAACCAGTAGAACCCTCTCTCAACAAAGGCAAAGCAAAAAGAATCATCGGTGTTTCTTCTCACTAAACAACAAAATGTATGCTAGTTAAAACCATTTAACAGAAATACTGTGAAAGCCTTCCACCAGACAGTTTTTCTGTTTGATTTGAAAACTAGTCCATAGCTTATTATCAAACAAATCAGTAATCCTTTAGCTAATGCAGGGATAAATGGGCAGTCAGAAAATGTAATCACCTCGTGTGTGCAGCGGAGTATTTACATTCTTCCTAATGAAAAGAGATAAGAAAAATGCAGGTGACTTCGGTGTGTAAAAACCACCTTTTAGGGCCAGTGCTAGAGGGACAAATAAATTAATCACTAGACCTGTATCGTCCCTGGTGTCAGCTCTGTTTTCAGTCTCCCTTTGAACTTATCTTGAATCAAAGAATATTTAAGGCTGCCTCAGTAGGGTGCTTGCTCCACTTAACCATAGTTAAGAGGTTTTAAAATATGTTTCTGGTCCTTGTTGAATTTATGGCACAGGGCTCTTAACCTCAGCATTATTGACATTTGAAGCTGGGTAATTCTTTGTTGTGGAGGATTGTCCTGTGCATTGTGGGATGCTGAGCAGCACTCCGATCTTTTCTCACTAGATATCAGTAGCATTTCCCCAGTTGTGACAATAAAAAATGTCTCCACCCATTGCCAAGTGCCCCCCCCAGGGGGGGTGCAAAACTGCTCCCAGATGAGAACCACTGGTTTATAGTACTTGGACAAAAACTGGTAAGCCTATGAGAAGACACCTGTTCCATGTGTAGTTGGTAAAAATCCAGTTGTAGTAGCTTTATTTTCAGGATTTTCCCCCCATGGTAATTAATACTCATTTTCTGAGGTCATTACTGTTTTTGCTTTTTTTTTCTCCAAATAAAAAATGTTGATTTAATTCATTTAACTTGAAGGCTAAACCAACACCACCATTTGGGTTTGTAATGTTTATCATCCCTGTTCTGTTGTCTTTGGGGGGAGAAAGCCTCTAACTGAGTAAGCAATACTGGATCATTCTGCCAGGCACATTACAGTCCCCAGTTAGAAATAGGGCAATTGAGATTGAGAGAGATTAAAAGGTCACCGAGCTACTACATTGCAGTTAGGTTATGAATTCTCGCCTGCTTTAGAGTCCCGACTATTCTCTGTAACAGCAGTTCTCCCTATGTAGTCCACAGACCCCTGGGAGTCCCCAAGATCTTTTCAGAAATACATTCAAGATCATACACAGTCTCTGTTTGCCTTTTTCACTGTGTTGACATTTGCAGTGATGGTCCAAAAGCAATGATGAGTAACACTGCAGGCATCTGCGGGTACAGTAGTCATTGTCTTCACTGCTATGCGCGCACAGTTCAAGAATATCCTGGAGGACGCAAAATATTACTGATTTTCTTAAACCTCCACTTTTGACAATGTCCTTTTACTATCCATCTGTGTGACAAAATGGGAAGATGCATAAAGCTGATTATGCACTTAGGCTGCACACAGCACTTAGGCTTGTGTCAAAGAGAGGAGTAGGTGTAAGATTGTTTATGTTGTGTGGTGAAGAGCCACCTTTTTCATGACCTACCGTGAGTAAACTCTGGTGTTTAGACTTGGGTGCTTGGCAAAGGTTTTCTCAAAAATGATTGAAGTGAGGTTATCACTTCACAGAAGACAACTGACAGTATTTGTTGCTGGTCTATAAAAATGTGAGCCTTCAAACAAAATTTAGAACTTTTTAAGACTTCCGTCTGCCACTGTGAGCTTGACAGATGTGACTCTTATATTGTTTAATGAACTGTGTCAATATTTGGAAAATCTGCCTAACTCAGTGAAACAATATTTTCCAAATGACTAATGCATGACAGTACAAAATCATGCATGGGTAAAAGATCCATTCAAAGTGCAAGACAGACCAGTGGATGTTAATGTAACAGCATCAGAAAAAGTTCGCTGATAGGGTTTCACATTGCACATTGCAGCACTAACCTTTAAAAAACCACAGTGTCGTATTTTGAGGTAGAATCATAAAGAATATCTACAATTACCTGAACTTCTAAGCTCCTGGAGGACCATCAACCCTCCCCTGGCTCATAGGGAAGGGTGTTGATAGCGCTTCTCTTCCCTGAAGTTCTCCAGGCAGTCCCATGTTACAGGAGGCAGATAAAAAATATTCACCCAAGTTTCAAGGTTCATTATTTCAGTGACGCATTTCACCCACAGTATGACTTACATATGTGATATGACCTCCGTATCGTCCCAGTGCCTGCTATTCACGTGTCGTGAATGTGGGCTAAATGAAAGGATGTAATTTACCCGCACATTTTTCATGCTCCTCAAGTTGTGATTAGTTCTCACAATCCATCCATGAGCCTCCTCTCATCACTTGTTTTTCTTGCAGGAGAACTGAAGAGAAAAACCCAGCTTTGCATGTGTTGTTGTTGTCATTTTTCCTCTCTCAACTCTAATGTAAACACCATGGCCTCAGGAACAAGCTGGTGTTGAGCGCACTCTCCACTGTAAATGGGCAGCAGCGTTCGAGTATGCATTTGGAACAAGGCATTTTGTTCCTAGGAGTTTTCACTTAAAAGAAAGCACTGTGGATCAAGTCAGTTCATAAGAGAAGCTCTTAGCATCTTCAGAACATTCGGCATAGCTGTTGGCACATGCTGATCAAAGACCCAGGACATGGTAGCTTTTCTATTCAAAGGGGTGTGAGACACACTCGGAGTCTTATGTGCTCGCTCTTTCTTCCTGTCCTGTATTTGCCATGTGTCCCTCTTAAAAGATGGCGATTCCATGTGGTTTGCTTGTTGTGCTGGCCCTTCGGTTGGACTGGAGTCCTTCAGCGGTATCATAGGGTCACACTTGGAGCTGCATACCGTGTTGTCCTCATCCGTGTTTCCCAGTGGTGTTCGTCATGGCCCATGTGTCTTCGTTTCTGTGTGACAAAAACGGACTTCTTCCACTGGTGTCTGTGGTACACTTGGCAGTTTTACACATACTCACACACACTCTGTGCTGACGTGAGGTAGTGTGGAAGGACTGAGGGGAGGCCAGGAGGCGGACTGGAGTTACAGATCCCTAGCTACACTTGCATCGGTGCATTTGCTCATGTCATTTGCCCTTTCCCTGTTGCCGTCAGTCGCTCGTGGTTCAGCGTATGCTCTAATTTATAAGATAGAATTTGGGAATACTGTCCTGGGTTTTAGGCTTTATACTACTTTCCACTTATATAATACTTACATAATGCTTTTTCCTAAAATCTCCAGTTTTCCTGAAACCGCAAAGGAACATCTACGGAGTGCTTGCTCGATGCAGGAACAATGTGCTAGATGTGTGCATTCTCCTGTTTTCCCAGTGCACGTGCGCGCACACACACACATAGGTGATGTCCTCCTTCCCAGTCCGCTTGTGGAAACTGAGGCTCAACGCAGTAGCCACCAGCCCAGGGTCACACAGGCCTTTCAGTGGTAGGGCAGGGACCTGAAGCATGTCGGTTTGACTACAAACAGGCCCCCTGATCACCCTCCTCCTCCCATGCGGCCTCATCTCGGGGTGATGCCCCCCTTCCATAGGGCTGCTGAGAGGCTTGACAAGGTTGTACTCACAAAGCCTTTTACAGCTAGAGGACAGGCACACCTCGGTGTAGGGCACTCTGCTTTATGCACTTAGGGTTGGCACAGAGCTTCAGTTTGTAAAAAATGCGAAGTCAAGCAAGCCTTTCCGTGCCATTTTTCCCACAGCGTTTGTTCATTTGTATCTCTGTCACATTATGGTAATTCTCTATTTCAGATTTTTTCTTTACTATAGTTGTTATAGTGATCTGTGATGGTGACTCGCTGAAAACTCAGATGATGGTTAGCATTTTTTAGCAATGAAGTATTTTTAAATTAAGGTATATACTTTGTTTTTGGGGTTTTTTTTTTTTAAAGATTTTATTTGTTAGACTGCGCACAAGCAGGGGTTGCAGCAGGCAGAAGGAGAAGTAGGCTCCCCACTGAGCAGGGAGCCCGATGCGGGGCTTGATCCCAGCATCCTGGGATCATGACCTGAGCCGAAGGCAGTCGCTTAACCGACTGAGCCAGCCAGGTGTCCCTATATCTTGTTTTTGTAGACATAAAGCTCTTGCACACCTTAATAGACTACAGAATAATATAAATATAACTTTTACATGCACTAGGAAACCAAGAAAGTTATTTGACTTGCTTTCTTGCGATACCCCCCTCCCTGCTGTCTGTGGTCTGGAACGGAGCCTGCAGCATCACTGGGCTAGGACTCTACTACAAAGCACTATTTGAAAAAACAAATGCATACACGTATGTGTTTGTAATGTATGTCAACACGTATAATTGGTTGAGGAAAAATTACAGAAGCACCTTTCAAATCTTTAAATGTTACTACTCATTTTCCATAAACAACTGGTTGGTCTCTAAAAATAGCTGTCAGATGACAGAGATGGGCCGAGCAGGAATAGGAGCGTCTTCAGGACTTAAGCCAAAGAAGTTTTTGCTTCCCTGACACATCGCTCTGCTCACTCACTCTAAGGCCCTCCTACTTCCCTGTCACACTCCAGCCCAGAGCGGCAGCTCTGCATTAGTCACAAGCTTCCGTCCATCCAGGGCACCTCACGCCAGACCTACAGCAGAGTCACTTCAGGTGGCTCTCTCCCGTTGTAGGCTGTCAGCATGTGCATCCACTCTCCCAAACCCAGCAGAGAATCGATACCTTGTGAGAGAGAAGTCTCCAGAAGTTCCTGAGAGCGTGCACAGAACATCATGGAACCCCGGGGGGGGGGGGGCGGGGGGGACACTGTCCATTTGACAGAAGCCTCTTCCACAGAGAGAGGATCGGCGGGGGGCAGCAGCTTCATTTGCGGATAGAATTGAGGGGAGCTTTTGGGCTTGTAGAAGATCTCCAAAACAAATGAGGAATAGAGGATCTTCAAACACCAGAACAGCACTCAGCAGGGTGAGAAGTCCGCAAAAGGAAAAACGGGAGCTGGGCGGAGCAGCAGATTCCCCCTTTACTCCCTTTTCTTGAGGCCGTCCCTTCCTGAGTGGGGAGGGCAGAACAAGGGTCCCCCTGCGGAAGCCCCGCACTCTTTCCGCTCTCACCGTGAGCCAGCCGCGGGGCTGAGAGACAGTCTGGCTTCTGCGTCCCCCCTAAGCCGCAGGGTCCGCCCAGACGACCCCGGGAATGACATGTCAGCCCAGGCTCATGTACTGTAAAAAGCTGTAGCTCCCGGGCAGGACGTAGGCAGAGCTGTTCTGAGACGTGAATGAATTTAGAAAGATGCCTGCACAAGATCTTAAAAATCAAAAATTAAATTGACGTCCTAAGCAATTAAAGGGCTAGGAGGCATCTTTTCGAAGTGACGGATGCATACTGTGTCTTGATCCCAGTGGGAGATGCAGGCTATCCGGCAAGCCAGACTCATCAGCTGCACACTTAGAAACAGTGAGTGACGCCGTACGCACAGGACACCTTCATAAAGGGGACGATGAATATAAACAAGCCCTCAGCAACTAGCAATTACAGTTTCTAAGTGGATCTCGTTTTTACCGTTCTTCTGAGGGAATACTTAAAAAGAAATGACCTCACTCTTAATTTTGTCTGAAAGAAGAATCCAAACATTCTTTGAATATATTTAGGTGGGCAGTTGGAATGCCTACTAGTCCGTGAAGCCAGAGTTCAGTGTGAAACATGCTCGCTGGGGAGTGAGAAGGTAAGAGAAGTGGATTTTGATACTTCTTTGACACTCATGACAGTTACATCATAACCCTGCCCTCTTCCTTCTTTAGCCCTGGGATGAGACCAGATGTCAGCTCTCCTCCATCCAGCTCCTCTGCGGCAACGGGACCACCTCCCAAACTCTGCCTTGTGTGCTCTGACGAAGCCTCGGGCTGTCATTACGGGGTCTTGACTTGCGGGAGCTGCAAAGTATTCTTCAAAAGAGCGGTGGAAGGTAGTGTGTATTTTGAAGAGTTTTATTTTTCCTCTATTGGGTTCTTGTCTCCTAAGGTAGATTTTGAAGTTTCTGTTATATGTAAACCCCATTCAGGCTGGACGTCAGGAAGATGCTGGTGGGGTGGGGAGGTGGCCTCTTAGGCCTTCCAGTGGGAAAGAGATTTTAAAAAGCAACACAAGCAGAACTAGAATAAAATAGAAAAGTATAAATTCAGGGGCAGGAGTTTGGTCAGAGAACAGAAGGTAACTATAAGAAAGGGGTGTCGTGTGGAATGGCGGTGTTAGGTTCGGGTGGTAACATCATGTTCATTGTATGAGAATCGTGGGCTTTAACTCCCAGCAGGTAGTTGGTTCTGAAACCACCAACTATTCCAGTGTGACAGAAATGAGGGACAGTAAGAACTTATGAAGGGGAAAGTCTCTGGATGGGATTTTTTTTTTTTTTTTCTATTGAACCAGGCATCCTAATTCAGCGTAAGAGCTGGTCCCTGTCCTCTGGGTGGTCACGGTCTACTTGAAGTGAAGGATGAGGTAACAGTTTCCAGGTATGGAGGTTAAAATACTAAAAGCAAGTGATAAACTGCCTGAGGTGGTCAAGAAAGAGGTATTTCAGAGGAGCTGATTTCACTATATGAATATTATATTATGAACTTTACCCTTGTTATGGATTCAGCCTACTGACGAGGGCAATAACATCAACTCCTTCAAGAGAGAGAAATTCATTCCATTATTTTTGGAAGTTACTCAAATTATTTATTTCATGTTACCAGTGAATCATCTTGGGAAAAAATCATGTACTTTAGTAACTTGTAAAGCAGGTTGAAGGTAGTGTGGCCTGAATGCATTACCTAAAGCTCTGATTATATTAATTTTTAAAGAAGTGTAATTATCCATTATTATTATTATTTGCCTAGAGTACTGTTTGCATATCCTTAAGAGTCAGAGGAGTCATTTTCTTTTGTTTGGATTAGTTTGTAACATGAGCCAACTATAAAATTACTCCTGTGACCCCACACAGAGCACAGGGATGCCGGCTTTGCCCAGGTCAGCAGCTGCCGGGTCCTATGGAGGGGTCACACGGAACGCCCAGCCCTCCTGGTACAGAACCCACCACAGACCCGAGAGAGTGAAGCCTGTTCTTGTCCTCACTTTACCTACTTCAGCACTTCACTAACTCATGAGTTATTTCCATGATATAAATACAGTGACAGCAGTAGTAATATTACAGTAACATTAATAAATTGATTTCTGAAAGTGAAATTCAGAATGAGACCGTGGAACCTTAGAAGAAAGAATGGTTCAAAAACTATTTTAGTTAAAATGGAGGGGAATGAAAAATCCTTTAAAACAGGGCTATAAATTCAAATGCCTACAGGGACCAAGTGTGTGTCATTCTGGCAAAGAGAAGACATTTGGGGCAAGGAAGGCATGCAGTGATGCTGGAGAGAGCAAGCTTACCTAAAAGCATCCAGTGCCTAACTTTAAAAAGTGTAAACAAACAAACAAATGCTAAACATACCTCCCCAGTAAAATACCACTGCAGGCCCCATGCCCTCTGGGCTTAACCCCTGCTTTAGAATTAAATTCTTATACTTGCTTTTAGGTACAAATTTCATAGACTATTAGCCATACCATTTCAAAATGTTTATGTAGTGTTTAAGTCTGATGGCTCGATTACATAATTAGTAGGAAAAGGTTTAACTGTGGACTGTTAAGTAAATCCTATTTGGATTTTCATTTTCTCAACTGACCTTTCCAGCTCTAAAATTCTGTAATCTTTTGATAACCTAACTCATAGCAGTTTTACTTTTCCTTTCTAGACATGATGGAAATGTTTTAAAGCCCAGATACATATTTTGGAGCACTTTCTTAGATAATTACAGAGATGCAGTTCGTAAGGTCTGCATTACACTTGGCACTCCATTTTCAGCCCCTGCTGGAAATAGTAGTTACCCCCGCCCTCAGATTGGCATAATATAAATACCCAAACATTCTACTGTTTTTAAGAAATTTGCACAAGTTTTATTTATTTATTATCTAAATCCTTGATCTGGGTTGAATGGCTATTTTGAGGTTTTTAACTCAGTATTCTGGGAGTCGCTTTTCTGCATACAGAAGAAAACTTTGGGTAGCTTCACTTCTTTCCACGTATGCTAGTTCAGTGATGCCCTCCCCCCCCAACCACGGAGTCCCTTTGACTTACGTCCCCTTTGCACAGAAGTATGTGTAAGCTTTGTTGGTGGGTCCTAATGGCGATGAGCATCCACTACCCTCAGTGTACCATGAATCCAGTACTACGTTTTAGGTTTGTCACACTGCTGAATTAAGGGCTCTGTGAGCTCTTAGAGGCTGTAGTAATCCCATTTGATCATCCAGGAAACTGAGGCTGAGTGTGTAAGTGGCAGCGCTGGGATCCCACTGACCCTCAGAGTAGATGACTAAAGTTTTCTCGTCTGCGAGTTTATATAACCGAGTTAGATACAGAGATGAAAGCAGTCCCAAGGGAGTTATTTACCAGCAAGCATTCACTGAGCGCTCACAATGTGTAGGTGTTTGTAAGAGCCTTCTACATAACTGCCTTCAACCCTTGCAGAAGCCCAGCAAGCTAGGTGCGAATGTTCCAGCTTTGCAGATGGGGAAATAGGGGCTCAGAAAATGTAATAAACATTACTGAGATCACACAGCTGGGAAACAGAGGTGCAGTTCATATCAGGGCCTTTCTGGTGCTCATGAGTGCATGTTCTACCACACCACAGGGTTTTTGAGAGCAGGTTAAGAAAGACGCTCAAGCTCACAGAGTTCACATTTAAGACTTGGATGTTTCAGATAGGGCAAACCAAGTGCACAAACCCCAGAACATGCCCTTTTTCTTGGACCACTGTTTTTTTTAAGCTTAAAAACAACTACTTTACTGTCCCTACTGTGTTAGTTATCTATTGCTGTGTAACAAATGAGGCCAAAAATTAGTGGCTTAAAAGAGCAGGCACTGATTGTGTCCTGCAGTTTCTGAGTCTGGAATTTGGAAGGAGGTGAGTAGCAGGGCAGTCCTGGGCCCCTCACGAATCATATTCAGACTGTAGGCTGGGGATGCCGTCATCCGGCCTGAGGCCGGAGGATCCACGTCCAAACCTGTCATACTGCTTGGCAGGAAGCCTCAGTTCCTTGCTGTGTGGGACTCGGCTAGGGCTGCTCTAGCGGCTGGCTTCCCCCAGAACAAATCATCCACAGGAGAGAGCGGACTGTGGAAGCAGTCATGTCCTTATGACTTAATCTCAGATGTGACATACTGTGACTCCTGCCATATTTTATTGGTCACACAGACCAATTCTGTTATAGTGTGGGAAGGGACTACACAGGAGTGTGAATACAAGGAGGCAGAGACCATTGGGGGCCATCTTGGAGGCTGGCTACCACACCAACCATAAATAGAAACCAGAATCACTTGCCAAAAATAGGTAGTAACCATAAAAATAAATACAACGCAAACAAAACAATGTTAAAAAAAATTCCAGCTGTGTTGAAGTCTTTTCTCCTCACAGCTCCTATTAGGTAGAAGAGGAATTTACAAAGTGGTAGAAGACACGGGAACTCCAAACTAAGATGACTCACTGTCTTATCAGAAGGATTGACCAGGAGTGACTATTAGTGATGCATGTCTTGTAAAATACTGCCCACTAGTTGAAACTCCTCCTTTTATAGATAAGACACAAACACACTTGACCAGCTTCACAGGAATAGCCAGAAAGGACTAATTTTAACTTATTTAAATTATTGATCAGTGTCCCCGATCCAGTAGCTCAGATTCTGTAGGACAGTGATGTTGGGGGATGCTTACAGGGTAGAACTGCTTTATATTTTAACTGCTCCAACTATGGACGCATCCATTGTTCCTACTTTTGCTTTAAAGAGGTTAGGATGGCTGGATTAGTGCTTCCATTTCCTGTCACCCAGAGAAGCCACAAAACATGCATGACACAGAAAGGAATGGAAACAGCTGGTACAGACATTTGGCCTTGGAGGGCAGCTCTGGAATAAAGCTCAACTGTAGGCCACTAGTCACCTCGGTGGCCTACTCCTCACGCAGACTGGAACCTGATACAGTTAACCATGTCCCCAAAATACATGCTTAATAGCATGGTGATTTATCCTAGGGACGTGAACAGAGTATGTTTCCATTCAAGTCTTAGACTGTCTCACGAAGGAAGGATCCTTACGCAGAAATCAGAACGAGGTATATTTAACCTAGTGACTTGATAATGATTTTTCTCTTTTCTCTCAAGGTGGTTTCTTCTTGAGAAGAGAAATGTTCTGTAGTCCTGTGAATACCATCCCCTCTAGTGTGAGGTTCACGGACTCTGAGTTGCCCAGGGCTCGTGTAGCTGCATGGGTCTTGTGCGGGAGGGTCCTTTCAGAGTTTTTGGCAGGCCAGATCCTCAATTTCCTTCAACATTCAATAACCAGATTAAAAGAAAAGTATAAGAATGTGCATTTTGCAGTGGGTAAGGGTACAGAGACTTTTGGTCTTCTCCTGTTAAATTTTTTTGCCAGGTGAAAACTGCACTTCTGCCTCTTAGCACATTCTTAAATCCTAGGTGCCAGAAGATTTCAGACAGCAACAATTGTAAATATTTGGGGTCAGTGGTCAATTCAAATATTCGCAGCAGATCCACATACTAGTTAGTTGGCCAGCGGTGTGCTTTCCCTAACTAGTTGCTGGCAGCCTTCCCCTTCAAGATGAAGTGTGTGGCACCGGTCACTTAGAGCTGAAGGGGAAGCACACTGGATTCTGCAGGTGGTGGCCTAATGCTGAATCAGAGTCATTTTCCATGTGGGACTCAGAGTATTTGGGAAGCAGTTTCCTCTTTGTTTAACCCTCCTTAGCATTAAGTGAGAAGTCATAATGAAGGAGTGCTTACAGACATCTCCGTAGCTTTTAAACTGTGCTTGAAAAAGTTTCTGCTTGTATCTCAAACGAGGTGGCCTTGGAGGGCGGTGCCTGGGAAGAGGCAAGAGGACGGTGGGTGGCCACGTGTTCTGCTTCTCCGGCAGGGAGGTGTTCAGTTTGGGAAAATGTACCAGATGCTACACTGAGCATTGGTGCCCTTTTCTCTATGTATATACTGCAGTGACTTTCATGAACTACAATTATTTGTTGAACAGAGTAAGAGACTTTTTTAAGCTGAGCTCACAGCTCTGTAAAGGCCATGTTAGCAAGTGCGCTGTACCTTTCTTAATCGGTGCCTGTGGTCCTAGGCCGTGTTCAATGCACAAGAGAAACGCAGCAAGTCTCCCCATAAAAATATCCTTTAAAACCTGGGAAATGTTGACAGTGCCTTTGTTTTCCATCTAGGACAGCACAATTATCTTTGTGCTGGAAGAAATGATTGTATCATTGATAAGATTCGAAGGAAAAACTGTCCGGCATGCCGCTATCGAAAATGTCTTCAAGCTGGAATGAACCTGGAAGGTAATATAAATGCCTGAAAGAAATGGTCTCTGCATGCATGTACAAATGCATTATTTTCCTTTTTAAAATAAAAGTAAGCAAAAGTATTAATTTAGTCATTACAGTATATGTGCCTAACATAATTTTATATGACTGCCTTATAAACTAGGAGTTTTTTATGAATGTTTCATATTCTGCTTAAGTTTTTTCACCAGCTCTTACGGTACATACAGCCTTCATTATAGCCAGACTATATACCAAGAAAGTCAACTAGGTAACAGTGACTTTGAAGCAACATTACTCGTAACTTTTTCTCCTCCCTTTCTGCAGCCTCCAAACTCTTCCCTAGAGTTAAAAATGCTTCCCTGTCAGATGTATTTACCTGTCCATTTTCCTCTCATTCACCTTTTACTTGGCTCTATAGCTGGAGAGATGCAGATGGACGATAAATCTGCCCGGGGAAGTAACTCCTCAAGGAGGTACTGGGATGGGTTTGGTTTTGCTTTCCAAGTAAAGAAGAAACCTGAAACTAGTTAGAACTTTTGAGTTTCATATCCCTGTTTCTATAACAAGTTGTATAATTAACATTGATCTCATCATTTAAAAAACTTCGCTATGAAAGAAGTTTGGAATTCTGCTGTAGTTGAGCACACGAGGTCCATGAAGGTAGCGGTGGCTCTGGAGGAACCCACACGCTTCGCACTTGGGATAGTAGCACTTTCCTTCTCCAGAAGCCACCGAGGAGGCAGGCCAGAGGCAGGCACTGAGTCTGTCTGCAGTGAAGGCGTGTACGGTCTGCTGAGGTTGCAGAGTCTGTCCCGGAACGGCATGGCGTGCTGCAGAAGGGGCCAGAGCCCCAGGAGCACAAGGAGGGGCGCCTCATTCTGTCCTGGAAAGCTCCCTGGGCAGAAGCAACATTGAATCTGAAATCTAGAAAAGCTAAGGAGGAGAAGTTAGGAAGAAAGAAGGGAGGGAGGGAGGGAGGGAGGGCGGGCGGGCAGGCAGAGACATCATCAGATTTGTACTTTGGAAAGACTCCTCTTGTCTAGGGAGACCAGCAGAATGACCCTAGAGGTAATCCAGAGAACACATCGTGATGTGGGCGGGAGAAAAGCAAGTGTGTGGTTCTTCCAGCAGAACGGAGACGGGTGCTGGTGCCGTCTAGCACGCACGATTGCACCTGTTGTCAACTATTAAGTAGATTGCTGGGTCTGACTGTGAAGAGTCTCATTCCCCAATTTCACAGACAGATGAAGTGCGCCGTGTTGAAGACAGTCATGACGCACCAGTCACTGAACCCAATGTTTTCTGAGTGTGACTAGGTTGCTTAAACTTGACTGCAAAGTGCCAACACATCAAGCACTGATTTAAAGAAAGTGATAGCAGCCCATCTTCTTGTAGGTGTTACAGAAGCCACAGAGATGAATGGCACATTCATGTAATTCATTTTCAAGGGCCACAGGGATCATTGTTTTGTTCTCTTTATTTCTGCCCTGATTTTACCGAGTTTCTATTTGCTGCTGTCTGACCACTTAAATATATTTTATTTTCTTTATATAAAATCCCTCCTCTCTCTTACAACTCTCTAACAACTACAGTGCCCTCCCTCACTAGAAGACAACCAGGGCAGCTGGAGACATCGCAGTTTCTGTTACCACAATACCATCACTGCCCTTTCCAATCAGATTTACTTTAAATGTAAGCATACAGTTGAGACGGAGCTGCAGTTTCTCAAAACACTATTTTTTAAAAAAAGATACATTGTATGGTTTTATAAGATGTCAACATAAGATATGAGAATAGTGGGGAAACCAGCATTTGTTAAGAGCTACTTGGTGCTAGTCTCTATCCTATTTTCTACTCACAGAGGTTATTTGAGATCCTTACATTATTAAGAACACTTTGGAACAGGGCCAGATTAACCTCTGTCCACTTCTCCATAGTTCTGGTTACTTACTTAAGAATGTATCAGTTACTAGGTAGCATGTACGATACATAACATAATTTTAATTATAAAAAACTGAAAGGCTTTTTAAAAATCTAAATACATGGAGGTTTTCTTGTGTGGTTTTAATGTGAAAGCCTCATTTTTGTCTTTAATTATTCCTGTATATATAAAACCTTTAGTTGGAGTAGGTATGTGTCTGTGCCAGAATTGTTTGGCAGAGCATAATAGAGTGGACCCTTGAACAAATGCAGGTTTGAATTTTGCGGGTCCACTTAAAATGGATTTTTAAAATGTATTTTCTCTTCCTTAGGATTTTCCTAATGACATCTTTTCTCTGGTTCCTTTATTGTAGGAATGCAGTATATAACAAACAGAATGTACAAAATATGTGTAAATCAACTGGTGTATTCTTGGTAAGGCTTCTGGTCAACAGTAGGCCACCAGTGACCTTTTTGGAGAATCAGTTATATGGAGATTTTTGACTGCATGGGGTTTGGCGCCCCTAACTCCCACGTTTTTCAAGGATCAACTGTATTGAAGAACAAGAGAGAGGGGTCAAGTGTTTCATTTTGTTAGTATTTTTTTTTTACCATAATCTTTAGAAACATTCCCTTTCAGGACTGCCCCAAAATAATGCTGCAGAACAAGTCAGCTCTTCTCAGAGCCTGATTCTCTCCATAAATGTACCTTAGGATCAGAAATGGGACATGTTGGTGCTGTTGCCCCCAAACCAAGTAATTCTCCAGATTTATTTTAAGGTGGCCTTTCTCGATGCTGGCAGTTGAATACAGATAAATCCTCAATGTTTTAACTTCATTTGTAATCATTCCAAATTACAGCTTTATTTTTGGCATAAAGAATCACATGGAACTTAAAGGCAGGGAGGTTTTTGACATCAGATTTCATACCTAGTATTTTTAAGCTAAATTTTAAACTAAGTAAGATTTCTTTCTTTATATTACAAAAGGAGGGAAACTATCAGACTCAAGAACACTTCTGTAGAAATCAGATGCTGACGGTCTCTATGCTCCTAGGAGTCAGGAACTTGGTATCAAGTAAAAACCTTAGTCAAGTGCTTAAAAATAGTGGCTGCTGAGATAATTCAGTTAACAACTTCTTAGGTTATATGAAAACATACTAGTATGCATTCTGGCTCTAGTCAGTATTTTTGAGCTTTATTCAAAAGCATTAGTTCTCTCAGGGCTATAGATAAATTGTAAGAAATTAATTCTATACTAAATACAGAAGATTTTTGAAAATCCGCCAGGCTGTCACTGTCCTTCACCCTGTTCTCATGTGGAGTGTAGGCGTTAAGGTGTGGAGAATGGGGGTCTTTAGAGTACCGTCTCAGGGCACTGATTGGGGATGAAGTACTTGCCACGATTTTGAAATGTACCTTTGGTGTTTAAAGTGTTGCCTTATGTTAGGTGTAGTAGCACTTTCTTTTTTTAAAGTTGATCACTCCTCTCTCCAGCTGTACTATCTACATTCAAAATACTCTAAAGCCCTATTCTACCACCAGTGGAGGTGATGATAGCTCTGTAGCACTTAATGGGAGCCACCAACTGTTCTAAGCCTTTTACATATTTTAATTGATTTAATCCACAGCCACCCTCTGAGCGAGGTACCAGTATTACCCTCACTGTACAGAGAGGGAAACTAAGGCCCAGGAAATAACTGGGAGACTCCACCAACTGCGTGACAGAGCCAGGGTTTAAATTCTAACATGCTGGCTTCAGATTTATGGTCATTACTACCACACCATACTGTGTTTTCAGTAGAGCATGGTAAAATAAAAACAGCTCTGTCATGATCCTTTTTCTGTGTTTTGAAATGTTACGTGAGAATTCTTCAATTTCTCCCTATCATATTCAACACAGTACACAATAATGGGACCATTCTGTCATTTTAAGGACAAAGAATCTAACAATTATTAATTTTAAAGGTGATGAATATTTACTTTTGTCTTAGCAAAATGGGTTGTATCCCTGATTAGTGAGGTGGATACATTTCTTCTTTCATATAAATTCTGTTCCTTGCCCCTCCTTGGATCTCTGAGTACTTTCTATTTAAGAGTACCCTGTGTGGCCTTCAGCAGCATATGCAGTTAAAAAGAAACATTCTCATTTGTAACTTCAAGAATATGAATCTGTATTATAATTTGATATAGCTTTACTTTGTACATATGAAAAAGGATGCTTTAGGTTTATGCAATCATCAATATAAATCTCTTACAAAAGGGAAATTTCCCACTAATAATATATGAGGAAATGTAAAGTTTTTTCTTCATCTCCCCAAATGTTTCTAGACTCAAACGCTCTCATGTAAACATAAAAACTGGACATTTCTCCTGTTGGAGTTACTGCTTCTAGCATGGGATCTGCAATGTCATCATAATACTTTCTTGAGACGAAGGGGACCCTGTGTGAAGTTATCAGTAATATAGCTCTCTTCCTTAATACCATAATTTAGGTTAACCCTAAGCCCCAGTATCTAGTCTGCTATTACAAGCTTGGATTCTTTCTTTCAAATGCTAGTGAAAGTACTGCCTTATTGAACCAATGAAAATTTCACCTTTGGAGGGAAAGTGAGACAGAAATTAATTCATGCAAGAATCTCTAGAAGTGCTTTCTGTAGATTGCTTTAGCACAATATGAAAGACACTTAATTTTATATAAAGGATAACCAATGCAGAATTACCTGGCTTCATATACAACTGGGTTCCTCTTGACTCTCTGCCTTCTCTTCTTCCATGTCACTTTATAATTGATAGTTTCAGAAATTAAAATACTTCCTGAAGAAACTCTGCCACCCAGACCTTCCCATTAGAACTCATTTCTTGTGTGTGTATATATATATTTTTTTTAACACCCACAGCTCGAAAAACAAAGAAAAAGATAAAAGGAATTCAGCAGGCCACTCCAGGAACGTCACAAGAAACTTCTGAAAATCCTAACAAAACAATAGTTCCTGCAACATTACCACAGCTCACCCCTACGCTGGTGTCCCTGCTGGAGGTCATTGAGCCTGAGGTGTTATACGCAGGGTATGACAGCTCTGTCCCAGATTCGACTTGGCGGATCATGACCACACTCAACATGTTAGGTGGGCGGCAAGTGATCGCGGCAGTGAAATGGGCCAAGGCGATACCAGGTAAGCCTCGGAAGGGGACTTGGCGAAGGTACAGAGCTGTCTAGTCTTCAGCAGGGGCACTCTGGCTCTGGCCATCCAAGTCCCACGACCTGCCCTGTTTTCTCCTCCTCAGTTCTGGGGCCTGACCAGGGCAGAGGCCAGAAAGCGTGGGAGTTTATAATAAAACTCGTACACTGCTCCCTGCTTTTCAGATTGTTGCTCAGAGCAGAGTGATTTGAGGTTGGACAAGGTCCTGTCAGAACTAGAGTCACAGGACCTACTCAGAATTCCTTTTTCACCCAAATCTAGGGCAAGAACATGTAGAATACTTCTCAGAACTCCATTTGTTTTCCTTCAGTGTATCACTTTTAAGACTCAGGGTAAAATTGGTAAAAATCAGGTATGGTGACACTTTGTCAGGATGTACTACACTCTTAACTAGATAAATGGAATGGAAATCTGAGCTCATCTCATTTTTAAGATCATATGAAATTGAAGTCCCCCTGTTGGAACTTGGTGTGGAACAGCAGAGGTCCACGTCGGTGTCAGCCAGACTTTACGGCTGCAGATTTGACAAGCTTATGTTCACTCCGATAGAGAAGAGACAGAGCAAGAATGAAGTACCCTGACCTCCTGTCATTCCTACTCTTGTCAAGAGGGAAAGAGGTGTAACTATCACGGGACATTTTTAAAACTAAATTCATTGAGTAATGTACCAAGTCAGGACTCAATTTGCTTAAATAGGGAGAAAGTGACAATAAGTTTTATTACATTGGATGCTATTAAAAAGCACTTGTGGGCTTTGATCTGAACGTGTCAGATGACAGAGGAGAACTATGCCCCCTCGGTGCTTCACTTTCTCTGTCAGGGGTCCCCCCAAACAAGGCTAAAGTCCTATCTAGTCTGTGGCAGTTCCCAGAGAGATAATCTTCTCTTTGGCGACTAGAGTGTTTCCTCATACCTTTACTTCTCTTAATTCAGGCTTCAGGAACTTACACCTGGACGACCAAATGACCCTACTGCAATATTCATGGATGTTCCTCATGGCATTTGCCCTGGGCTGGAGATCATATAGACAATCAAGTGGAAGCATGCTATGTTTCGCTCCTGATCTGATTATTAATGAGTAAGTTATTTGTGAGTCATTTTCCCTGTGTTCATAGGGTATTTTTAACCAGCTGATGTCTTCCTGATGGATTGCTATTGTGATCATTCAGGACTGAATCAATTCTGTCAGGTTTCTTGAAATAGAGTTGTTTATCAACGCTTAATGGCAGGCCAAATGGACATGGGGCATTATTATTACTGTCCCAGGACATATTGAAAGGTACGTTTTTTAAGATTTATTTATCCATTTTAGAGAGTGAGTAAGCAGGAGGAGGGAGAGAGAGCTTCTCAAGCAGACTCCCCGCCTAGCCCAGAGCCTAATGAGGGACTTCATCCCAGGACCCTGACATCATGAGAGATCATGACCTGAGCTGATATCAAGAGTCAGACACTTAACCTACCGAGCCACCATGGAGGGTACTTTTTAATATAGTTGGGGTCAACTCTGGGGTCAGTTGATCTCACTTTGAATAGGGACAACTACAGATGAGGACATCTTGGCTGACGGGGAGGCCAAAGGATTCTTATGTCATGGCAAGGATCCTCATGTCATGGCAAGGCCTACTCCATGTTAGGACTTGGGACAGTTTTTTTTAAATGGGAGAGAACCAATCAGATTTTCAGATTTTATACATGAGCTATTCTTGTTTCCACTAGGCCTCTGCTTCCATCTGTGAAGTATTTGAGGCGTCCCTTCCCCGGACCTCATTGCAGTCGTTTCCTGACTAGTTTTCTGCCTCCTGTGTGTCCTCCATCATGTTGACAATTTTTTTCTTACAAAAATACAGTTTGATCCCATTACATACCTCCCTAACACGCAGATGTCCTCGCAGTCTCCACCCTGCCCACCGGGTACATACTCAGCATGGTTTCTGGCTTCCCAGAACCTGGCCTCTTTGTCTCTCTCACAGCATTCCCACTCAGAGGCTCTGTTCCTCAGGCATCTCAACTCAGCACCTTCTAAGACCTCTCTGCTGTATATCCCTAGCTCTTATCACTTTTCTTCTACCTTATATTACAATTTTCTGTGCCTACTAACTTATCTCCTTTAGGAGAATGAAGCCACGGAGTTCTCACCCTCTCACACACATATCCATGGTCAGAGCAGAGTAAGAAATGAAGATTTAATTGTGAGAGCTGGGGTGCTTTTGACCAGAGGTCAGAAGAATCGATGAAACCTTAAATCCCATTATTAGAGTAGTCCCATTGCACCCTATATGAGTCGATCCATTCTGAGTAGTTTGTGTTTAGAACTGGATACTGTATTAAAATTAAGAGTGACAACTTTAATTATGTCCAGAATGGCAAAGAGTATGGAAATTTATATCATTCAACAAACGGGATGTTTGGAGGAAAGAGAAAGGCACAGTGGGGAGTGAGGAGGAGAGCCTACAGAGATACTCTTTTATCTTTTGGGTGAGCTAGGCCCCAAAACAATGTGTAAAAGTTCCAGAAAAGCATCTGTTGGAGCAGTGTTAAATGGATGGGCATGCCTTACCATGTGGTAAGCTCACATTATTTTAAGTGTTTTAATAGAGACTGGATGATACTAGCTCCAGATATTTTTAAAGACATTCTTAGGCATTGTGAAAGAAGCTGCAAGTCCTGGGTTAATTCTAGATTCAGAACACATCTTTATACTGCTACTAGGTCAGTCCAAGGCCACTTATCTGGCAGGATAAATACAAACTACCTAAAGCAGAAATTTCACCTTTCTGCTATCAGGCAAGCTAGCTTCATAAAACCCTAGTCCAGAAATCGTGGCTGAACTGAATCCTGAGTTAAAGTTGGTGTTCTTTCTCTATTGGTGATACCTCTCGGTGATAGATGAGTCCCTACCAAGTGCCAGACACTATTTTAGGAGCTTGCGCTGTAATTGTGAGCACAATAGATGAGGCCCCTGCTAACATTCCAATGGGGAAATGAAATAAATAAACGAAATTATTTTGGAGTGCCATGATACAATAGTGTGACTGGGGGGAGGAAGGGGTGCAGTCTACTTTAGATTTGGGGACCACAGAAGACCTCTGTAGGGAGCCGAGCACCAAACAGTACAGAAGAACGAGTCGTGTGAAAAGTAGGGGCTGGCAGAAGAAACAAGAGCAAAGGGTGGAACTCCCTTACGAGCTTGAGAGAAGTGGATCAAGCAGAAGCTTGTAGGCCAGGAAATGGAGTTGAAATTGTATTCCAGGAGCAAAAAGCAGCCAGTGGAGGCTTGCAAACAGAGGATAACATGATGGAGAATGCATTAGAGGGAACAGCGTGTACTTATCACATTCCTAGTAAGCCTGGTCCGAGTAGCAGGGATCGAGCCAGACAAACTTCCTGGCCGGTATGACTTACACTCTACCAGATAACGACCAGACTCAAATGCTGCCATCAAACCCTGGTTTAAATGAGCAACTGGTAAGAAGTGTTTAGAATGGATTCCTGCGGAAATTAAGTACATAAAACAATCTACGGCATGCACAACAGAAAACTAATTTCTCCAGTGTGAACTTAGATTATTCAGTCCTCTCTTTAGGTCCTGTGGACCCAGGAACAAGTTTCCTTTCTCACAGTTCTCACCTATAGGGAATTAGCATTAATAGCAATAGTTAGAGTTTCCTTTGTAAGTTCATAGTTGTGTAAGATGAAACAAACAAGTGTACTTTGGGGGGTAACTAACTCAAACGCTGGTGTTTGTCTTTCACAGGCAGAGAATGACCCTCCCCTGCATGTATGACCAATGTAAACACATGCTGTATGTTTCCTCCGAGTTACAGAGGCTTCAGGTCTCTTATGAAGAGTATCTCTGTATGAAAACCTTATTGCTTCTCTCTTCAGGTTGGTAGAACACCTCTTGGCTTCTAAAATTCACTTCTAAGTATGTCAGAAGTATGAAATGTAAACGTGTAGAAACTTTAGAGGTGTGTTTGTATATTCCCTGCTAGTCAGATAACTTAGGGTTTTCATAAATGCCGAATTTTACAAAGGCACAGCCAATGATACCAAGATTAGTAAGACAGCTAGGTGCCTCGGGGAAAGAGAGAGGTATGTGAGCTCTGCAGGAGCCTCTGTTCATCCGGAGTGTGTACAGACCTCCTCCTCCCTGTGACCTTCGGTACCAACACTAGGTCGAAAATTAGTGACACGAGGAATAGGACTATGTCTAAGAAATTATGGGAGAAAAACAGGGCGTACGGAAGGCGTACCTGCTGGCTGTTAGAGGACTGGCCGATGCAGTGCTGCTACCGCCCTGGGGGACGGAGGTATTCCATCTAGAAAACAGCAGCAAGCATTTACGGAACAATCTAAAGGGACTGGTATATAAACTTGAGTGAGGCTAGTTGTGGCCAGCAAAGGCATTACTTAGTGAACCTAGAAAGCTTTTGAAAAATACAAAGTCTCTTGTTAGTAAAAAGGTGGCATTTTCAACAACCCATAAAAGGTCTGTGAACAGTTGGTGTTATACACTTACAGGCTATTCCAACAAAAATTACATACCAGGTTAGTGTTTATAAAATACAAAGTTGATGACTGAATACTTCTTTCATATACAAATAAATTTGCAATGTTTCAAAAAGTCTTCTTTCCATGAGTAACTCTGGTTTCAAAGCTGTCAAATAACTTAAAGGGATGGATGTTGCATGTGACTGTTTCAGCTTTTCCAAGGCACACGTATCATTAATGCTTTCATACTACCTTTGTTCTCAGAAAAGATCTGAGCAAGGAAAAGATCATTGCTAGAGACCTTAAGGCTACCTAACACAGCACACTTGTTAAGGATGTGAGCTTGATGTCATTTGAGTTAAACAGTTAAAATTTTGATCATCATATCTAGGTACAGATCAGTGCCAAATACTAAGCAATCTTATTTGTAAAAAAAAAGGTGATTTACGTTTTATACATACCACACTCACAGTACTACATGTACTTTTATCATTGCAGAGGATACAAAAAAGTAAACTGAACTAGTATCACTGGTTCCTTAAAAAAAAAAAAAAGCATAGAATCAAGAAGGAATAAAATACATACCATTAGATATAATCAGATTTCTAGTCTGACAGAATACTAGAATAGGTACCCTAACCTCCCACTAAAATATGCTAGACCACCAGCAGGCAAGAACCCAAAGAGGTTAGCTGTACTCAGAGGGTATATTACGTTTCTAACCTGTCTTTAAACTTATTAAATTTTTAGCCAGAATACAGTTTTTTACATGTATATATATGTACATGTAAATCATGTACATAAATGAACAGGATAAGAGGCATGAGTGAGGGAGGAGGGCTGAAACAGTGCTAAGGAAAAAAATATTGGAAAATGAAGGTGGACTTCTAGCTTCAGCTCTTACAAGTAAACAGCCTGGATGCTGCCATTCCCATCCTCAACAAGAAGAAGCTGAACTGGAAATCAGTAACTTTTCTTGGATCCATCAGATAATTGAGGTCACAAGGCAAATGACCACATCAAAATCTAGAGAAACAGGCAGACAGAAGCACAGCCATGATCAGCTTACTGGGGACAGAAGCATCGGGAGCCGGGAACTGCTGGAACACTCACCGTACTTCTGATGAATTGCTGGAGAGAGAGGAAGAGCTTGAAAATTAAAAACTGTGGGGGTTGTCTCCCCACACTTCCTTACCGTTTACCTGCAGAAGCCACACCAGGTTCTCACCATGAATATCAGAGAAAGAGCCCCCTGTTTTTGCCCTCTGAGGGAAACCGCTGTAAGAGAGCTTTATCTGACCTGAGGGAAAGGGCAGAACGATCATTGCAGCCCCCTCTCCCTTCCTGTCTCCTGTAAGAGGTGGGGGAGGAGGTTCAGAAACGCTCCTGAAGGTCATGACAACACAAATGTCATCATAAAAGGATTAAGACCCACCCCCCACATCCCCAACACCTAACCACCCTGTAGGGCTCCAGGATAGTAACTGGATTACAACTGCCAGAACTGCAGAGCACAGCCATTTAAGGAGTTCTCCAGGAAACCCAAAACAACAAGGGAAACCAATAAAAACAGGGAAACAGGTTTCAGTTTCTGTTAAACACCTCTATGGCCAACATGAAACAGTCCAGCTCCTGGCCAGATTAACATAAAACCTCATACTAAATGCATCATTACCTCCACTCTGATCTATCTATATCCACTTTTCAGGAAAAAAACAAAAAAGATGGTAAGGTATGCAAGCTAAAAAGCAACAAAAAACAGTCTGAAGAGACACACAAGCATCAGACCCAGCTCAGCTATGACACAGATGTTAAAATTATCAGATAGGGAATTTAACATAACCATGATTACTATGTTAAGGGCTCTAATGGAAAAAAACAACATTGAAGAACACATGGGTAATGTAAACAGAGAGGTGGAAACTCTAGGAAGGAAAGAAAAGGAAATGCTAGAGACTAAAAATACTGTAATACAAATGAAGAATGCTCATCAGTAGATCAGACATGGCAGAGTCCCAAACTCAAATGCAAAGAGAAGGATAAAAACAACATGGAATGGAGTATTCAAGAACTGTGGGGGCCATTACACAATGTGTCACATAGAAGTAACGGGGACATAAGAAGTAGAAGAAAGGAATGGAAGAAATATATGAAATAATAATGGCTGAGAATTTTCCAAAATTAATGACAGATGCCAAAACATAGACCCAGGAAGCTCAAAAAACTCCAAAAAAGATAAATACCAAAAAATCTACATCTAGGCGTATTTTACTCAAACTGGAGAAAACCAAAGAAAAAATCTTGAAAGAAGCCAGAGGGGGAAAAAACAGCTTACCCATAGAGGAACAAGGATAAAAATGACATCAGATTCTCATCAGCAACTACACATGCAAGAAGAGAGTCAAGTGAAATATTTAGTGTTAAAAAAATCAATCTACAATTATGTATCCAGTGAAATTATCCTTCAAAAGTTAGGGTGAAATAGAGTCTCAAACAAAAACAGAGAATTAGTCACTAGAAGACCTGCCTTGCGCAAAATGTTTAAGGAAGTTCTTCAGAGGAAATGAAAATGATGCAGTTCAGAAACGTGGATCTACAGAAAGGAGAGCATGAGAGGAGGAAACAATAAAGATGAAAATTCATTTTTCTTCTTATGTGATCTGACCCACAACTGTGGAAAGTAATTTAGCAACAGTGCATGAGATGATCATAACATGCAGATGAAGGAAATGCGTGACAGGAGAGAGGACCCACACGTACTGTTTGTAGGCACCTGCACTACAGATCAAGTAGAGCGGTCTTATTTAAAGGAGCTGTAGATCAGTTGTCTGTGTATATGGGGATCTCTAGGGCAAGCACTGAAAACAGCTTTAGAAGTAAGTAATAATAGACTGAGAGGAGAGAATCTAGGATCATACGAAATGCTCAGCAAAAACCACGGAAGGTAGAAAAGAGGCAAGGATTACAAAAGAAAGAACCAGTGCAATGAGTAGAAAACAGTGACAAACATGATAGCTCTTAACCCAAATATATCGATTACCTGACATGTGAATAGTCTAAATGTACCAGTCCATTTTTTTTTTTAATGAAGGTGAAAAGAAAGTTTGCCACCAGAGATCCTCAGTAAAGTAAGATTAAAGGGTATACTTAGGCTAAGGGAAAGGAGTCCCATCTCCAAAAAGGAAAAAAGAACAGACCATGGTAAATCTGTAGATACGTTTAAACTAATATTTATTGTATAAAATAACAGTAGTGTTTTGAAGGGTCTAAAAAACAGAATTGAAATACACAATAATTACACATAAGCAAGAAGACTAGGTTGATAAGAATGAGTGTTTAAATTTCAGGGGCACCTGGGTGGCTCGGTCGGTTAAGCGTCTGCCTTTGGCTCAGGTCATGATCTCAGGGCCCTGAGATCAAGTCCCACATTGGGCTCCTTGCTCAGCAGGGAGTCTGCTTCTCCCTCTGCCTGCAGTTCCCCCTGCTTGTGCTCTCTCTCTCTCTCAAATAAAATCTTTTTTAAAAAAAATTTCAGTAATGATGGCTAAAGATAGGAGAAGTATACAAAGTACCGAACCACCAAGTTGGGGGATGGGGGTGGCAGCTGAGGCAAACGTGGTAAGGAAAAGCAATCCAAACGAAATGAGGGGGGAGAGCATAAACAAATGCATGGTAAGGGAAAATAACAAATGGTGTATAAATAAATTTATCAGCAATTTCATTAAATAGGAGATAAAAGCTCCAAGGTAAAAAAAGACCCACAAAAAAATCCAAGACTGTATTTAAAAAAACCCAAAAAAACCCAACTTTATGCTATTGACATGAGAATATGTAAATAAAGCTACTGAATGACTGAAGTAAAAGGCCATACAGTAACCCAGTGATGGTAAACTTGCACTATAGGGTGTCAGATGGTAAATGTTTTCAGTTTTGTATACACACTATCACAGCTGCTCAACTCTGCTGCCTATAGAATGAACACAGTCAACAAGAGAAAGAACAAGCATGGTTATGTTCCAATAAAACTTTATTTACAAACACAGGCTCCTGGTGGGACTAGGCCACAGGTCATGGTTTGCTGACCACTGTTTTAAACCAAAAGAAAGCTATGGCAGCTACATTTATTATCAGCACAGACTTTAAAGTAGGGAAAAAAAAACAAAAAACAAAAAACAGCTCTTTATTTAAAGATACTCCTTACATAAAGCATTCTACTACCAGGAAAGTAATTCTAAGTATATGGCTTAACCACATGAAGCAAAAAATTCATGGAGCTACAAGGATAATTAGGGGTAATTTGGGATAGATGAAATTCTTTTAAATGTAAGCACTGCATAGGACTTCTCCCATCATTATTTTTAGAAATCGGGTAACATGCAAGAAAAAAAATTACAGATAAACTATCAGTGAAAATATTAAATTTTAATATTTAAGATATTAACAATAATTAGGCTATCTGTAATATATTAACCCATTTTTAACATGGTAGGCTCTTACCACTTCTGATTAAGTAGCCTTCGTTTTCACAGTAATACTGACATCTTACAAGTGCCAAGTATTGTTTCATAGAATCAGAATGTTTTCCTTGTTCTAGCTCTAGTCTAAATCCAGGGAGAGTGATACACTGCATTAACAAAATAAAAGGTAAAAATCATCTCGACAGGTGCAGAAAAAGCATCTAACAAAATTCGGCATCTATTTATGATAAAAACTTTCAACAAAATGAGTACAGAGGGAACATAACCTATGCATAATAAAGGCCATATATGACAACCCACAGCTAACATCATACTCAATGGTGAAAAGCTGAAAGCTTTCCCTCTAAGATCAGGAATTAAGACAAGGATATCCCCTGTCATCACTTTTATTCAACACAGTATTAAGGTTCTAGCCAGAGCAATTAGACAAGAAATAAAAGGCATTCAAATCTAAAAGGACTAAATAAAACTCTCTTGGCAGATGACATGATATTACAATCTTAAAGACTCCACAAAAAGACTGTTAGAACAAATAGATTTACTAACCATGCAGGATACAAAATCAATATGCAAAAATCTGTTGCAGTTCTATACACTAATAATGAACTAGCAGAAAGAGAAATTAAGAATGTAACTCCATTTACATTTGCATCAAAAATAATAAAGTATCTAGGAATAAAATGTATCCAAGGAGGTGAAAGACCTGTACACTGAAAACTCTTAAGACACTGATGAGAGAAATTGAAGATGACAGAAATAAATGGAAAGATATTCCACATTCATGGATTGGAAGAATACTGTCAAAATGTCCACATTTCCAAATGCAATCCCTCTTAAAATTCCAATGGCATTTTTCACAGAACAAATAATCCTAAATTCTGTATGGAACTATAAATAAGACCCAGAATAGCCAAAGAAACCTAGAGAATGAAGAACAAAGCTAGAGGCATCACACTCCCTGGCTTCAAACTATATTACAAAGCTGTAGTCATAAAAACAATACAGCGCCAGCATAAAAAGAGACAAGAGGCACAGAGTTCAGTGGAGAGATTAGAGAGCACAGACATAAACCCAGACATAGATGGTCAATTAATTTACAACAAAGTAGCCAAGAGTGTCCAATGGGGAAAGAACAGTTTCTTCAATAAATGATGCTGGGAAAAATGGACAGCCATATGCAAAAGACTGAAAGTGGATGATTATCTTACACCATACACAAAAATTAACCCAAAAATGAATCAAAGGCTTGAACGTAAGACCTGAAACTATAAAACTCCTAGAAGAAAACAGAGGCAGTAAGCTCCTTAACATCAGTCTTGGCAATGACTTTCTGAATCCAGCACCAAAAGCAAAGGCCAAAAAAGTAAAAATAAAAATCTGGCACCACATCTAACTATAAAGCTTCTGCACAGCAAAGAAAACGATCAACAAAATGAAAAGGCAACCTACAGAATGGGAGAAAATACTTGCAAATCCTGACTGGCCAACAGGCACGTGAAAAGGTGCTCATCATTACTAGTGATTAACAGGGAAATGCAAATCAAAGCCATATCTCATCTCACATCTATTAGAATGTCTGTTATCAAAAAGACAAGAAATAAGGGTTGGCAGAGGTATGGAGAAGAGGGAACTCTGCACACTTCTGGTGGGAATGCAAAGTGGTGCAGCCACTGTGGAAAACAGTATGGATGTTCCTCAAGAAGTTAAAAATAGGACTACTGCATGACCCGGTAATTCCACTTCTGGGCATTTGTCCACACAAAATGAAAACACTAACTTGAAAAACATATGTAGCCTCATATTCATGGCAATAACTATTTACAATAACCAAGACACAAACAACTGAAGTGTTCATCTATGGATGAACGGATAAAGAAAGATGGGATATATATGGTATATACAGTATACATATATTCGATGGAATATTATTCCACCATCGAAAAGAGTGCCATCTTGCTACTCGCAACAACATGGATGGACCTTGAGGCCATTAGGCTAAGTGAAGGAAGCCAGTCAGAGGAAGACAAGTACAAATAAGTATAGAATCTCACTTATATGTGGACTCTAAAAACAAACAAGGAGATAGGCTCGTTTGTACAGAGAACAGACTGGTGGTCTCCAGAGGAGGGCAGATTGAAGGGTGGGAGAAAGGGGGGGAAGGGGGTTACAAAGGACAAACTTCCAGGCATAAAATAAGTAAGTCGTGGCTGTCACATGCAGCATGGTGATTATCGTTATTAGTACTATATATTATATATGTGAAAGTTGCTGAGTAAATTTTAAACGTTTTCATCGCAAGAAAAAATATGTTTAATATATGGTGATGGATGTTAAGTATAGATGTATTGTGAACATTTTGCAATATATACAAATATTAAAAAAAAAAACCCTCAATGAGAAAGAGTAGGAGACACAGCTCAGGCAGGTTATTCTCAAATCCACAGGGCAAGTAAGAATTAAAACTTCTTGTTCCTAAAGCCAGTGCTTTTCCTGAATTCCAGCATTTTCTAAGAGGTCAGCAAGAGGAAGTGAAGTTTGGGAAGCAACATGCTTGCCTCCCTAGAAAGTGCCTGATTTTGGCTCTGACAAATCCTGAAAACCAGTAATCTGCCTAACTTTGTATTAGCCTTTAGTTTTGCTTACATTTTGACCAAATCCTTTTTTCCCTAACCATTTAACACAGAACCAGAGTTCCTAGGAACACACTTTGAGAAATTTGGCCGTGTACAAAAGTCAGTCTTTGCAGGATTCACGGACAACATGATTAACCTTCTGTTCACAGTCCTTCTCCCTGGTACCAGTTTTTGAAGAGTAATATAAAACGACTGACTTGATACCAGTTTTACAACCTAGAATCCATAAGGTATTTTCTAAGTACACAAGGGAAGGCAGATACATGCTCCCCAGCAAGGCATGACTCCAGGTTAAATCCTCCAATTTTCTATTATCCCCTAATCTCTCTTGCCTGTACTTTCCTGAGCCCATGAAATGCTTGTGTTTTCATAGAATGTATTCAAAGTGTATATATAGTATATGTCAGGAAGCGTGCTATTAATAACAAATGCCCTACGGGCACATAGGCAGAGTTACCATGAGAAAATTCTTTTCTTGACAACATCTTAACCTTTTAGTTCCTAAGGAAGGTTTGAAGAGCCAAGAGCTATTTGATGAAATTCGAATGACCTACATCAAAGAGCTAGGAAAAGCCATTGTGAAGAGGGAAGGGAACTCCAGCCAGAACTGGCAGCGCTTTTACCAACTGACAAAACTCTTGGACTCCATGCATGATGTAAGTGTCAGACCTAAGACCTGATATCCGGAATATTGTCTGGGACATTGGGTTAATTATAATTACATATAATCTGATTAATTGATTATATATAATGATACCTCAATAGTTTCGGTTTTGTTTTGGTTTTTTTCCTGTTGGCGGATTTTGGTGATGGTTGGAGCTCATGTTGTCAAGCTCAGTTTGGCACACATTTCTCCTAAGGCCAGTTATGAAATATTATTTCATCTAGTCACGTGCATAGAACATCCTGATGCCACTACAGAATTTAATAGCACTGTTTAACTAAAAAACATCAATATCCTGTTTTTATATGACTAATCAATTAAATTAGCATATGTCCTTCACATATTATTGTACTAGAGTTCACCATGTAATTCTGTATACAATTCTAAAGAATCCAAAATGTGCCTGGTAACCTGAATGCCCACTTTATTTAACTGAACTTCTTTATCTGGTGGAGTCCAGCAAAGATTGGTATATTCTAGGTCAGATGTATTTTCTAAATTAGAGGCCAAAAAGCACAAGATATTCCTACCAGTAAGTTTTTAAGAATAATCGTTTGTATATTTTCTCTTGCAGGTGGTTGAAAATCTCCTTAACTTTTGCTTCCAAACATTTTTGGATAAGACCATGAGTATTGAATTCCCAGAGATGTTGGCTGAAATCATCACCAATCAGATACCAAAATATTCAAGTGGAAATATCAAAAAACTTCTGTTTCATCAAAAGTGACTGCCTTAACAAGAAAGGTTGCCTTAAAGAAAGTTGAATTTATAGCTTTTATTGTACAAACTATCAATTTGTCCTGTAGCAGTTTTGCTGTTTTATTTTTTCCTGTTTTTGTCTGGTCTTTGTTTTCGTTTTGTTTTACATACGCACTACATGTGGTTTATAGAGGGCCAAGACTTGGCAACAGAAGCAGGTGAGCCATCGCTTCTCAGTGGTGGGAAGAGTAGAGAGTGATAGTAGGTGGACCCCAGAAATGAGCCGCAGTCATGGGGGGTGATCTCCACTGTCAGGGAAGGATGGCACCTAAACCCCCAGTGCCCGAAGTCTGCGTGACAAACTTTCTGCTCATACTTTTCACAGCTGGCTGGACAAAGTTTTCTAGAATTTTTGTTGGTGTATTTTCCCCTGTATAGTTAGGATAGTATTTTTTGATTTATGCATGGAAACCTGAAAAAAAGTTTACAAGTGTATATCAGAAAAGGGAAGTTGTGCCTTTTATAGCTATTACTGTCTGATTTTAACAATTTCCTTTATATTCAGCGAACTATGCTTGCTCATTTTTTCTTACATAATTTTTGTATCCAAGTTATTGTACAGCTGTTTAAGATGGGCAGCTAGTTCATAGCTTTCCTAAACAAACTCTAAACATTAATCTGTGTGAAAATGGGTTGGTGCTTCTAACCTGATGGCCCTTAGCTGTCAGAAGACCACAAAAATTGACTCATATCTCCAGTATTCTCGTCAAAAAAGCTCATATTTTGTATATATCTGCTTCAGTGGAGAATTCTCTAGGTTGTGCAAATTAACTGTCCTAACTGGTGTAGAGCACCTAGTCCAGTGACCTGCTCGGTAAACTGTGGATGATGGTTGCAAACGACTAATTTAAAAACAAAAAAAACCACCACCAACAACAAAAAAAACTACCAAGAGGCCCTGTTTGCACTTAATGCCCTATCTCTGCTATGGCTAGATGGCAAGAAAGTTGGTCAACGGTCGTTCAGGACCTTTTGTTGTAGTTTGTGTAAGTTCTTGAAAAAGTCAGGATTCCAGATAACCAGCTGAGACACAGCTGAGAGATATGAATCAGACCAAGTATTTCCTCTCACTCAACTTGACCCCCCAAATAAATTTCCAATATGGCAAAGGTAGCCAGACACCCATTTTCACATTCCCATCCATCACCAATTGGTCTCTCTTTCCTGGCGGTGCAGGAAAGCTCAGCTACTGATTTTTGTGATTTCGAACTGTCAGACTTCCATGTTTGTAAGACTACACATGCCTCACATCCCTCTGTGTGCCATAGAGTTTAACAAAAGTCTTGTGAACTTCTCCTCACTGTTGAGAATGATTTTAAACAAAATAGAAGCTGTAGTAGCCCTTTCTGTGTGCACCTTACCAACTTTCTGTAAACTCAAAACTTATATTTACTAAGCCACAAGAAATCTGATTTCTATTCAAGGTGGCCAAATTATTTGTGTAATAGAAAACTGAAAATCTAATATTAAAAAATATGAAACTTCTAATATATTTTTATATTTAGTTATAGTTTCAGATATATATCATATTGGTATTCACTAATCTGGGAAGGGAAGGGCTACTGCAGCTTTACATGCAATTTATTAAAATGATTGTAAAATAGCTTGTATAGTGTAAAATAAGAATGATTTTTAGATGAGATTGTTTTATCACGACATGTTATATATTTTTTGTAGGGGTCAAAGAAATGTTGATGGAGAACCCATATGATTTATAGTGCGTGCAAGCATTCATACAGGCAGCAGTGGTCTCAGAAACGCAACAGGTTTGCTCTAGGGGAAGAGGGACACGGAGACCGGCCCCCGTATGCTGTGAAGGCTGCCGAGGCTCCGTCCCATTCAGGTCACAGAGCGAGTCATCCTCTGCCTCCCACAGTAGGTGACCGCCCTCCTTATTCCCACAGTTAGTCTGTCCGCCCAGGTATGTGGGCGGAGTCTCCCCTGGCTCAAGTGTACAGTTTGGGGGGGGGCGGGGACAGAGAGGTCGTGCCTGCCGGCCCACCCCCTCCCAGCACTCCCTGACAGCAGGGCTACTTTCCCACAGAGCACAGAGCCCCTCCAGCAGTGTGGTCAACACGGGGGCTTCAGGACTTTGGCAATAAGACGCGTAGAGGTACCAGCAGTCTGTAAATAGTGCAGAATCCCATAGGTTGCCAAATAATACACTAATTTCTTTCTATCCTACTAGAGTTCATTTCCAAACAAAATGAGTACATGTTTGTTTTCTTTGAATGCTTTTTTGAATGTTATTTGTTATTTTTCAGTATTTGGAGAAATTATTTAATAAAAAATGTAATCATTTGCTTTTTGAATGCTCTCTAAAAGGGAATGTTCCTTTTGTAATGGTTTAAATTGATCTCAAAGTATTTTAAGATGGTCTGTAACCCAGCTGGATATGAAATTTTTGGTGCCTAAGAAATACTGCTTGAATATTATTATCAATGACAGTGTTAAGTCTCAAAAAGAGCTTCTGGAAGGTAAATTATTGTTCATTATGAAAGGTTATATGGTTAAAACCACAAAGCACATCACATGTTACTCTTATTTTAGTTCCAACTTTGGTTCTCAAAAAAATAGAGTTCAGTGAAAAAAGAGACACGTGCACTTGGTCAAAAGAAAATCAACTGACATTTGTGAAACTAGGAGGCTGTATCCTACATGGAAAAGAAGTTGTGCCCTTGTGAAATAAGTGGGAAGGAAGAAGGTTATCTTAGCTACGTTTGAGTAGAGTTACGATTTAAGTGAGAAAAGATCCGGTGCTATTGGAAAGCAGCTTCATTTTCTACGTAGGTGGTGTCTTGTCATCCCAAACTAAGTTTGTAGCAACTTGAGGGAGAGTTGGCAACATGCCGAGGTGACTTACCGCAAATCCTGAAAAGTATTTTTAATTACTAGTGGAAAAATGTGTCCTTCTCGGTGTTTTTAGGCCTTGCTGGGGACACTGTCCAAGTGCTTGTCTAAAACTCTGGCAGGGGAACCTGAAAGGGCATCTACCTTCTGGAGAGAGGAAAAAGAAAAGGACACCCCAAAAGGAAAGCTAACATGACTCGTGTCTGAAGAGCTTGATAGTTAGCATCAGGTGAGCTCTGGGTGTGCGTGCAAAGGAAAACTGACCTCGCTTCAGAACTTGGGGGGGGGGGGGGCAGGGGCAGTTTTTTACCTAAACCACCTCTTCTCCATCAGTCTTAGCTTAGTTTTGTGTTTAATACCCTAAAGCGACATCACTGTGGAATGAACAGTAAGATTAGACTCTGGTCTGTCAAAACTCAAGAACCCTGGCAGCCCTCAGTGAGATTTCAGTGTTGGCCGGTCACCCTCAAGACTGTAGCTGTAAATGAATGTGTTTTCACGTGCCTGGTTTGAGAGTTGGATGGGAGAAGAGGAATGTAAGGACACTTTAACCACTTTGAATGGAAGTTGCATCATTTTCCAGACTGTGATCAGTCAGCCTGGTCCACCAGGGATTAGTGACCAGGTTTTCAGGAAAGGATTGTCTTCTCTCTAGAAAATGCCTAAAAGAAGGATTTTATTTTCTGATGAAAGGCTGTATGAAAATACCCTCCTCAAATAACTTGCTTAACTACATATAGATTCAAGTGTGTCAATATTCTATTTTGTATATTAAACAAATGCTATATAATGGGGACAAATCTATATTATACTGTGTATGGCATTATTAAGAAGCTTTTTCATTATTTTTTATCACAGTAATTTTAAAAATGTGTAAAAATTAAAACCAGTGACTCCTGTTTAAAAATAAAAGTTGTAGTTTTTTATTCATGCTGAATAATAATCTGTAGTAAAAAAAAAAAAAAAAATGTCTTTTTACCTACACAGTGAAATGTCAGACTGTAAAATCTTGTGTGGAAATGTTTAACTTTTATTTTTCATTTAAATTTGCTGTTCTGGTATTACCAAACCACACATTTGTATTGAATTGGCAGTAAATGTTAGTTAGCCATTTACAGCAATGCCAAATATGGAGAAACATCATAATAAAAAAATCTGCTTTTTCATTATGTGACTCCAACATGCTTTTGTAGAACTCATGCAGTTCCAATTTTCCTTTTTTTTCTCCTTCTACTGAAGGCAGAGTTATCACTTCAGGCAACTTTTTTAAGACACTGAAGTGGACACTGACACGTCAATGTGGCGATGTTTGCAGGCTAATGGGGCAGAAATTCCAAGTGAGCTTCACCCTGGTGCCAGAGACACAGACCATCCCGTCCACACCTCGAATGGTCCTACGCCAATTCCTGCAAAGGGTACGAAGGGAAGGAAGAACCCACGCCCAAGGGTTCTCCCACTCGATCAGTCTTTATCATGAAAAGTGACATTTTATGTAAACATGTTATCTAGCCAAAATTCTTGCCTTAATTTAAAATCAATTCTTTCTCCCAGAGAAAAACATATTTAGTACATACGGCAGCACAGAGGCACAGTATAAACCATAAATTCAGAAGGGGCTCACCTGGTAAACCAGCTCTTCTATACAACCTCTTGAGTATTTCCCCAAAGTACCTTGTGTGAGGTCAGATCCATGGACTGGATGATGTCACAGACAAACTTTCCTATAAATACTCTTTTCTCCACCACTGACTTCCTTTACCAAGAAAAAAGGCATTATGATTTAAAACCCAAGTTTGCCTTAGCCATCCTAAGTATACCAAGCATTTGCTACGTACCCGCTTTGCTAGGTGATAAATACTGCAGAAAGAGTACAAGAGAGAAAAATACCATCCCTGTAGCCTCAGTCAGTCAGAACACATGATCGGAGCAGTGTGTCTAGCAAACCGTTCCCCAGCGCTCACTGCTGCAGAGGCCCAGGTCCAGCAGCAGCGTGCGCGCACAGCACTGCCTCAGTGTCCCCGGCAAGTAGCAGAGCTGGAGAACACCTTCACGCACATCACAACAGCGAGTCCTCACCCGGTGCATGCATGAAAGGAGAAAAATTCGGAGGAAGATACTAACTCCATTTATAAAAAAGGCAACAGACTCAGAGTTTAAGCAACTGGTTCAGAGCAGCTAACGCCTGTTTTATTGAGGTCTGAGCGGAAAGTCTCTGTAATGAGGCCATTTATCCCATGTCCAAGAACATGCCTCTTGTCCACAAGCCTCCTGGGGAACTGGTTTTGTTTTTCTGTTCTCAGATTAATGTTTTACATTTACTGAGCATTCAACCAAGTGCCAGGCGTCACATTTCAATACATTATCTCATTTAAGTTAGCAAAGCTCCACAGCAGCGCTGTAAAATGCTCCTCACAAGTGCTGTCAACTACCATGATTACCTTCATTGCATTTATATGAGGAAACGGGCTTACAGAACTGAGCTCCTTGCCTAGGGTCACAAAGCTCTGAAGTGGTTAAATAGAACCTTTAAAAAAAAAAAACACAAACATTGGGCATCTGGCTCCAGAGTTCATGCTCTTAAGCACTACTGAGAAATTATTAATATGAAGCTCCTAACTAGATTAGAAGAACCCATACTGAGCATTCTGTGTCAGTCCTTGTGACATGATCTCCTTTTAATCTAATCCCTTCTGCTACCATATCAATTATGAGTTAGACACTGAACAATGATATTTCCTTCTCCTAAACGCATGTGTCCTAGCCCCTGGGGATGTTGCTGGTCAAAAACAGTAACTGCCCAGAGACAATATGCTTGACTTTGTCAAATATCCAACAAGGAACCTGTCTCATCAACAGCCACAGGAAAATCAACCATTTCTCCAAGGGATATGGGGCATATGGGCTACATTCACACTGAAGAATAAAGTTGCTTACAAAGGAAAACTGATGCAGGTCAACAGAGGAATCGTGTACACACTGTAAAATAGCCATAAGCTTTTCTAGGATCCTTCATGTGTCACTGTCACCTAGAGTCCTGTCTCAGTACACGTGCGGCTGTGCTCGAAGTAAGAATCGGGGCCATCCAATACTGTTAGGATTGTTGGCTAAAACTGTAAGGAACTGAGATAAGAATAAAACTCTCCAAAATGGAGAAACGGGGAGAGTGTGCATAAAAACCAAAGGTTCATACAAGATGTGCCATAAATCTCTCCCGATGAGTTTCAGGACCCACTATGTGTCGGGCATGCTAGATGAGTGAATTTAAAGACCACAAAGGCAATACTAAAACTTCAAGGTGAGGTTTCTGCCCCCAAGGAATCAAAGATGGTAACCACATGGCTCATCAATTCCACTCCTCTGTATCTACTCAAAAGCAATGAAAATGTGCACACAATGACATGCATGCAAATGTTCACAGCAGTATTCATAACAGCCCAGAAGTGCAAACACCCCAATGTCCATCAACTGATGAAGACATAAACAAAATGTGGCATATCCATACCAGAGAATACTATACAGCAATAAGAAAGTGACAGAATGCATGCTCTAACATGGGTGAACCTCAAAACCAATATGCTGAGTAAAAAGTCAGACACAAAAGACCACATGTGACTTGATTCACTTATATGAGATGTCCGGAAGAGGCGTGTCTACAGATACAGAAGCAGATCAAAGGCTGCCTGTGCTTGGGGATGGCAACAGGGCCTGGGTGACAGTAGGCATGAGGGAACTTTATGGGGAGATGGAAATGTTCTAAAACTGGATTATACTGATGGTTGCACAACCCAGTAAACTTAATAAAAATTATACAACTGTACACTTACAGTGAAAAAACTTTGTGGTATGTATGTTATCTCTCTCTATTTTTAAGGAAATGTATTTTTTAAATATATAACAGGCAGACAAGCAAATGTATAGCCACCATTTGCATCAGAAGCCAGTACGAAGTACTTTGAATACATAAAGACTGATGCAGCTGTTTTTCTGAGAAGCCTACAGAAGAGGTTTTCATGGTGCTGGGCGTTAAAGGATCAATTAAAGTTCAGAGCACAAACAAGGGCTTACTCAGTAGTAATAGATTTTCCCCTAATATTTTTTTTCACAATATGTAATTTTACTTATGGTCAAGAATGTACTCCCCTAATATTTAATTGATTCTGTGTTGTACTCACCCTGAGACGGCCACCATGCGCAAAGCGACCACAAACATGTCAAGTAAACACAAAACTAGCATACATGAGCTCATTTTAAATACAAAGGATGTGTGGCTCATATACTAAGTGTTAATAACTAAGACCTTGGTAGCTACAACTTTATAATGCAATAACTCTGGGATCAAGTCTTACTTCTATCTTTTAACTCTATCTGTGACCTTGGGAAAGTTCTATAACCACTCCAGTTCCACATGAAAAATGGAGTAACATCATCTTAAAGGAATGAGAGAAGTAAATGAGATACAGTATTTAATCTGCTTAGCTCAGTGTCTACCACACTAGAAGTGCTCAAGACATGTTAGCTGTTTTTTAAATCCTCAAGGAAATCTAAAAGGGGAATTTTTTTTAATGCTCTCCCCAAAAGTACACAGAAAAAGTGAATGATGAAGAATGATGTGAACACCAGGACTGTATACAAACTTTCAACCTCACCCTAATAAAGGAAGGTCACACACAGGGTTAGGGGAGACTGTTAGGATACTGGCCTGCATTTTCATTATGTCATACACTCCCAACTATCAGCCCTTGGCAAGGGTCCCCAGAAGAAGGGACCATTCTTTCAGAAAGGATCTTCCATTTCCACTGAGTATCTCACAGAGAAGAGCAGTGCCAAGGCAATTAAGATCAGAGGAGAAGTGGCGAAGTTACAGATTTGATTGAGGGCTTTTATAACAGAATATTTCCTGGTCAGTAAGGAGACTGCCAAAAAAAAAAAAAAAAAAGGCAACCACCCTGTTACTCTTTCATCCCACATGCAGAGTTCCCCCAGGCTCTCCCTGTAACTGATGCATATAAATGTGAACTAAATTGCATGAATTGGCATTAATGAGACAGAGAACATTCTGAGCTCAAAATCACTACTATAAATATCTTTTTTTAAATATACCCAAAAGAACTGAAAACATGTCCACATAAAAACTTATATGCAAATACTCAGATCAGCATTATTTATAAGAAACCAAAAAGTGGAAACAATCTAAATGTTCATCAACTAATAAATGGATAAATAAAATGTGGTATATCTATACAGTGAAATATTATTTGGCAATAGAAAGGAATGAAGTACGGGAGCATGCATACAACACAGATGGGCTTTGACAATATTATGTTAAGAGAAGCCAATCACAAAAGACCATATATTTTATAAATCATTTATATTAAATGTCCAGAGTAGGTCTGTGGTTCCAGGGGCAGGGGGAAGAGGAAGGGATAGTGAGGTGTGACTGCTTAATGGATACTGGTCTTCTTTTGGGGGTTAATGAAAATGCTCAAAAATTGTATTGATGGTTGCACAACTTGGAGGATATGAAAAGCCTTTGAATTATACATTTTAAGTGGGTAAGTATTATGGTATTTGGATTTTAACTCAAAAAAGATGTTCAAAACAGGAAGAAATATATAACCAAAACAGCCCTCTATCGGTTAAACTCAATTTGTACTTAAAAACCTTTCCATCAAGAAAATTCCAGGCCCAGATGGTTTCACTGGTCAATTCTATTCAACATTTAAGGAAGAAATAATATCAATTCTACAGAAACTCGTCCAAAAAAAACACAAACAAAAAACTGAAGAGGGAATAATTCTCAATCCATTCTATGAAGCCAGCATTAATTAACCTGATACCAAAATTAGGCAGTAATTACAAGAAAACTATAGACTGTCCCTCATAAACACAGATACAAAAATTCTAAACAACACTTTAGCAAATAGGATCTAACTATATTAAAAGGACGACACATCATGACCAAGGGGTTACCCCAGGAATACAGAGTTGGATTCATGTTTCAAGATCAACCAATATAACTGACAATAGTGGAAAAACTAAAAAAGAAAAATCTGTATGATTTTCCAAACAGATGCAGACAAAGCATGTGATAAAACCCAACATACACTCTTAATTAAAAGCTAACACTCTCAGCAAACTAGGAATAAAAGGGAACTTCCTCAACATAATAAAGGGCATCTACAAACACCTTCTGTGAGCACTGTACTTAATGTGCAAAGACTGTATTTCCCTTCTAATTTCAGTAACAGAACAAAGATGTCCACTCTTATTATTTCCATTTAACACTGCACTGGAAGCTCTACCCAAAACAATCACACAAGAAAGAAAGAAAAAAAGCATTTAGATTAGAAAGAAAAATAAAATCATACTTATTCAAAGACCAAATGATCACCCATGCAAAAATTTTGTGGAATCTACAGAAATGCAACTAGACTTCAAAAAAGTTACCTACAGAATTATCATAGGACCATGAAATTCCACTCCTAGATATATACACAAAAGAACTGAAAACAGGTCCTCAAGCAATACACACATGTTCATAATAGCAGAACTATCTGCAATAGACAAAGGTAGAAACAGCCCACATGTCCATCAATGGATGAATGGATAAGTAAACGGTAGTACATATAAACAATGAAATCTTATTCAGCCATAAAAAGGAATGAAGTACTAATTCATGGTACAACATGGATGAACCTCCAAAACAATATGCTAAATGAAAACCTGAGACACAAAATGTCACATATTGTTAGATTCCATTTATATCAAACACCTCTAATAGATAAATCTATAAATATAGAAATTATATTGATGGTTTTTGGGGGCTGAGGAAAAGGGATAATAAGGAGAAATTACTTTATGGATAAGAGTTTTACTTTGGGGTTATGGAAATGTTTTGGACCGGATGGTTGCACTCTATGACTATACTAAATGCCACCGAATTATTTCCTTTTAAATGGTTAATTTTATGTTATATTAATTTCATCTCAATAAATTAGTTTTAAAGAGCTGCTAGAGGAGAGTGTCCAAGGTGGTGACATAGAAAGACCCTGGACTCATCTCCTCCACAGACACACATCTATTTATAAACAATTCTTCCTGAAGAACTGAGGGCTGATGGACCAGCTTCTGTACGATAAAAGAGAGAGAGCGCAGAGAGAATAGCAAGAGGGACGGAGTGACAGAGATACAATAATGAAGGAAACCAGCACCACAGCCCTGTGAACTGCCGTGGGGAGAAACAGTACAGAGGGACCATGAGCAGATTCATATCCCTGGGACACAGACAAAAACCCATGGCTTAAAAGAACAACTAATATTAAAGATCCAGCCTTAAAACCCTGCAAAACGTCAGGGGAGCTACTCGAACACTCTCTGAGTGGGAAGGGCTGGTAAGCACCATGGTTTATGCTCCCCCCTGCACCTTAACAGTACAGACCAGAGCATAGACCCAGTGCCACAGCTGGCCACCACCTCAATGAGACCCAGGTCACTAGCCTACACCAGCCCATGTGATCCCAGTGCAGCCCCAGCACAGTGTACGCCAGGACCCTCCTGGTTAGCACTCATTATATTTCAGCTATCTCACTAAAGTGATACAGGCACAGAGCACCCTGGAACACTCCAGGCCCACACCACTTCAGCTCCAGATGACTTACTAGAGCACCCCCAGGACTTCCCAGCCAATGCTGCCCTTGGTTCTGGATGACTTGCCAGAAGCACCCCTGCATGGAGCATCCCTTGCACAGAGCAGCCCTTTCGTAGAGCATCCCAGCCTGCAACTGTCTAGGCTCCAACCACCAGGGCACCACTACATAAAGAACTCCAGGACCCCTGCTTGTACCCACTTCAGCTTCAACTGTACCGCCAGGGTGCCTCCTGAATGGAGAACCCTGGAACCACACCAGCCCACATTCACTTTGGCTCCAACCATCCCAACCATGCATCCCCAAACAGACTACCCCAGAAACTCCAGCTTATGCCAGCCAAGCTCCAGCCAGTCAGCCAAAGTCACCAGGCACATAGTCTACACCAGGCACATAGTCTACATAGTCTATAACCATACACAAGACCATTCCTTCAAGTTTAGGAGTAGTTGTTCCATCTAATTCACTGGAACACAGTGAGTCAAGCAAAATAGGAGACAGAGGAATAGGCTCCAAATAAAAGAACAAGACAAAACCTCAGAAAAAGAACTAAATGAAACAGAGATAATAAATCTACCTGATAAAAGGTTCAGAGTAAAGGTCAGAAAGATGCTCAGTGGACTGGAGAGAAGAGTAGATGAATTCAGAATTTCAACAAGGAGGTAGAAAATATAAAAAAAAGAACCAATCCGGTTGGAGAACACTACAACCGAAATGAAAAGTACATCAGACGGAATCAACAATAATATTAGAGAATGCAAAAAAGAGATCAGCAATCTGGAAGACAGGTTTAATGGAAAGCGCCCAAGCTGAAAGGCAAAAAGAAAAAAAGAATTTAAAAAATGAGAATAGGTTAAGGGATCTCTTGGACAACACTAAGCAAAGAAACATTCACATTATAGTGGTCCAGAAGGAAAAGATACAGATAAAGGGGAAGAAAACTTATTTGAAGAACTAATAGCTGAAAAATTCCTTAACTTGGGAAAGGAAACAGACACCTAAGTTCAGGAAACACAGGGAGTTCCAAATAAGATGAACCCAGGAGATCCACGGTACAACATATAATAATTAAAATGTTGAAGATTAAAGATAAAGAATTTTAAAAGCAACAAGAGAAGCAACTGATAACATACAAGAAAAACCCTGTAAGTTTATCTGCTGATTTTTCAGCAGAAATTGATTTTTTCTGTAGGCCAGAAGGGAGTGCTCTACCAGGCAAGGTCATCATTCAGAATTAAAACAGAGATAAAGAATCCCCCAGACAAACATAGGTTAAAGGAGTTCATCACCACTAAACAAGACCTCAAAATATGTTAAAGGACTTCTATAAGTGGAAAAGGCTATAATTAAAAGAAAATTATGAAAAGAAAAAATATCATGAAAAGGCAAACTTATAATAGAGGTAGTAATCACTTATAAAGCTAGTATGAAGGTTAAAAGACAAAAGTAGCAAAATCAATTATGTCTAAAAAATAGGAAAGGGGACTCACAAAATAAAAAGAAGTAAAATAGGAAGACATATACATAAAACATGGAGGGAGGAGTAAAAATAAACTTTTAGAATGTGTCCAAACTTAAGTGACCATCAGCTTAATACAGAGTGCCAAATATTAGGTTCATATGAACCTCACAGTATCCTCAAACCACAAACCTCTAATACATACACAAAAAATAAAGAAAAAGGAAGTCAATCATAACATTAAAAAAAGTCATCAATCACAAGAAAGCAAAAAAAAAAAAATAAACCACAAAACAACCAGAAAACAATTTTTTAAATGGGTTTAAGTAAATACCTATCAATAATTACTCTAAATGTAAAGGTTCTAAATGCTCCAATCAAAAGACATAAGGTTTCATTCTTTTTGATGGCTGAATAATATTCCACTGAGTGTGTGTCCATTATATATATATGTATATGTGTGTATATATACACACACATACACACATACCTACACACACACATTATATATCCATTATATATCCATATCCATATATTCACATATATATATATATATATCCATATATATATGGATTTATATATATATAAAATCTTCCAAAAGTGAATAAGAAGAAATAGGAAATTTGGACAGACTTATTACCAGTAACAAAATTGAATTGGTAATCAAAAAACTCCCAGCAAACAAGAGTCCAAGACCAGATGGATCCACAAGGGAATTCTACAAACATTTAAAGAAGAGTTAATACCTGTTCTCCTCAAACTATTCCCACAGTGGATCACCATCCACAAATCATTCAACATGATACACCACATTAACAAAATGAAGGATAAAAATCACACAGTCATTTCAACAGATGCAGAAAAAGCATTTGACAAAATTCAACATCCATTCATGATAAAAACCCTCAACATAATAAAGGCCATATATGACAAACCCACATCATACACAGTGCAGAAAAACTGAGAGCTTTCCCTCTAAGATCAGGAACAAACAAGGATGTCCAGCCCTGCTACTTTTATTCAACATAGTACTGAAAGTCCTAGCCACAGCAATCAGACAAGAAACAGAAATAAAAGGCATCCAAATTGGTAAAGAAGAACAACTGTCACTATTTGCACATGACATGATATTATACACAGAAAATCCTAAAGACTCTACTAAAATACTATTAAAAGTAATAAATGAATTTAGTAAAGTTTCAGGATACAAAATTAATACACAGAAATCTGTTGCATTTCTATGTACTAATAGCAAAGTAGCAGAAATAACCAATTCCATTTACAATTGTACCCAAAAAAACATACCTAGGAATAAACTTAACCAAGGAGGTAAAAGACCTGTACTGTGAGAACTATAAAACACTGATGAAAGAAATTTAAGATGACACAAATGGAAAGATATTCCATGCACAAGGATTAGAAGAATATTTTTTAAATGTCCATACTACACAATCTACAGATTCAGTTCAATCCTTATCAAAATGTAAATAATATTTTTCACAGAAATAGAACCACCAATCCTAAAATTTGTATGGAACCACAAAAGACTGTGAATAGCCAAAGCACTCAAGAAAGATGAACAAAGTTCAAATTATCACAATCCCAGACTTCAAGCTATACTACAAAGACATAGTAATCAAAACAGTATGGTACTGGCACAAAAAACAGACACACAAATAAACGGAACAGAATAGAGCCCAGAAGTAATCCCATGTTTATATGATCAATTAGTTTACAACAATGGAGGCAAAAATATACAATAGGGAAATACAGTCTTATCAGTAAACTGGACAGCTACATGCAAGAGAATGTACACTTTCTTGCACCATACACAAAAATAAACTCAATACAGATTAAAGACCTAAATGTGAGATTTGAAACCATAAAACTCATAGAAAAAAACATAGGTGGTAATGTCTTTGATATTGGTCTTAACAACATTTTGCTGTGTATGCTTCTGCAGGCAAGGGAAATGAGCAAAATAAACTATTGGGACTGCATCAAAATAAAAGGTTTTTGCATAATGAAGGGAAACCATTAACCAAACAAAAAGCCAACCGACTGAATTGGAGGAGATATTTGCAAACAATTATCCAATAAGGGGTTCATATCCAAAGTATATAAAGAATTTATACAACTCAACACCAAAAAAAAATCTAATTAAAAATGAGCAGATCTAAAAAGACATCTTCTCCAAAGAAGACATACAGAAGGACATACACATGAAAAGATTCACAACATCACTTATCATCAAGAAAATGCAAATCTAAACCACAATGAGGTATCACCTCACACCTCTGAGAATGGCTATTATCAAAAAGAAGTGTTGGCAAGGATGTGGAGAAAAAGAAACTCTCCTTCACTGTCAGTAAGAATGTAAATTGGTGCAGCCAGTTTTTTTGGAGGTTCCTCAAAAACTTAACTAGAAATACCATATGATCCAGTAATTCCACTACTGGATAAATAAAACACTAATTGAAAAAGATATATGCACCCTTATGATGATTACTGCAGAATTATCTACAACAGCCAAGATCTGGATGCAGCCCACATGTCCATCGATAGATGAATGGATAAAGATGTGGTATACACATACAATGCAATATTATTCAGCCATATAAAAGAATGAAAAATTAACATTTGCAGCAACATGGTTGAACCTAGAGGGTATAATGCTAAGTGAAATAAGCCAGACACAGACAAATAGTACATGATTTCACTCATATGTGGAATTTAAAAAAGACAAAACAAACAGAAAAGCAGAAACAGACCCATAAATACAGAGAACAAACTAGTGGCTGCCAGAGGGGAAGAGAGTGGGAGGATAGGCAAAATGGATTAAGGGGAATGGGAGGTAGGCTTCCAGTCAGGGAACATATACATCACGCGATGAAAGGGACAGCATAGGGAATATAGTCGATGGTGCTGAAACAGTGTCATATGGTAACAGATGGCAGCTACACTTGTAGTAAAAATAACATAACATAAAATCGGGGAATCACTACTCTGTACACCTCAAACTAATGTAACATAGTGCGTCAACTCTATTTCAATTAAAAAAATAAAAGTAGGGCACCTGGGTGGCTCAGTCATTGGGCATCTGCCTTCGGCTCAGGTCATGATCCCAGGGTCCCGGCATCGAGTCCCGCATCGGGCTCCCTGCTCGGCGGGAAGCCTGCTTCTCCCTCTCCCACTCCCCCTGCTTGTGTTCCTGCTCTCGCTGTCTCTCTGTCAAATAAATAAAATCTTTAAAAATAAAAAAATAAAAATAAATAAATAAAAGTAAAAATAAGAAAAAACTATGAGAACTAATAAGTGAACTTAGCAAGGTTACAGAATACAACAACGGTCAGCAAATCATGACTTAGGGCCAAACCTAGCCACTGCCTATTTTAGTAAATAAAATGTTTTTTAAATATATACACATTCATTTTATATGTGATCTACGTTGCTTTCATACTGCAATGGCAGAGTTGAATGCTTGTGACAGAGACATATGGCCTGCAAAACCTAAAATATTTACTACCTGGTCCTTTACAGAAACAATTACAACAAACAATTAGAAACTGATAGTTTAAGATACTATTTCCAATAGATTCAAAAAATAAGAAATACTTAGAGACAAACCTGACAAAGCATGTGAAAAACCTATACACTGAAATGTATAAACTACTGCTGAGAAAAGTTAAAGAACACTTAAAAATACATAGAGACGTATCTGTTCATGTGATAAAAGACTTAATATGATTAAGATGTCAGTTCTCCTCAATTGCCCCGTAGTTTCAAGGTAACCACAATCAAAATCCCAGTAGGCTTCCATAGAAATTTACAAGCACATTCTAAGATCATGTGTAAATGAAAAGAATCTAGAATAATGAAAACATCTATCAAGTAGAAGAACAAAATTAGAGGGCTAACTGTACCTGATTCCAAAAATTACTGTAAAACTATAGTCATCACAATAGCATGGTACTGGCATAAAAACAGATATTCCAACAGAAAAGACTAGGGACTCCAAGAAACCCACATTTATACAGAGACCAACTCTTCACACAGGTACAGAGGCAACGCAATAGAAAAAGAGTCTTTTTAACAAATGACTAGAACAACCGGCTATTCAAGTTCTAAAAATGAACTTGGATCCATACCTTGCACCACATACATAAACTAACCCAAAATGAAACAGACATAAATGTAAAACTTAAAGCTATAAAATATACAGACTGAAACATAAGAGAGAAATCTCTGTGACCTTCGGTGAGTGAGGATTTCTTAGACATGCACCAGAAACACAATCCATAGCAAAACAAATTGAGAGATTAGATTTCATCAAAATTTAAAACATATGCTCTTCAAAACACACTTAAGAAAAGAGAAATCAGGGATGCCTGGGTGGCTCAGTCAGTTAAGCATCTGCCTTCGGCTTGGGTCATGATCCCAGGACTCTGGGATCGAGCCCCACATCAAGATCCCTGCTCAGTGGGGAGCCTGCTTCTCCACTCTCCTCCTCGCTCATGCTCTCTGTTGCTACCTCTGTCTCTCTCTCTCAAATCAATCAAACAATCAATCAATCTTTAAAAAAAGAAAAGAGAAACCACAAATTGGGAGAAAAGTTTTTTTAAGGCATAAATCCCTATAAAGAATTTGTGATTTGTGCCCGGAATATGTAAAGAGCTCTTCAAAACTCAACAATAAACATTTTTATTAAAAAAAGCAAAATATTTGAAGAAACGCTTCACCAAATAAGAAATACAGATGAGAAATAGGCATTTAAAAATGATCATCAAAGATATTAGGGAAATACAAAATAAACCACAGTAGTATAACACTACACACCCATTAGGATATTAAAATTAAGAAAACTATACCCAATGTTGAATGTGGAGGACTGTAACTCTGCTACACTGCGGATGGGAATGGATAATGGTACCAATGCTACAGAAAGTAGTATAGTAGTTTCTTAGAAAGTTAAATATATATCTACCCTATGCTGTACACAGTCAACTTCCAGCTACTTACCCCAAAGAAAAGGAAGGGTATGTCCACAGGTTTGTTCATTTGTACATTAATAGTCATAGCAGCTTTACTTGTGAAGTCAAAAACAGACACAATAGAAAAAGCCCATCAATAAATGAAAAATAAATCATGGTAAGTCGTACAACGGAATACTACTCAGCACTAAAAATCAAAGAAAGATAGAGACATGCACTAGCTTGGATGAACCTCAGAAGTGCTGAGCTAAGTGAAGGAAGCTTCAGGCTGTATGCTTCCATTTAGATGACACTCTCTAAAGGCCACCGCACAGCAACAGAAATCCAATCGGTGCTTGCCAGGGGCTGGGGAGAAGAGGGAAGTTACCACAAAGCAGAGAACTTTATGGAGCCATGCCTTGATTGTTGTGGTGCTTACATACATTTCCATAATGGTGTGAGTCTAGCAAAACTCTCAGTTGTACATTAAATACAGTGAACTTTACTATATGTAAATTATGCCTCAATAAACATGAAGTTTAAAAACAAAAACAAACTTCAGCTTATAGAATCAGATATAATTGCCCTTAGAAATAAGATACAGACCTAAATTATCTCTTAAAGAACATTAGGCACTGAAAAGAGTTCATATAAAGGTTCTCAGATTAGAAATTGGGACCATCACTAAAAGTTCTATTTTCCAGCTAAAACATCTGGCTTTAAGTTCTTTCAAAAAGTCCTGTTTTAAAGTCCCCCAGACAGCGCTACACAAGCCCTTATGATGCCTCAGCGGAATGACAGCAAAAATCTCATCGATCTTGTCTCACCGCCTGCAAACGTGCCTCCACACTGCTTCCCACACTTACCTCCCCAGCCGAATCTGGCCATGCAGGCCTTCCATTCAAAAGCTTCTGATGCTTCCCCATAGGATAAATGTTAAACCTGTTGTGATGAGCACTGGGTGTTGCATGGAAGTGATGAATCACTAAATTCTACAACTGAAACTAATATTACATTGTATGTCAATTAAATGCAACTTAAATAAAAATGTACAAAAACAAAAATACTCCAAAGTCAGGGAAGGCCCTTCTCAGATTAGACTTAGCTTACCACTTTAGACCCCTTTCTGTTCCGTCTCCCCAACACCAACTTTTAGCCCAACATACACAAATACACTTCAACATCACATCATGCATACCACTTGGAATTGCCACTTGCTATGTCCCCTGGGCCTCTGTACCATCGGGCTCAGAGACCTGCCCCTGACTGAACTATCATCTCTCTTAAGGTTCTTCTATAAAAGGTCATCTTGGGGAAGACTTTTCTTGGCCTGTTGCATCAGCACATCTCCTTTACAGCATTCAGCACATGTTGTTACAATCTGTTCCCTTGTTCACACTCCCTAAATTGAGATCTTCTCAAGGACAGGTAGCCTGTCTTGATTTAGCTCCAATTCTCCAAGGCCTAGCTCCATTCTAAGTGAATGGGTGCTTTGGTGGGCTGGAGACTTGTCACTGCAGTTGCTGAGAACTTCTTATTCAATGAAATGTTTTTTTTTTTTTTCTTATCACTAAAGCAGTGGAAAAAGCAACTGATGAAAACTTCGTATCTTTTTTTTTGTTTATTAAAACATTCTACATTTTGAAGATGGTGCTATGAGAGGAAAAAAAATCAAGAAGTGAAATCATGAAGTATATATGAGCTAGATTAACTGTATTACCTTGGCCAATTGTTAATCTTTTTGCATATACTTTCCAGATACATAAATAAGAATATTAACAATATCAGTCTTCACAGGGATAATGTAAATACCATAATGTAATAACACACTCTGAAAGGATTTTTGTAAACTGTTAAGGAGCTACATAAATTTTAGTAGTAATAAGGGAAAAAATTACTATTTTCTAGAAGTCAGCAAGATGGCAGAATAGAAATCCCTGGGCCCTCCTTCCTTACCTCCACAAACACACTAATTCAACAATTCATGGAAAAATTCCCTTGTGAGAAATCCAGAAACTTGTTTTTTTTTTAAATATAAACAAAATTGACAAACCTTCAGCTAGACTAAGGAAAAAGAGAAGACTCAAAATAAAATAAACAAAAGACATTACAAGTGATGTCACAGAAACTAAAAAAATCTTCGACTACTAGGAACAATTATATGCCCACAAGCTGGACAACATAGAAAAATTGATACATTGCTAGAAATACACAACCTACCAAAACCCAATCATAAAGATATAGAAAGTCTGAACAGACCTCTAACTAGTACAGAGACTGAATCAGCAATCAAAAACCTCCTGACAAAGAAAAAGCCCAGGACCAGATGACCTCAAAGGTAAAGTACATCAAACATTTAAAAGGATTTTAAAAAGAATTAAAAGCATTAAGAACAAAGTCAGTCCTTCTTAAACTCTTAAAAAAAAAAAGTAGAGGGAACAATTCCAAATTCATTTTATAAGGCCAACATTACCCTGATACCAAAGCCAAAAACATCACAAGGAAAAAAAAACAAACAACACAAAAACAACAGGCCAATATCTTTGATGACTACAGATGTAAAAATCCTCAACAGAATACTAGCAAACCAAATTCAGTAGGTCACAAAAAGGATCATACCTTATGACCAAGTAGATTATTCCTGGGATGCAAGGATGGTTCAACCGTATGAAAACCAATGTGATATATCACATTAATAGAATAAAACATAAAAATCACACAATCGTTATCAGTAGATGCAGAAAAAGCATTTGACAAAATTCAACACTCTTTCACAATAAAAACACCCAAAAAACTAGGAATAAAGTTACTTCAACATAATAAAGGCCATAAATAAAAAGTTCACAACTAACATCATACTCAATGATGAAAAACTAAAAGCTTTCCATCTAAAATCAGGAACAAATCAAGAACACTCACTTTAGCCACTTCTAGTCCTACTATTAGATTATAGTATTACAAGTTGTAGCCAGAGCAATTAGGCAAGAAAAATAAGTAAAAGCCAGCCAAATCGAAAAGGAACAAGTAAAATTACCATTATTTGCAGATGACATGATCTCTTACATAGAAAACCCTAAAGATTCCATCAAAAAACTGTCATATTAAGCAAATTCACTAAAGTTGCAGGATACAAAAGCAACATACAAAAATCAACTGCATTTCTACACACTAACAACATACTATCTGAAAATGCAATTAGGCTAACAATCCCATTTATAATAGTACCAAAAATAATAAAATACTTAGGAATCAACTATGGAGGTGAAAATTTTGTACACTGAAAACTACAAGACACTTATCAAATAAATTGAAGAAAATAAAAAACAAATAAAATGATGTCCCCTGTTCATGGATTAAAAGCCTAAAATAAATATTATTAAAATGCCTATACCACCCAAAGTGATCCACAGATCAGTGCAATCCCTATCAAAATTCCAATGGCAGTTTTCTACAGAAATAGAGAAAAAAAAAACAATTCTAAAACTGACAGGGAAACATAAATGACCCCAAATAGCCAAAACAATCTTCACAAAGAACAAAGCTGGAGGCATCATGTTTCCTGATTTCAAAATATACACGTATACATTTAAGATACAGTGGATTCAAATAAAAAAAAGTGTGGATTCAGTTCCAGACCACTGCATTATAGCAAATACTGAAATAAAGCAAATCAAATTAATTTTTTGATTTCTCAGCATACATAAACATTGTGTTTATGCTGTAGTCTGTTAAATACGCAATAACATAATGGCTAAAAAAATGTACACACCTTAATTTTACAATACTTTATTGCTAAAAAATGCTAACCATTATCTGAGCTATAAGTGAGTCATCATCTTTTTGCCAAATGAGGGTCTTATTTCCACATTGATTGCTGACCTACCAAGGTGATGGCTGCTGAAGACTGGAGTGGCTGTGGAAGTACCTTCTAATAAGACAACAGTGAAGTCGACCTCCTCAGTGGACTATCCCTTTCACAAGTGATTTCTCTGTAGCATGCAAAACTGTTTAATAGCATTTTACCTGCTTTCAAAATTGGAGTCAATCCTCTCAAACCCTGACACTACTTTATCAACTAAGTTTATGGAATATTCTAAATCTTTTGTTGTCATTTCAACAATCTTTACAGCATCTTCACTGGGAGTAGATTCCATCTCAAGAAACCATTTTCTTTGCTCATCCATAAGAAGCAAGTTCTTATCTGTTCAAGTTCTATCATGAGATTGCCACAAATCGGTCACATTATCAGGCTCCACTTCTACTTCTAGTTCCCTTGCTGTTTCCACCACATCTGCAGTTCCTTCCTCCACTGAAGTCTGGAGCCCCTCACAGTCATCCATGAGGGTTGGAATCAACTCCTGTGAATGTTGATATTTTGACCTCTTCCCCTGAATCACAAATGTTCTAAATGGCATCTGCAATTTGAATCCTTTCCAGAAGGTTTTCAATTTACTTTGCTTGGATCCACCCAAGAAATCACTATCTCTGGCAGCTACAGTATTACAAAATGTATTTCTTCAATAACATGACTTGAAAGTAAAAATGATTCCTTGATCTATGGGCTGCAGAATGGATGTTGTGTTAGCAGGCATGAGAAGAACATTAATGTCATCTCCATAAGAGCTCTTGGGTGACCAGGTGCAGTGTCAATGAGCAATAATATTTTGAAAGGAATCTTTTCTCCTGAGCAGGTTTCGACAGTGGGCTTAAAATATTCAGTAAACAGGGGGCGGAGCAAGATGGCAGAGGAGTACGAGACCTGGATTTCATCTGGTCTCAGGAATTCAGCTGGATAGGGATCAAACCATTCTGAACACCTACGAACTCAACAGGAGATCGAAGAAAAGAATAGCAACAACTCTCTGAACAGAAAAGCAACCACTTTCTGGAAGGTAGGACGTGTGGAGAAGTGAATCTGAGGTGATATTCAGGAGGAGGGGGGCCTCCGTTGGCCACTTCTGGCAAGTGATAGAGCCGCGGAGCACAAAATGGGAACTTTTAGAAGTCGGCTCTGCTGAGGGACGTCGCCCCAGTGGCTGGGCGGGGGCGGGTGGGACCCTTGCGGGACAATGTGGTCTCAGGACCCTTGGGGTCACAGAAAGACCGGGGGTGCTTGAGTGCGGCAGAGCTCCCAGGTATGGGAGCGGGGAAGCCGGCTGCAAAGACGGAGCCGAGGCATGGGCTCTCAGCTCGGGGTTGCCATAAACCGTGATCCACAGCACAGTCGGGCCACTGCTCCTCCAGCAGGGACCCAACAAGCAGCAGATCCGGGGAGACTCCCCTTCCTCCCTGGGGAGGAGCGGCACGGCAGTGCACCGCAGGGATCTGCTGGGTTTGGAGACTCTACAACAGGGTTGGGTGCCAGAGATAGAAACGCTCGGTCACAGGCTGGATGAGCATGAAGTGCGGCCGGAGACCTGGGAGACGGGAGTGACTGACTGCTTTTCTCTGGAGGCTCACTGAGGAGCGGGGCCCAGAGTTCTTGGCTCCTCCACGGCAGAGATTGGGAGGCCGCCATTTTCACTCTAGTCCTCCAAAGCTGTACAGAAAGCTTGTAGGGAACAAAAGCTCCCGAGAGCAAACCCAAGCAGATGACTTAGCCCGGACCGGCAAGGGCGGGGCAATTCCGCCTCCGGCAAAGACATTTGGAAACCATGGCAACAGGCCCCTCCCCCAGAAGATCAGCAAGAACAGCCAGCCAAGACCAAGTTTACTGATCATTGAGAACAGCAGAACTCCAGCGCTAGGGGAATACTGCACATAGAATCCTTGGCTTTTTTTACCATGATTCTTTAGTCTTCCAAAGTTAATTTTTTTTTAACTTTTTTTTTTAAATTTTTCTTTTTCTCTTTTTCAACCAACATCTTATCAATCCCTTTTTTAAAAAACATTTTTATTTTTCATTTTTAGAGTCATATTCTATCCCTTCATATTAGTTACCCTTATTTTTGGCATATATATATAAGTTGTTCTCTCTTTAAAATTTTGAGATACAGTTTCTTCTAACAGATCAAAATATACCCTAAATCTCTAGTGTACGGCTTTGTTCTAGTCTCCTGCCTGATCACATTCTCTCCCTTTTTTTTTTTTTTAAATCCTCTTCTTTCTTTTTACAAACAACTTATCTTATCAATTCCTTTTATAAAATCTTTTATAATTTTCATCTTTACAGTCATATTCCATCCCTTCATCGTATTAACCCTTATTTTTGTACATATATAAGTTTTACTTTAAAATTTTGGGAGGCACGTTCTTCTAACAGACCAAAATACACCCAAAATCTACTGTGTGGCAACAATCTATGCACCAGCCTGATCAAATTTGGTCATAGTCTGGTTTTTTTTTGTTTTGTTCTGTTTTTATCATTTTCTTTTTTTTTTTTTTCCTTTCTCTTTTTTCTTTCTTTCCCTTGCTTTTCCCCCAGTTTCAGGACTTTTCTGATTTGTTTAATGTATATTTTCTGGGGATGTTGGTACCCTGTTAGCATTTTGATCTCTCATTCATCTAGTCTCCTCTGGACAAAATGACAAGACAGAAAAAAATCACCTCAACAAAAAGAACAAGAGGCAGTACCGACTGCCAGGGACCTACTCAATACGGACATTAGTACGATATTGGAACTAGAGTTCAGAATGATGATTTTAAAGATACTAGCTGGGCTTGAAAAAAACATAGAAGTTATTAGAGAAATGCTTTCTGGAGAAATAAAAGAACTAAAATCTAACCAAGTCAAAATCAAAAAGGCTATTAATGAGGTGCAATCAAAAATGGGGGCTGTAACTGCTAGGATAAATGAGGCAGAAAGAGAATTCGTGATATAGAAGACCAAATGATGGAAAATAAAGAAGCTGAGAAAAAGAGAGATAAACAACTACTGGATAACGAGGGCAGAATTCGAGAGATAAGCGATACCATAAGATGAAACAACATTAGAATAATTGGGATCCCAGAAGAAGAAAGAGACAGAGGGGCAGAAGGTATATTGGAGCAAATTATAGCAGAGAACGTCCCTAATTTGGGGAAGGAAACAGGCATCAAAATCCAAGAGGCACAGAGAACCCCTCTCAAAAAATCAATAAAAAGAGGTCAACACCCCGACATCTAATAGTAAAACTTACGAGTCTCAGAGACAAAAAGAAAATCCTGAAAGCAGCTCAGGAGGAGATCTGTAACCTACAATGTTAGAAACATTAGATTGGCAACAGACCTATCCACAGAGACCTGGCAGGCCAGAAAGGACTGGTATGATATACTCAGAGCACTAAATGAGAAAAATATGCAGCCAAGAACACTATATCCAGCTAGGCCGTCATTGAAAATAGAAGGAGAGATAAAAAGCTTCCAGGACAAACAAAAACTAAAGGAATTTGCAAACATGAAACCAGCCCTACAAGAAATATTGAAAGGGGTCCTCTAAGCAAAGAGAGAGCCTAAAAGCAACATAGACCAGAAAGGAACACAGACAATATACAGTAACAGTCACCTTGCAGGCAATACAATGGCACTAAATTCATATCTTTCAGTAGTTACCCTGAATGTAAATGGGCTAAATGCCCCAATCAAAAGACACAGGCTCTCAGATTGGATAAAAAGACAACACCCATCGATATGCTGTCTGCAGGAGACCCGTTTTAGACCCAAAGACACCTCCAGATTGAAAGTGAGGAGGTGGAAAACCATTTACCATGCTAATGGACACCAAAAGAAAGCTGGGGTGGCAATCCTTATATCAGACAAATTAGATTTTAAACCAAAGACTGTAATAAGAGATGAGGAAGGACACTATATCATAATTAAAGAGTCTATCCAACAAGAAGATCTAACAATTGTAAATATCTATGCCCCTAACATGGGAGCAGCCACTTATATAAGCCAATTAATAACAAAAGCAAAGAAACACATTGACAACAATACAATAATAGTGGGGGACTTTAACACCCCCTCACTGAAATGGACAGATCATCTAAGCAAAAGATCAACAAGGAAATAAAGACTTTAAATGACACAATGGACCAAATGGACTTCACAGATATATTCAGAACATTCCATCCCAAAGCAACAGAATACACATTCTTCTCTAGTGCCCATGGAACATTCTCCAGAATAGATCACATCCTAGGTCACAAATCAGGTCTCAACTGGTACCAAAAGACTGGGATCATTCCCTGCATATTTTCAGACCACAATGCTTTGAAACTAGAACTCAATCACAAGAGGAAAGTCAGAAAGAACTCAAATACATGGAGGCTAAAGAGCATCCTACTAAAGAATGAATGGGTCAACCAGGAAATTAAAGAAGAATTTTAAAAGTTCATGGAAACTAATGAAAATGAAAACACAACTGTTCAAAATCTTTGGGATACAGCAAAGGCAGTCCTAAGAGGAAAGTATATAGCAATACAAGCCTTTCTCAAGAAATAAGAAAGGTCTCAAATACACAACCTAACCCTACACCTAAAGGAGCTGTAAAAGAACAGCAAATAAAGCCTAAACCCAGCAGGAGAAGAGAAATAATAAAGATCAGAGCAGAAATCAATGAAATAGAAACCAAAAGAACAGGAGAACACATCAACGAAACTAGGAGCTGGTTCTTTGAAAGAATTAACAAGATTGATAAACCCCTGGCCAGACTTATCAAAAAGAAAAGAGAAATGACCCAAATCAACAAAATCACAAATGAAAGAGGAGATCACAACCAACACCAAAGAAATACAAACAATTATAAGAACATATTATGAGCAACTCTATGCAGGCAAATTAGATAACCTGGAAGAAATGGATGCATTCCTAGAGATGTGTCAACTACCAAAACTGAACCAGGAAGAAATAGAAAACCTGAACAGACCTATAACCACTAAGGAAACTGAAGCAGTCATCAAAAATCTCCCAACAAACAAAAGCCCAGGGCCAGATGGCTTCCCAGGGGTATTCTACCAAACATTTAAAGAATTAATACCTATTCTTCTAAAACTGTTCCAAAAAATAGAAATGGAAGGAAAACTTCCAAACTCGTTTTATGAGGCCACCGTTACCTTGATCCCCAAACCAGACAAAGACCCCATCAAAAAGGAGAATTACAGACCAATATCCTTGATGAACACGGATGCAAAAATTCTCACCAAAATACTAGCCAATAGGATCCAACAGTACATTAAAAGGATTATTCACCATGACCAAGTGGGATTTATCCCTGGGCTGCAAGGTTGGTTCAACATCCACAAATCAATCAATGTGATACAATACATTAATGAAAGAAAGAACAAGAACCATATGATCCTCTCAATAGATGCAGAAAAAGCATTTGACAAAGTACAGCATCCTTTCTTGATTAAAACTCTTCAGAGTATAGGCATAGAGGGTACATACCTCAAGATCATAAAAGCCATCTATGAAAAACCCACAGTGAATATCATTCTCAATGGGAAAAAACTGAGAGCTTTCCCCATAAGGTCAGGAACACGGCAGGGATGTCCACTATCACCACTGCTATTCAACATAGTATTAGAAGTCCTAGCCACAGCAATCAGACAACAAAAAGAAATAAAAGGCATCCAAACTGGCAAAGAAGAAGTCAAACTCTCACTCTTTGCAGATGACATGATACTTTATGTGGAAAACCCAAGATTCCACCCCAAAACTGCAAGAACTCATACAGGAATTCAGTCAAGTGGCAGGATATAAAATCAATGCACAGAAATCAGTGGCATTCCTATACACCAACAAGACAGAAGAAAGAGAAATTAAGGAGTCGATCCCATTTACAACTGCACCCAAAACCATAAGATACCTAGGAATGAATCTAACCAAAGAGGCAAAGAATCTGTACTCAGAAAACTATAAAATACTCATGAAACAAATTGAGGAAGACACAAAGAAATGGAAAAACGCTCCATGCTCATGGATTGGAAGAACAAATATTGTGAAGATGTCAATGCTACCTAGAGCAATCTACACATTCAATGCAATCCCCATCAAAATACCATCCACTTTTTTGAAAGAAATGGAACAAATAATCCTAAAATTTGTATGGAACCAGAAAAGACCTCGAATAGCCAGAGGAATGTTGAAAAAGAAAAGCAAAGCTGGCAGCATCACAATTCCGGACTTCAAGCTCTATTACAAAGCTGTCATCATCAAGACAGTATGGTACTGACACAAAAACAGACACATACACCAATGGAACAGAATAGAGAGCCCAGAAATGGACCCTCAACTCTATGGTCAACTCATCTTCGACAAAGCAGGAAAGAATGTCCAATGGAAAAAAGACAGTCTCTTCAACAAATGGTGTTGGGAAAATTGGACAGCCACATGCAGAAGAATGAACCTGGACCCCTTACACCACACACAAAAATAGACTCCAAATGGTTGAAAGACCTCAATGTGAGACAGGAGTCCATCAAAATCCTAAAGGAGAACACAGGCAGCAATCTCTTTGACCTCAGCCGCAGCAACTTCTTCCTAGAAACATCGCCAAAGGCAAGGGAAGCAAGGGCAAAAATGAACTATTGGGACTTCATCAAGATAAAAAGCTTTTGCACAGCAAAAGGAACAGTCAACAAAACCAAAAGACAACTGACAGAATGGGAGAAGATATTTGCAAATGGCATATCAGATAAAGGGCTAGTATCCAAAATCTATAAAGAACTTCTTAAACTCAACACCCAAAGAACAAATGATCCAATCAAGAAATGGGCAGAAGACATGAACAGACATTTTTCCAAAGAAGACATCCAAACAGCCAAAAGACACATGAAAAAGTGCTCAACATCGCTCGGCATCAGGGAAATCCAAATCAAAACCTCAATGAGGTATCACCTCACACCAGTCAGAATGGCTAAAATTAACAAGTCAGGAAATGACAGATGTTGGCAGGGATGCGGATAATGGGGAACCCTCCTACACTGTTGGTGGGAATGCAAGCTGGTGCAGCCACTCTGGAAAACAGTATGGAGGTTCTTCAAAAAGTTGAAAATAGACCTACCCTACGGCCCAGCAATTGTACTACTGGGTATTTACCCCAAAGATAAAATGTAGTGATCCGAAGGGGTACGTGCACCCCGATGTTTATAGCAGCGATGTCCACAATAGCCAAACTGTGGAAAGAGCCAAGATGTCCATCGACAGATGAATGAATAAAGAAGATGTGGTATATATATACAATGGAATATTATGCAGCCATCAAAAAGAATGAAATCTTGCCATTTGCAACGATGTGGATGGAACTGGAGGGTATTATGCTGAGCAAAATAAGTCAATCAGAGAAAGACATGTATCATATGACCTCACTGATATGAGGAATTCTTAAACTCAGGAAACAAACTGAGGGTGGCTGGAGTGGTGGGGGGGTGGCTGGGTGATAGACATTGGGGAGGGTATGTGCTATGGTGAGCGCTGTGAAGTGTGCAAGACTGTTGAATCACAGATCTGTACCTCTGAAACAAATAATGCAATATACGTTAAGAAAAAAAAAAGAAGAAAATAGCAGGAGGAGAAGAATGAAGGGGGCAGAAATCGGAGTGGGAGACGAACCATGAGAGACTATGGACTCTGAAAAACAAACTGAGGGTTCTAGAGGGGAGAGGGGTGGGAGGATGGGTTAGCCTGGTGATGGGTATTGAGGAGGGCACATTCTGCATGGAGCACTGGGTGTTATATGCAAACAATGAATCACGGAACACTACATCAAAAACTAATGATGTAATGTATGGTGATTAACATAAAATAAAAAAAAATATTCAGTAAACCATGTTGTAACCAGATGTGCTGTCATCCAGGCTTTGTTGTTCCATTTAAAGAGCACCAGAAGAATAGATTTAGAATCATTCTTAAGATCCCTAGGATTTTCAGAAGGGTAAATGAAAACTGGCTTCAACATAAAGTCACCAGCTGCATTAGCTCCTACCAAGAGAGTCACCTTGTCCTATGACACTTTGAAGCCAGGTACTGACTTCTCCTCTCTAGCTATCAAAGTCCGAGAGATGGTATCTTTCAACAGAAGGCTGTTTCATCTACACTGAAAATCTGTTGTTTGGTGTAGCTACCTTCATGAATTACCTCAGCTAGAACTTCTGGTAACTGCAAAGCACAACAAAATGAAGTATTCTTGCATTACAAAGATACAGTAATTAAATAGTATAGCACTGGCAGAAAGAAAGACATACAAACCAATGGAACAGAATAAAGAGCCCAGAAATAAATCCATGCATACATGGGTCACCTGATCTTCAACAAGGGTGCCAAGAAAATACATCCGGTAAAGGACAGTTTTTCTTCAACAAATGGTACTGGGGAAACTGGATATCCTGATGTAAAAGAAACTCTATTTTTATTTTTATCTCATACCTTATACAAAAATCAACTCAAAATGGATTAAATATTTAAACAGGCCTAAAACTGTAAAACTCCTAGAAAAAAACTTAGGTGAAATTTTCATGATAATGGTCTTGGCAACTAGTTCATGGATATGACACCAAAAGCACAGGCAATAAAAGCAAAAAATATTCAAGTGTGACTATATCTAACTAAAATGCTTCTTTATGCACAGCAGAAGAAACAATCAACAGAGTGAAAAGGCAGCCAACAAAATGGGAGAAAATATTTGCAAACCATTTATCTGATAAGGGTTTAATTTCTGAAATATGTAAGAAACTCCTACAACTCAATAGCAAAAATAAATAAATAAATAACAGAAAAAAAAAATAGGCTAAACACTTGAATTTCTCCAAAGAAGATATATAAATGGCCAACAAGAATATGGAAAGGGGGTGCCTGGGTGGCTCAGCTGGTTAAGCGTCCGACTCTTGATTTCGGCTCATCACAATCTCAGGGTCCTGGGATCAAGCCCCATATTAGACTCCACACTCAGCAGAGAGTCTGAGGATTTTTTTCCCTCTCCCACTGCCCCTCCTCTCCCTGCCTCTCTCTCTCAAATAAATAAATCTTTAAAAAAAAAAAAAAAGAATACAAAAAGATGCTTAGCTTCAGTAATCAGAGAAACACCCAATTAAACCATGATGAGATATTATATTATACCTATTAGGATGGGTATCATCAAAAAGTCAAAAGACAGCAAATGTTGGGGAGGATGTGGAGAAACTGGAATCCTTGTATGCTGTTGGTAGAAATGTAAAACAGTGCAGTTGCTATGGTGAAGAGTACAGAGGTTCCTCAAAAAATTAAAAATAGAAATAGCCTATGAACCAGCAACCTCACTTCTGGATATGTATCCAAAAGAACTGAAATCAGAATCAGGGCATGAATGTGTCAAGAAAATGTGGCACATACATACAATGGAGTATTATTCAGGCTTTAAAAAGAAGGACATTCTGCCATATGCAACAATACAGTTGAACCTGGAGAACATTCTGCTAAGGGAAATAAGCCAGTTGTTGAAGGACAAATACAGCATGATTCCACTTATGTATCTAAAACAGTCATAGGGTCAGAGACTGGAGTGGTGGTTACCAGGGGCTGGAGGAAGAGGGAAATGGAGAGTTGCTAATCAACAGCCATAAGTTTTCAACTGTGCAAGATATTTTCTAGAGACCTGCTGAACAACATTGTGCCTAGTTAACAATACTATACGTACACTTAAAAATTTAAGACGGTAGAAAAAAATTACTATTTTTCTGGCTCACAGAGCCCTCTCTGAAGAAAGAGTTTAATGTATAATGTTAATAAATATGGGACACCTGGGTGGCTCAGTCGTTAAGCGTCTGCCTTCGGCTCAGGTCATGATCCCAGGGTCCTGGGATTAAGCCCCACATTGGGCTCCTTGCTCAGCAGGGAGCCTGCTTCTCCCTCTGCCTGCCTCCCCCTACTTGTGTTCTCTCTCTCTCTCTGTCTCTCTGACAAATAAATAAGTAAAATGTTTAAAAATAAATAAACAAACAAATAAATAATTTGGAATTACCTTCAAAGTCAGAAACCAGGGTGAATTAAAGATAATTTTTAAATTTTATCTAAATAATAAACTTTTACAGATATAGATGGAACTCTCAATAAAATCCACCTGTGAGCTGGCAAAAGCTCAAGCCATAATTAAGAATTTTCAAAGATTAACCAATAAACAAACATAAAAATAGAATTATTCTAATTGCAGCCTTCAGGAAGGTCAGAGACAAAACAAGGATTTAGATTAAAACACTCAATTTGTGTTGAATGGGCCTCTAACCCTGAAGACGTGAAAATATGGTGGCTGTACTCTTCCACCAGCAAAATGCAGTGTGTCAGAATCCACTAGGATTGTTATAATTAAAAAGATAGAAAATAAAGAGCATTGGCAAGGATGTAGAGAAACTGGTATGCCCAACCATTCCTGTTAATGTAAAATGGTGTAGTCACTGTGTAAAATCATTTGGCAGTTTCTCACAAAGTTAAACACAGAATTACCATATGACCCAGCAATAGCACTCCTGGGTATATATCCAAAAGAAGAGAAAAAATACGGTTACATAAAAACTTGTCTATGAATGTTCATAGCAGCAGTAGTCTCAATAGCCAAAGGTAGACACAACCCAAATGTCCATCGACTGATGACTGGATAAATAAGATGTGGCGTATCCATACAATGGAATATTATTCATCTATAAAAAGGAATGGAGTACTATTCCATGCTACAACATGGGTGAACCTTGAAAATATTATGCTAAGTGAAAGAATCCTGTCACAAAGGAGCACATATTGTATGACTACACTTATAAGAGATGTGTGAAATAGGCAAATCCAAAGAGAAAGTAGATTAGTGGCTGCTAAGGGCTGAGGGACAGGGGGATGGGAGAGTGACTATTAATGGGTACAAAGTCTCTTTTTCATGTGATGAATATGCTCTGGAATTAGATAGTGGTAATGGCTGCACAACTTAGTGAATATACTCCAAACCAGTGAATTACACACTTTGAAATGTCGAGTTATATCTCAATTCTTAAAAACACAGTGTGTCAGGATAGGGCAATGCATCTGATTAACCAAGGCATAATCTTTGAGCATTGAGGGCCACAAACAGTGTAGATGTTTCCTACTTAAATATGTTAGACCACAAATTACACACCTTCTCGGGGCCAAGAGTCACAGCCAGGCACTGTCAAACCACAAACTGAACCAGAGAGCTGACAGGATACCGCCTCTCATCAACAAAGCCGCCAGGGATTCAGACAGAAGACTGGATCTGTCGAAACCTCCTTTATGGTTCATGTGCCCCAAGAATTCATCAAAAAATATACATTTAAGTAAAGAGCTGAGAAGACATTTTCCTCTAGCACTCCTGTTGTAGCCAGATCCATCTTTTGGCCTTCCATACCACAGGAAGAAAATCTCAACATTATTTTTACCTTGAATATAAACGTTTCCAGAATATACTACATTTCCTAACAGAGTGAGGTGTTTTACAAAAGATTTTGATCTGTGTCTACAATGTGGGAAATGGCACTGCAACAAATATAATCCTAAAAGGACTCTTCGCTTCTCCAGCCAGTTATGGGTAGATGGGAAGAACTCAGTCTCAAGAATAGTAATTAATATCACCAAGGATGTTCAATTGTCTGGAAAAGAATTGCTGACTTCAGCAGAAAGGTAAAACTCTCAATTACCAGGAGAGCCAACAAAAGGACCAACTAGCCAGAACACTAAAATTCACTCAGAAGGGTTTCCAGCATTCCATCTTTAAAGAAAAAGGATTATTTCTTTACTGTTTATGGTAAATCCAAAATTCTAGGATGTTAGCAGGGGCCTTTTTTTTTTTTTTTTAAGGTTTATTTACCCATTTTAGAGAGTGAGCACGCAAGTGAGCGGGGGAGGCAGAGGGAATCTCAAGCAGACTCCCTGCTGAGTGCAGACCCCACGCCAGGCTGGATCTCACCACCCGAAATCACCACCTGAGCAGCAATCAAGAGTCGGAAACCCAACGGACCGAGCCACCCAGGCACCCCACCAGGGGCTCTTATGGACCACACACACACACCAACCCTGTAGCACTAGATTACACGTACTTCTGAGTGGAGGCTTACATGTGCACTGTTCATCCCCATGGCTCAGCATGGTGATTAGCATTTTACCAATAATACTTCTTAAATTAATGTTTAATTAATTTACGCATGTGTAAAACACCTGGCCCAGAGAGCCGATAAACAAAAGTGTAAACGTCCCTCCTTGGAAGGACACACACAAAACACTCCATAGAGGTGTCCTGAATTCATCCCCAGCTGTTTTCCAGCATGTGCATCCTGCCCGGCTGGCCCCATGCGCCCAAGATGCGGGAGCCTAAAGTCCAGCAGGGGCGTGGGCGCCGTGAGCGCCGTGGAGGGCTGGAGAGGCACGGACCCAGCTGCTGCTCAACACCTGCCTCGTCACGATGGGGCAGGCGCCCCACGCACCTGGCCAGGTCCTCCCCCAACAGGTGGGCGCAAGGGCCAGAAACTCGACTCAAACCAGCCTAAGGAACACATAAAAGAAAAACTGTACCTCAGAGAGTGAGACGTGAAAGCTCGACGCGAGGCCCTCGCAGCCTCGCCTCTGCATCCCGCGGCGGGTGAGACGCCGGCTCTGCGTCGGGCGGCAACATGGCTCGGCCACCCACGGGCAGGCTGGGAGAGGCAGGGTGAGCTCCCAGAAGGCCTCAAAAACCGCTGGGCTCGCCTTCTATTGGCCCACACTGGCTTGGGCCCGCCCACCCCTCCGCCAGTCAGCGGCGAGGAAGAGCCCACTAATCGTGATTGACCAGAAGCCCGCGGTACAGGTGGAAGGAATGCTTGACAGTCAATTGCAGGGCCTACCGCAAAGAGCTCAGTAAATAAATAGTCGGCGAGGAACGGGGGGAGTAATGCATGGCTGAATCTACAATATAATGGAATAGGTGCTCTTTTTAAAGGACCATTTTCTCTTTGGGGTGAGAGGCTGCCTTTGATTTGAGTTCCGCATAAGTACACATAGTCGTCTAAGTGTACCTAAAAGGACTGTGTTGGAAACCTATCAGCAATTAAGCATCGGTCACCATTACTATATTACCAAGTGCTATGAGTCAGGCACTCTATGGAGTGTCACTTGGGCTTAAGAGCTCAGGATTTGGAGTGAGACTGGCCCGGGTTCAAATTCTGACAACACCCTTTACTAGGTATGTAAGCTCCGATGCATTGTTTAACCTCTTCGGGCCTCAGCTTTCTCCTCTGCCTAATGGACAAATGACAGTTCCCACCTCACAGTGTTGTTGTGAGGATTCAATAATAAAACGCAATGTGAAATGGCAAGCATGCGGAATGTTTAATGAATGATAGTCATTACTACCATTCATAATAAATCCATCCCGAGTCAGCTTTAGCTTTGTGTAAACTGTACGTGAAAGTAGGAGAGGAAAGGCACCTGTTCTCTGGCTAATGTACGGTTCCACAAATGGAAAGACAACCGTGAAAATCGTCCTCTTATTAGCCGGTAGGACGGGGGTGGGCAGGCTGCTCCCACCTAAAGTCGAGGCTGCCCGCTTGGGAACGCGGTCCCTTTCTGTGATACCTCCCAGGAAGCTCTGAACTACCCCCTGCCCCCCAACAAAGCGAGTTATTACTACGTTTCGTGGTTCAAAATCTACCTATTTACCCAAAAGAAATGGAAATATATGCCCTCGCAAAGGCTTGTACATCAGTGTTCATAGTAGCTTTATTCACAGTAGTCGAAAACTGGCAACAACCAAATGTTCATTAGCCGTGACTGGATAAGCAAACTGTAATATATTCATAAAATGAAATACGACTCAGTGATAAGAAGAATGAACTCTGATACAAGCAACAACATGGACAAATCCAAAAACATGTTGAGTGAAAGAAGCCAGGCACAAAAAGCACATATTATATAATTCCATTTATTTGAAATTTTATAAAAGACAAACTAATTTATACAACAGAAAGCAGATGAGTGGTTTCAGGGGGGCCGGGAGTTACGGATGGGGTGGAAATTGGCTGGCCTGAGGCAAGAGGGAATTTTCAGGGGTGATGGAAATTCTCTGTATCTTGACCAGGGTGGTGGTGGTGGTAGCGGTTACAAGAATATATACAGTTTTCAAAACTCATTAAGCTGTTCACTTAAAATAGGTGCATTCTATCACATGTAAATTATATCTCAATAAAGTTGATTTTTAAAAAAGTAATGAAAAAAATCTAACTTATTGATGACCTTCATGTGTATATGTATTTATATAACATATAAATATTAACATACATATTTCCTGCTTAATTTTAGTATAATTAAGTAAAAACTGTATATATTTAAGGTGTACAACATAATGTTTTGCAATACATACATATACATTGTGAAATGATTACCACAATCAAGCTAATTAACGTATCGATCACCTCACACAATTATCTTTTTTTTTTTTGGTGAGAACAGTTAATACTATTACTATTACTATTACAGTTAATACTATTACTAAATCTATTATTCTATTACTAATTCTATTAGTAAACTTCAAGTAAACTTAGTAAACTTCAAACTACAATACAATGTTGCCGATAATCACTATACCGTTTAGATCTCCAGAATTTATTCATCTTGCATCTCTGAAACTTTATACCCTTTGACCAACATTTCCCCATTTCCCCTACCCCCCATAACCTCCATTCTACTTTCTGCCTCTAAGAGTTTGATTTTTTTAGATTCCACATTTAAATGAGATCATGCATTATTTGTCTTTCTGTGTCTGGCTTATTTCACTTACCAAAATGTACTCCAAGTTCATCCAGATTGTCACAAATAACAGACTTTCCTTCCCTTTTTAAGACTGAATAACATTCCATTGTATATGTATAGTACTTTCTTTATGCATTCATAAACACATTGCGTTTCCAAATCTTGACTGTTGTGAATAATGCTGCAATGAACATGGGAGTGCAAATTATGTCTTGAAGATACTAATTTCATTTCCTTTGAATATATACCCAGAAGTGGGATTACTGGATCATAATGTAGTTCTATTTTTAAGGTTTTGAGGATCCACCATACTGTTTTCCATAGTGACAGTACCAATTTGCATTCCACCAATAGTTCATGAGGGTTCCCTTTTCTTCACATTCTTACCAACTTGCTATCTTTTGATTTTTTATAATAGTGATTCTAATAGGTGCAAGGTGATATCTTGTTGTGGTTTTGATTAGCATTTCCCTAATGACTAACAATGTTAAGCACCTTCTTATATACTTGTTAGCCATTTGTGTTAGCCATTTGTGTGTCTTCTTTTTGAGAAATGTCCTTGCCCACTTTTAAATCAGATTATTAGTTATTTTTGATATTGAGTTTGGGGATTTCCTTATATATTTTAGAAATTAACCCCTTATCAGATATAAGGTTTGCCAAGATTTTCTCCCATTCCATAGATTGTCTCTTCATTCTGTTGATTATTTCCTTTGCTGAACAGAAGCTTTTTAGTTTGATGCAGTTCCATTTGTCTATATTTGCTTTTGTTGCATGTACTTCTGGATCCATATCTAAAAAAAAATCATTGCCAAGACCAATGTCAAGGAGCTCTCCCCCTACATTTTCTTCAGTTTCAAGGCTATGTGTAACTCTTTAATCCATTTTGAGTTGTTTTTTTGTATTTTTGTATAAAGTGTGAGATAAGGATCCAATTTTCTTCTTTTGCAAGTGTATCTCCAGTTTCCCCAGCATCACTTATTAAAAACACCATCCTTTCCTCATTGTGTGTTCTTGGCACTTTTATGGAAGATTAATTGACTGTAATTGTGTGCATGGATTTATTTCTGAGCTGTCTGTTTGAACAAATTTTTAAAACAATAGGTCTATGCATATATCCTTAAATACTATAAAATCACTAAGTTTTATTTAGCATTTATTATATTCTGGGGACTATTCTGAGTGCTTTCCATTTAATTCTTAGAACAACCTTTGAACTAGGTACTTTTATTATTATCATTTTATGGATGAGAAAATGAGGCATTGAAAGTGAACTCTCCCAAGATCACAAAACTGTTAAATGGCAGAGCTGAGACAGTCTGGCTCTAGATCCCATGATTTTAGCATTGTATTGTACTGTCTCCACACATACACACATGAGTACATATGTAACATATAAAAGGAAACATGCCACAAAGTGTTAATAGTGTTTATCTCTAGTGGTAGAACATCTGGAGGTTTTAACTTCTTACAATTTCCTAACTTTCCCACAATGATTGGGCATTACTTCTGCAGCTTAAAAATGGTAATATAATTGTACACCTGAAACTAATGTAACCTTGTGAATCAACTATACTCAATTTTAAGTTTTTAAAAGTAAATAAAAAATAATAAAAATTTAAAAAATAAAAATAATGAAATAATTCATACTGTCCTTTATCCTCTTAAATCATAGTTTTATTAAAAGATTTATTAATTTATTTGAGAGAGAAAGAGAGCACGAACAGGAGGGGCAGAGAGAGAGGGAGAGAGAATTTCCAGCAGACAATGTACTGAGTGCAGAGCCCAATGTGGCGCTCGGACCCCATGACCCTGAGATCATGACCTGAGCCCAAACCAAGAGCTGGACACTTAACCAACTGTGCCACCCAGGCGCCCCAGTAATAGTTTTAAGAGTGCAGAAGATATCTAATGTTTTTTAGTAGCAGATCCTTTTTTCAAAGTCTTACAAAGTCTTATATATAATATACATATATATAAAATACAAAATTAAAACTACTTGTGTAGCATTTTATTAGCATATATTCAGTTCAAATTTACATCTGTTTCACAAGCATAAAAATCTTCAGCTGTAAGTTAGGGATGATAACTTCTGTTCCATATCAACTTCAGGTTCCAATTTGTCAAAAATAATCTTAACACACAAATGCGTGCAAGTGATTAATAGTTTTTCTTCAACAGTTTGCTGTATAATCTCAAGCTACTCTTCCCTTATACTGGCTGAGAAACTTAAAGAGGGATAACAAAACAATTTAAAGCTGAATCTTAAATAAAGTAAAAAATAAAGACTGAGTCATAAACATAGTTATAATTTAGCAAATTAGAATGAATATCCTACTGTTTCCATTTCCTGTGACAAATATAAAAAACAGACAAAGCATTTCAATTGTAAACTGAGACTACAATAATAACATCGGTGTCACTGCTAAAAATTCACTAGTTTGGGGGTGCCTGGGTGGCTCATTTGGTTAATCGTCTGGCTCTTGGTTTCAACTCAGGTCACGATCTCAGGGTCGTGACATCGAGCCCTGTGTAGGGCTCCGTGCTCAGTGGGAGGTCTGCTGGAGGTTCTCTCTCTCCCTCTGCCCCTCTCCCCTGCCCTCTCTCTCTCTTTAAAATAAATAAATAAATCTTTTAAAAAAATTCACTGGTTTTAATCACTTCACTGACTATCAATCCAAGATATAACGTTAAGAGAGCAAGCACTGAAGAGTAGCGTTAACCCTGTCTAGAATTTAATTAAGGTACATATCAGTCATAGTAGTATACTTGCTTATATAATTTTACATATGCAGATATGCCCAGACCTCAATTTTTTAAAAGACCAGGGAAAAAAATTCTTATACATGCGTCATAATAATAATAGAAGTTTTAATTCAAGGATCACATGAAAATGATTTAGCCTGGCAGCTAAGTTACATTTGTGTCAAAATTCAATATGTAATACTTGAAAATACACATATCATTCTTCAAAAATAGTTTGTACATTATACACTTGACCCTTTAACAACATGGGGGCTGGGGTGCTGATTCTTCTTCCCACCCCTCAGTTAAAAATTCACATATAACTTTTGACTCCCCAAAAATTTCACTACTAATAAACTACTGTTGACCGGAAGCTTTAAGGATAGATAACATAAACGGTCGATTAACACATATATCGTATGCTACCTATATTATATACTGTATTCTTAAAATAATCTAGAGAAAAGAAAGTGGGGCGCCTGGGTGGCTAAGTCGGTTAAGCGTCCGGCCCTTAATTTCAGCTCAGGTCTTGATCTCACGGTCATGAGTTCGGGCCCCACATTGGGGTCCATGCTGGGCGTGGAGCCTACTTAAAAATAAATACATACAGGGGTGCCTGGGTGGCTCAGTTGGTTAAGCGACTGCCTTCGGCTCAGGTCATGATCCTCGAGTCCCAGGATCGAGTCCCACATCGGGCTCCCTGCTCAGCAGGGAGTCTGCTTCTCCCTCTGACCCTCTTCCCTCTCGTGCTCTCTATCTCTCATTCTCTCTCTCTCAAATAAATAAAATCTTAAAAAATAAATACATACATACATACTAAAATAAATTTTAAAAATAAAATCATTAAAAAAATAAAATCATAAGGAAAAGAAAATACATTTAGAGAACTGTACTGCATTTATTGAAAAAAATCCATGTATAAGTGGACTGGTGCAGTTCAAACCCATGCTGTTCGAGGGTCAACTGTATTTGAAAATAATCAAATTGCATGGAAGGACTTCTCTGTCAGATGTTGAGACTTATTATGAAGTTACAATTATTAAGATAGTGTGGTCCTGGCAGAAGGATTGATGAATAGGCCAAATGAGATTCCAGAAACACATGCAGACAAGAAAATGTATTTGAGAATGCTAAAGGTGGCACTGCACAGGAGTGGGGCAAGAATGGCCGTGTGAATAAATTAAACCTACTGGAACAATAGTGTATTCTCGTGATGGTCAGTTTTATGCATCAACCTAGCTCGGCGATAGTCCCATTATTCAATCAAATAGTAATCTAGGTGTTGCTGCAAAGGCATTTTGTAGATGTGATTAAGATCTACAATCAGTTAGCTTTAAGTCAAGGAAATTATCCTGGATGGTGTGTGTGTGTGTTGGGGCGGGGATGGGGGAACTGACTGAATCATTTGAAAGACCTGGAGACCAAAACAGAAGTTTCTTTGAACAAATTCCACCCGTGGACTATCCCTTCAGCTCCTGCCTGAGAGTTCCAGCCAGCCTTCCTTGTGACCTGCTCTGTAGATTCCAGATCTGCCGAGCCAGCAGGAAAACCTTGGTCCAGAAAAATGTTAATTTCCAGCAAGAGGGGAATGGTTAAGTAAACTACAGTACCTTCCTGATTTAGGATTATGCAACTATCAAAAGTATATTTACAAAGTGCTTAACAAAATAGCAATGCTTATGCTGTCATTTGCAATAACAAACAATGATCACACTATGTTTTTAAGAAGTGTGTATGATTTAAATAAAGTTCAAAAATAGGTAAAACTAATCTATGCTGTTACCTTTGGGGAGCAGTAGTAATTGGAAGGAGCAAGAGGGTGGGAGTTGGTTTCTGGGATGTTGATTAATGTTCTATTCCTTATTTCTGGGGGCTGGTAACATGGGTGTGTTCAGTTTGTAAAATTCATTGAGTTGATTTGTGTGCATATATATGTTATGTAAAGTACATGTTATACTTAGAACATTGGGAAAAAACAAAAATTATGGACAGCAGAAATATAACTGGTGATTGTCATGACTTGGTCAGGCCACAGATAATATTTTTGTTTCTTCTTTTTCCTACTCTGTTTTTCTAAAATACACATGTATTACTTTCTAATGGGCAACATATAAAGAATTGATCTTGGTTAACTATCAGAGTGACCGGCATGCACAATAATTCTTTGGACTTGAAAGGAGGATAGGCTGCCGTGAGCTGGAAGACTATAGGATTAGAAGGAGGCTCTTCGGCTCTGGTAAGAAGAAAACAAGGGAGGTGTGTGGGACAGGGGAGGAAAAGGGGGAATAACATGAGCCCACCTCTGGAGGCAGGGATATAATGGACAGTTATTGCTCTGGTGGCTGAGCATCCACTCTCCCTTCTTCTAGTAACATCCCCTCAATATTCCCTGGGAGAAAAGACCCCTCTACTATTCTTAGTGCATATGCTGATCTTGCCCCTGGGCTCTGAGTAGGCAGATGCTTAGTCAGCATATTCCATCCCAGTAGACTGGAGATGGGCATGTGACCCAAGCCCATCCGTGATAAAATTCTGGGGTTTTGCTGACAATCTGGGGACAGAGAGACTCTCTGAGGTACTTTAGCGGATGTAATGTCTGTCTGGAGTTACTGACGGCCATGTTGGTACAGTGAGGACAAAGGCTGCCTGAAAACAAAACAATAAAAACTGAGGTGGGGCGCTTGGGTGGTTCAGTCAGTTAAGCGCCCGACTCTTGATCATCTCAGGTCACGCTCTCAGGGTCGTGAGATCGAGCCCCGCCTCGGGCTCCGCACTCAGCAGGGAGTGTGCTTGAAATTCTCTCTCCCTCTGCTCCTCTTCCCCCCTTGCATGTGTGCTCTCACTTACCCACTTTCCTCTCTCTGTCTCTGTCTCTCTCTCTCAAAAAAAAAAAAAAAAAAAAGCTGAGGTAAGAGATGGGGGGCAGATCTCTGGCGACATCACTGAGCACCTGGATGCAGCCATTTCCGAATGCAGTTGCATCTCCTGGTGTTTTCACTTATGTGGGCCAATAAAATCATCTTTTATTTAACCTTTTCTGAGTTGAGTTTCTAGCACTAGCAACTAGAAGAGTCTCACTCAGTCGCATACCAAAAACAGGATGGTACCACAGAAAGCCCTCTGGGGAGGAGTATTTTATCAGGACTTTGTTTACAATTGCCAGCTTATAATAAAAAAACATATCAGCGTTTAGTTGGTTTAATTTTTGTATAAATTTTTTATAGACCATGTATGTCCCTATTGGGGCTCTACGTCACCCTGCTCCCACTGTCCCCTCCCACTTCACGCCTCTCCCCAGCTCTGTTTCAGTCTGCACATGGCGATGAAGAGCATCCATAGATTTTGAACTGCATATGATCTCAAAGAGACTTAACTCAGTCAATCCATCTATCAATCAGGCAGTGATACTTGGAGAAGAGAATAAATGTGGCCAAGGCCTGACCTGCACTGGCCCAGAGAGGCAAGAAGAATGAGAAGCAACGTACCTGGGTAAGCACAAAACAGATGACCGTCACGAAATAAAAACCTTCAGTGGGCCTGGGGCATTTCTGTTACCATGTCCTCTAATATATGCTGGTTGTGCATATGGGTGGGGGACTTTTTTCAGTCTATTGCTTTCATATTTAAGGATTCAGCCACATCATTCAGTTCAAAGGACTGATCTATTTTTATCCACACAGAGATAGTGGCACTTGGACCGGGTCCTTGTCTCAAACACAGCTTTACAGCTGGGTGGGAAAAGGAGAAAACTCACCGAATGCCTGGTGCCTCTTCACATTGGCCACACCAACTTAAGATCAGGCATTCCCAGAGGGCTTTTGTGGTTAAAAAGCTAGTGGGACTGTTCCTAAGATGGTGTGCAGATGTTTCTGAATTAGGGGACCACCAGCAGCTATAGTTTCACATATGTTGACGAGGAGTAAGATTTAGACCCTCAACTCACCCCTCCTTGATCACAAAGTTAGATGACTGTGTTGGAAACAATAATATCCCCACCACATTTGCTGTCCCCCCAAAGCATCTTCCCCCTTAGTCACTCTTACCCTCAATGAGCTGCAAACCAAACAGGCTATTCTCTCTTTCGGCCCACTCCCTTCATTTCCTCTCGCTGGGCAACGAAATGCTGAAACAAGTTATCTTGGATGATAAGGACTGGAGAGGGAGGGAAGAAAGCACAATTATTGGGATCTATTTTCTGTTGGGGTATTTGGACCCAGCAAAGGTCAGCATCTGAAAGCTCTAGGCTCACATCCCTGCTCCATCAGTTACAGGCTTTGTGAGCTTGGACAAATAGCTTTGTGCCTCAGCCTTCTCATCTGTAAAATGGATCTCATAACCCCATGTGGTGCTCAAGTGCAATGGAGACTGGTTCTCTTTTGTGTCTGTGGACTGCAGTTATCACAAGGTCAGGTTACTGTTTGCAGAGTTCCTGTCCCACATCTCCACCCTCACGCAATCCAGCAACCAAGGCTTGAGGGGCACTCGCCGGATCACTGACCTGGTCAGCGGTAATGTTTGGACTCAACTCCAGACATCCTGAGTCCCAGACCGGTACTAATGTCTTTAATGGCTCAGAGCTACATTCAAATTTACCAGAAAGACATAAATTAAGTAATTACGCCTGGCACAAAACAGAGCCTGGGGAAGGTCAGGCTGAAGAAGGCAGAGAACAGCTCCCCCCTAGCCGCTCCTGCCGAGGCTGGGGAGGAGGCCCACAGGCCTCGCCACTGCAGGTGGGCGTGTTGGCAGGGCCTGAACAGTAGGCAGTGCTTCTGCAGGCTGTTACCCCCAACCCCACACAAACCTGGTTGCTGTCTTTTTTTTAACAAGAAGCAAAGTCGTGTAACTCCCTTCCCAGATAGGAGGCAGGAGAGCCAAACCCTGCAGCAAACAATCCCTTATACATCTTGGAAGAGTCTTCCAAAGTCTTCCTTGGCCAGCAAATGCCCTGTATTAGGCTTCTGCAGTGGGAAGCTGTCTTTAGAGGGAATTTTCTCCTTCATGCTCTGAGTCTGGAATGGCCAGTTGAGAAGAACTGCTTCAGTCGTGCTTCGCTGGTCCTGACAGAATGATGGGGACGAGGCCCTTCAGCAGCTCTGTTCTTCAGAGGTGGAGCCTTTTCTGGGCCACAGCTGGAACGTTAGCTCTTCCTTGGAGCAGTCTCTGACCCCCATAGCGTCCTGGCACCACGAAGGTCTCCTTCATACAGCCCTGAAAGCTTTCATGTCTGTTCATTTAATTTCCGTATTTGTGCCCATTTCACTAATGCAATCAGGTGTTCATGGCTGCCTTGTCTTCAGGGCCGCGAGACTTACGAGAGCAGGGGGAGGGTCTGCCTCAGTTCCAGCTGTCACCTCAGGCAGGCATGCCTGCTGTGTGGGAGTGGGGGGCAGGCACGAACACGTGGATGGGTGGTTGCAGCTTCTGAGGAACTTGGGTCGGTTTAGAGGATCTTCACTTCTTTGGGCTTCATTTTCCCCAGTGATAAAGAACATGCTTCTGAGTTCCCTTACAATGCTGAACCCGCATGCTTCCAGGAGGAAGGCGCCAGCAGCAAGTTAACCTCCCCAAGACAGGCTCCCACATAGAAGCACAAGGGGAGGGCTTCCAAGTTTCCAACCGGCAGTTAGGTGACAAAGCTGGGCCGTGCTGTTGTCTGTGTGACCGACTTCGGATGCCCTCACACCCAGAATGGGGGATCCTGGCCGAAGTCCAGCTGGAGGTTGAGCATTCCGCAATAGCTGAACAGATACTCCCCAGACAGGGTATCAGGGACAAACAATAATATCAGTTGCATTCACACTGAGCCTGGTCTTCAGCAGAAGCTGCGACTTTTATGTTTGGGGCTCTGCCCTCCACCCTGCGGTACCCCCTCGGTCCCCCAGCCGGTGCTCCTCCCAACCCTGAGCTCAAGGCTCAGGCAGGTCCGGAGGGCCTGGACCCAGCCCCAGTCTGCGAGCTCAGAGGGAGGAGACAGTCTTATAGCAGATCAGAGAAGCGACTTTTGGTGGCATACACTAAGGGTATCATTTCAAATTGATGGTTCACAAGTACCAACTTTAGAAAGGTCCTCCTCCTTCCTTCTGTGGGCTCTTCCTAGTCCTGTATTTTAACCTGAAAGGGACCCATGGTGACAATTAGCTAATCTGATAAGCCCATCTCCTCTGCCCTTTCTCCCAGCAAGTAAGAGCAGTTTACATGGATAATGAAATCAAGATGCACTTACCTATGAACAAGCAATTCCATGCTTAAGAATCTCGATTATAGCTACACTTGCACTTCAAGTGTGAAATGGTATGTTCAAGGACAGTTGGTGAAAGTTTGTTATAATAGCAAAAGATTGAAAGGAGCTTAAATGTCCATCACGAAGAAGACAAGTTAAATAAATAACCCATGTGATGCAGACTGAGACAGGCAGGTCTCTTTGTACTGATATAGAAAAATCCCCAGGAATATTCACATTAAGAAAGCAAGATGCCGATGAGTGTTTAGAGTGTGCTACCATTTGTTTAAAAATTACCACTTACTTAAATGTCTGTGTTACACGGGTTGAATCGTGTCGTCTCCAAGCTCATGTGAAGTCCTAACCTCCAATACTTCTGAATATGACCTTACTTGGAGATAAGATCTTTATAGAGCTAATCAAGACCAAATAAGGTCATTAGGTTGAGCCCTAATTAAATATGACTGGTGTCCTTAAAACAAGGGGTATTGTGGACACAGACATGCGCACAGGGAGAACGCCATATGAACGTGAAGGCAGAGATAGGCGTGATGCTTCTATAAGCCAAGGAATGCCCAAGATTGCCAGCATGCCACCAGAAGCCGGGAGGGAGGCATGGTACATACTCTCTCTCAGCCTTCAAAAGAAACCTACTCTGGTGACCCCCTGATCTCAGATTCCTAGACTTTGGCAGCCCTAGTGGTTAATACAGTGTGTGTGTGTGTGTGTGTGTGTGTGTGTACTTTTTCTTTCCCACTTCCCCCACACCCCAAAAATAAATATATATACAGGCAAGTAAAAGTTGCCTTCTAGAGATGACACCAGAAAACATTCATGTCTTCCTGATCTAACTTTAGGGTATCAGTACGCTTCACCCTCCAGTGCCAAATCTGATGGATTGTGCAGGGCTGTTGGTGGGAGTGCTGTCTTGGATGAGGATGCCGAGGCCTCTCCTGGGCTCAGTGGAGAAGAGCTCCTCAGTCACTGGGAATGTCTGCAAGGTGCAGGGAGGGAATTGAGGGGCAGGGGCTACAAGCGTCTGCCATCCCTGACCAATAATGGTTGGGATTTCAGCTTGGTGTGGGGGTGCAGGGGGGAGAATGCAACTAATACTCACCTTCATGTAATAGGGAGCCCTGTTACGACGGAGCTTATTTCTAGTGTAGGGCCAGACAGGTGGCTCCAGAACACATGATATGATGACTCAGCTCATGCCTGAATCTGGGCCAACTGTGTGCCAAGAAATCCTTTTTCCTTTCTGAAGTAAATGGGCAGATGGATAGCCACTGTGTGAGTCACGAAGCCTGAGGCCCCAAATGGCTGTGCAGATGGAGAAAAATGAGATCCCGTGCAGGAGGCTCCCATCTCCTCCAACTGTGGGGTCTGAGCCCTGCGTGCACCGCACCTGCCAGAAAGCACAGTCTTCCAGCGGCCGTCTAAGTCCCCGGGGCAGAGGGGCAGGGCTCTTGGCCTGACTGTGGGCACTGCCAGGATCTTGGCCACCTGCCAAAGTAGAAATGATCAGAAACTTGGAAGAAACCTCGACTTGGAAGAAATCAGAATGAAGGCTGTTGAGTTAGTGCCAGGGTCAGCCCAACCCTGCTTCTAAATATCATAGGAAAACATGACCATGTGTGGAAATGGATACCTCAGGTGTCAGCGTTTTATACTGCTTACAGGGTTTTTCTACTCAGTGGATACTCCCTCTGAAGGGTAATAGCTAAAGCCTTTTAAATGAGATCAGCTCTTTCTCTGATCCCATAGGAAAGTATATTTCCCCAGCCAGCAAATCCAGAATACAACTTACAACTTTGTGTGTGTGTGTGTGTGTGTGGTAGAGAGACATCCCAACATCCTCTCAGAGATCTACTGAGAAGGCAGGGGACCAGGAAAACAGGTGAAAAAAGAATACAAGTTCAACTGAAAGAAGAAGTTTGAGATAAAGGTGAATTTGAAACCTGGAACTCCCCCTTTCATAGAATCACCATTCAAGTACTTAGGCAAATTGTGAAGGTCCAGCCAAGGACAATGCTTCTCACGCACAGTGGGTCTCTGCGGGATGACAGGTGCTTTATATCCATCCTTTCCTACAACAGCCAAGTTCAGCGCTGGGAGGACAGAGCACCCGGACAGAATCCTTGATCTTGAAAAGCACGCAATGCCACACAGAAACAGCCACGAGACAGATTCGTAAGTTATAATAATGAAGGCACAGAAAACATGCTCAGGGAGGCTGGAAGAGGGAAGTCGGAATCCTCCAGGGTGAAAAGGGGGACAGAGGAGAGTGCGCACGGAGGACCTAGAGGGCACAGGGCTCAGGGCAAGATGAAGCTGGAGGGCTGGGCGGGGCCTTGCCTAGTAACTCAGGTCCACACTCCAGCCTTGAGTCATTGGGAAGCCAACACATGCTTCATCATGGTGGGAGAGGAATCCTGTTTCCTGCCTCAGAGGTAACCTTGCCCTTAATGTGGAAAGTGAAACAGGGTGGGGGAGCTGGGGAAGGGAGACTAGCCAGGAGGCTGCCGAGATAGTGCCGGGGAGAGTCACAAAGCCCCAAGCCCCGAGTGTCAGCATGTGAGGGCCCAGGAAGGAATGGGACCTGAGCCACGTGGGCTTTGGAATGGATAGGACCTCCCACAGGTAGGGTCCCAAGGAGGAAGACTTGGAGGTTTCTGAGTTGGCTTGTGCCCGCCCCCAAACAGAGGGCGTGGCAGAAAGAGGGAGTGAGGTCTCATTTAGGACATGCTGAGTCTGAGGTGCCTGTGGCTCATCGGACTGGAGATGTCCAACCGGCAGGCAGAACAGAGAGACGGGTGTGGAGCTTGGGAGAGAGAACGCTAATGGAATATCTTTCCGATGACACATTCCTGTTAAACATCCATTCTTCTGGTTTGCCTACGGCCACCGCGGATGGGTCGGTTGGGAGGTGCCATTCTGACAACCTGGGTGTGGTCTCACTGTCCTGAGAGCAGGACAGATTTCTTTCCCGCCCCTCCGCGTGGGGGTCAGGATGTGCACAGGCCCGTGCGCCGGATAGAAGGTGAGGTGCACACACGTTTCACACCTCTAGGGCCTAGCACTGCAGTTCCCTGTGCAAGCACGTTTTCCCAGTGAGCTGCTCACGCAGGATGAATTCCTGCAGCATCACAGAAGTCTCAAGGGCCCCAGTTCGGCTAGCAAACTGGAAGCTTGAGGTGGGAGAGGAAGGGGAGGAGTCGCCTCCTCCCCTTTCCTAGGGCCTAGAAGGTTCCCATGAGGAACTAGTGGAGCAGTTCCTACCAGAGAAGTTCCAGCACACCTTAATAGAACCGTTCGGATTCTAGATCATTTCATAATAACATCAGGACAGCATTATTTTACACCTAAAGGTGCTTTTGTTTGCTCAGGTATAAAACCTCGGCTACTTGCACTACCTTATTTGCTGAATGCCATCCCTACTAGTTTGGTTCTGTATTATAGTGACAATCCCCATTTTATGGATGAGGAACATTGGGGGCAGAGAGGTTAATCAACCTGCCCCCAATCCGCCTATCTGGTGAGTGATATATCCGGGCTTTGGAAGCCATCTGTCTGACTCCTGAGGCTGCTCTCCTAACCACAGAGCCACAGGCTCCCCAGCACATGCGTATGACGGCTGTATTTTATGGCACTTTGTCCTGCTAAAAGCACTCTCTTATATTTATGTCTCCAAATTGACAGAGACTGGGCCAAGACTGAACCTTTAACCTGAAATAGCTTTCTACAGAGTTCTCTGGGGCTGGAAGGTGGACCCAATATCTGGAACACTGCCGTCCCTTCCAGGGCTTTGAGCCTCAGACATGGTGTCAGAGTGAACCCCACGGGCTCCCTTCCACCTCATGCAGGACGCACTTCATGAAGGCTGCATTTCCTGTAACCCATCCATCGACCCCCGATCCTTGGACCACAGCCGCCCAGAGGAACTGAAACAAAGTGAATCACAGAAGGCGGGTGGAGAGTTAAATTTTGTACTGCAAGACCAAAAGGGGCCTTCTAGCAAATGTTCATGTTGCTTTGCTACGGATTTTTCTTTTGGCTTCTAAGCTCTTCAAAATAGACTCAGAGTTCCATTAATAATGTAAACGGATATAAGGACAGTGAGAGCTATCAGTTATTTAGTATGTGCTGGATACCTTTTTTGAAAAATGTAATTTCAGGGGCGCCTGGGTAGCTCAGTCCATTAAGCGTCTGCCTTCATTCAGCTCAGGTCATGCTCTCAGAGTCCTGGGATCGAGCCCCACGTCAGGATCCCTGCTCGGCGGGGAGTCTGCTTCTCCCTCTCCTCCCCGCTTGTGCTCTTTCTCGCTATCTCTGTCACTATCTGCCTCTCTCTCGCAAATAAATAAAATCTTTAAAAAAAATGTAATTTCAGACAGAGAATTTCTGGACACTCTGTACCCATTATCATTCTTTACCCTGATACCTCAAATGTTAGTATTTACCATGTTTGCTTTATGTGTCTCTATATCTATCCTTTACCATTTAAGATGCTGTAGATCTGATGCCCTTTATCCCTAAATACTTGCGTATATTTCCTAAAAGCCTAGCCAAAAATCCTGCCTCTCAAAACCACACTGCAATTATGTAAATCATGGTATTAACATTGATGCAATACACTTATTTAATCTATAAACCTTACTCGGATTTTGGCAATTGTCCTTATAATGTCCTTTCCAGCTAAAGAAAATCCACAGTTATATGTTGCATTGACTTGTCATGTCTCTGGACATCTTGAACATTTCTTGAATCTATTTCATGACATTGGACATTTTTGAAATGAACAGCCCAGCTTATTCTGTAGAACACCCCCCAGTTTGGTTTGTCTTTCTCATGGCGAGATCCAGGTTATACACTTTTATTAGGAATTCCATGGAAAACATGATAAGTTCTTCTCAATGCCTCATAGAAGGGACAGACAGGCTGTTAAATTAAGTCCCAGTAAATGGTAGTATCTGTTGGGTTTCTCCACTGTGAAGTCACTATTTTGTCCTTTGTGATTACTAAATCTCCTGCGAGGAGATACTATGAGATTATGCAAATATGATTCTCGACTGATTCAAATATTACTATTATGGTTGCCAAATGGTTATATTCTAATTCTGCCATTCCTTCTACAATTTAGTTGGCTTTCAACTATAAAGAAGAACTTTATTATATGGTTTATTTATTTCTATCAGCATGGACTCATGAATTCTTACTTAACTCAATTATTAGAATTCTTTACTATCCTTAGTTTTTTTGAGACTCAAAGTGTCCCAGATGTTTGCCAGGTACTTCATGTAAATTATTTCACTGAATTCTTAAAACAACTCTATGTCGTGGGGATTATGATTATCGCTATTATTCAAAGTAGCTGAAGCTCTAGGAGATTAATTTTTGCAACATTTAACTGACAGAATCTCCACGCTTTCTGTGTCAAATGCCTGATTTTATATATATATATATATATATATATATATATATATATATATATAATTTTATATTTTATATATATATATATATATATATATTCCCCCTTGTTCCCCCTGATGTCTCTGCCATGTAGGAGTTATCCTCTCCTCTCTATTTTAAGAGAAACAGGCTCAGAGAGGTTATTAAGTAACCCGTCACAGAAGCTGTGATGAGAATTCGAAGGCCTATTTGTAATATCCTGTTGGTTTTCAGCAGACCACGTTGCCTCTTTCTGCTGTTTTTCCTTCTGCAGGAGGGATACTTAAGCAGCAAGTCTTTTTGCCATTTATTCAAACCTATTCAGGACAGAGGAGGTAAAAGGAGAAACTGGCTGTCTTTTTTCTTTCCCTTCTCTTCCTCTTTTCCTTCCTCCCTCCTTCTCTCTTTTCTTTCCTTCTTTCATCCCTCCCTCCTTTCTCTTTCTCTTTCTTTCTTTCCTCTCTTTTTTCTCTTTTCTTTTCTTTCTCTTTCTTTTTTTCTTTCTTTCTCTTTCCTTCCTTTCCTTCCTTCTTTCCTTCCCTTCCTTCCTTTCTTTCTTTCTTTCTTAATAACCTGTATTTGTAACAGTTTTTGCTTCAGCTAAAAGCTACCCTGATTCTAACCAGCACCAAAGCTGGGAAGTTGTGGAGGTTTAGATCTTGCCAGAATCCTTGGTGTTCTTGGAGTAGCTTTATGGCAATTAAATGACTGAAAATGTAACCTCTTAAAGGGAATGCATTCATTCTAGCATTGAAAGGAAAACTTTGGTGAGATCTGTCATTATACAGTCACCCTCTAATTTATCGTATATGGATTTTCCCATTACTCTGCTTGTGTTAACCATGGTACAGGTGCCCATTAGAAACGCAGAGTCTGGAGCCTCCTCCTAGACTCCTCAAATCAGAATCCCTTGGATTTGACAAACTTCCCAGAGGTCCCTGATGCTCACTGAAGTGGGAAGGGATGTGTGAAGGCCTCTGACCAAGCTTGGTTCCTGTGGGCTCACAACAATGCTGTCTTCAGACCAGCAATGTCAGCCTCAGGGCCCCTTGACCTTTGCCCCACCTCTTGCCCTCAGCAGTCACCACAGGAAGTGGGATTTGCCAGTCACAAGCGAGCCTTGGGCAGGCTCCTGTCTCCCTCCTGTAGGAAGTGAGCCCCAGAAGGAATGCATCATCCCCCAAGTATTCTGATGTATAGTATCTGTACATAGTTCCTGGCAGCCCTGAGCCAACTTCTGAGAAACGTCTTTGAGGGGGGTGGGGAACCAACCCCTTTACTAGGCTCTGGTTAAAACCAGTGCAAATAAACAAAAAACAGCTGTTGATTCACAAAGTACTGCCTGCAGTTAGGAAATGTTATTTTATCCCCAAACCAAGATCACTGTGAAGTTACTGACTTAACTCCAAATGGGGTATGCATAGCTTCTCTCTAGCCCTATGCCCGCTACCCCCACTCAGGCTGAAACTGGTCTAGGCAGACAGAGCCAAGTACAGATGTCGCCGATCCTGTCAGCCCCAGGAGACCAAGCGGTAGAGCGCTGGGGAAGGTTTCACAATGAGCTTTTTAGGGGACGGGCTGATTTGTAGCCTTTGGTGATTTCCATGGTGTGAGGGCTCCCACCACGGCCGATTTCCAGCTGCCAGCAGTTTAACAACCAACTCACAGGATTCCCGTGTATCTAACAATTGCTTTTCTGAGCTGGGATGAGCCGGCTCCATCAAGTGACAATCCTGAGTGTAAGATCTCATCAGCTTGAGTGGGTGCTTGGGCAGGGAGGGGCACGACAAGGATGACAGAGAGGATGGATGAGGCAGTACTGGACGGTCAGTCCAGACCTCTGAGGAGAGGAAATCCCTGTCCCCACAGCTGCTCCCTAGCATCTGAGAACAGCAACACGGCAGAGGGCTCGAGATTCTTCACAGACCTCACGGTGCACTCAGGTTTGTCTTGAATAGAAAACCACTGCAGGTAACACTGATGGAAAGAACATCCAGTGGGCAGAGGAGGTAGAAAATAGCAGTTTCTTTTGGGCTCTCTCTGCAACATCAGTGCTTCATGTGTGTGTTTTATGAGCAATGGGTAATGTGAACGATAAGAAGAGCCTAAGTTTGCCTGTGGAATTAGTGGTCAGCCCAGCTCATGCCAGGTTCTAAACCCATCCTTCCTAACCCCAGCTAGAATGGGAGATGGGCAAGACATATACATACCACCCTCTCTCCTGGTGTGAAGAAATCTCACGACAGGTTCCCTAGTCCAAGAGCTCCAGAATGAGTACAAGCCCAAAGGCTACAAACTCCATATCACGACATGACATAGGGCCATTCGTTTAGCTGACAGAACCTCTGGTTTTCCCCATTGCTGTCGGGACCCATCATGGTTCTAAGGAGGGCTCTTCTGGCTGCCGGGAGCAGAAACTACTCAAACTACTCTAAACACCACGATGCGTTAATTGTAAGGATGGCAGGATGGTTTCGGATTCTATAACAGGGCATAATGTCCATCGAGGCACTCCAGGAATCTAAAAAGCTATTCAAGGTTGAGGCAGCCTTTCTCTCTTTCTTGGTTCCATTTGGCCTTTTCTCTTTACACTTATCTTCTCCCTCTAAAGACAGGCCTCCTTGTGTCTTTAAATGTGCACCCAGCACAACGTGGCCACAGGTCACAGCTCGACATCAGGATGTCTCATCTTGTACACTCATCAATAAGGGCAACTTCCCTTGGAAGTCAAATTCACAGGAGCAAACATCTGATTGGCCTACATCATGGGATTAAGCCACGCTACCTGAGTCATAGGACACTGCATTATGACAATCTTGGACTTAGGTATCTACCCATGTGTGATTCTTATGGCCATGGCTGAAGAAGCAAGTGGGGAGAAACACATGACCCATTAAACACATGTCCTTCACAGGGGTGACGGGCAGAACCCCAGGACCAGAAGATGCCGTCCAAGGACAGGTAGGCCAAATGCAGTAATGGCTATGAAACCATGTAACAAACATCTAGACGATTTCTGAGGACAGTGAATTTTATAAAGTTCATTAATAAGTGTCATTTCATTTAATGGAAACAGCCCTAGAGGGTATGCATTCTTAGACCCATTTTAAAGATGAGGAAACTGTTACTCAGAGAGGATAAGGATTACCTCAAGGTCCCACAGCTGGGAAACAGCAGAACCAGACTTAATGTCAGGTCTTCTGACTCCAAGTCCAGTGCTCTTTCTTCTTGGCAAAGGATCCAACAATCAAGGGGGAGAGAGGACTGCACAGAAATCACTCTGAAGCTTTATCTAGAGCTCAAGACTTCAGTTGTAAGTGAACAAATGAAACCCAAACTGTTGTGAGCACAATGAGAATTTATTGGCTTATGTAACAGAAAAGCTCAGGTGCATCTGGACCCATGACATGGAGTGTTGCTCTTCTGTGTCGTTCTTGGCAGCATATTTGGGCTTCCCAGTTGGGAGTCAGGCTCTCCCTGTAAGGAGACAAGATGGCTGCCAGCAGTCTTCATGGCTTCAGATGTAGAAAGAGAGTCCCTTATCACAGCAGTCTAAGAAATCCAGAAATTGGTTCTTCTTGGACTTAGTAAGGTCCTGGCTCACTTCTCAATCAACCAATCATATGGGCAGGGTGGATTTGATGATGTTCCAGGCCCAGCCAGGGTCACAGTTTCACCACTGGATGCAGGAATGATGCCAAGTCCCCCAAACCCATGGGACCTGAAAGTAGGGGAGGGGCGGCTCCCCAGACAAAAAATGAGGTGCTGTTATCAGAATAAGGAGTAACGGCTGCCCAACAGGCAAAATCAACAGCTATTTCTCTTGGGGTGGGAAAAGTAAAGAGCATCTGAGCCCGAGTTAACCTCAGGGGCACAAGGAAACAGTACCCTAGCACCTGGATGTGGACATAGTAGGTGATGAAGAGTTGGTGCCTCTGGGGCATGAAATGCATAAAGGAACATAAGAGAAAAGATGCTGGGACCATACTGGGAAACACCCTTAATGCCGTGATGCCTTTTTTTTTTTTTTTTTTTCAGGCCACGAGAGCTTCTGAAGGTTTTTTGATCAGGGGTGTGCCATGGTCAAAATCTGCAGGAGGAAAACAACCTTGAAAATTTTCAAGTGTTATCCAAAAGTGAAAACCTTATCTTTTGTGGGCCAGGAGTGGCCTCCTTGCCTGTGAAGGTTTTTCCTGTAAGATTTGTAATCACTTTATCTGGAAGTCCCTGAGACAAGAAAACTGTGAGCACGTCATGGAGAAAGAGCAGCAGCAAGGTATCTGAGTCTGATTAGATACACCCACCCCCTTTCAGGGCCTCCAACTATGTAGTCCCACCCCAAACGAAGTTGAAGGTCTGAACTCAGTGACACTGGAGTTTCTCAGACTCACATTCATGGGATGGTTGAACAGGTCTGGGTGCGGCCCCCAGGGTGTGTGAACTGAGGAGTACTTTATGCCATCCAATTCCATATCATGATTAAGCATGATTTATTGCCATTTTTGAAACTGCAACTGACTTGGGGGGTCCTTCATGAGAATCCCAGGATAAAATGTCTCAACACTAATGCACCACTGGGATGGGCCAAATCATCAAGTAACGACTTGAATCAGCTGGGGTTGGAAAAGTATTGTCAGAGGGCTCCAAATGACACAATTCCTCCCTGTTCTCATGAGGTCCAGTCATGGCTACTTCCGGTCCAGAAGAGAGAACAAATGCTGGAATTTTAAAAAGAAACTACACTTGCTGAGTTCAGGCATCAAGGTGAACTCATTCCAGGATTGGTCCAATTAGGGCAGTGTTTGCCCATTTCATATTGCAATTGGTATTTCAGATCTTCTGCTTGTTCTCTGAAGTGACTTTCCTAAGAGGTACACTACTAAAATCTCAATATACATACTTAACATAAAGTATGAGGGCCCTTAAATAAAGACAAGTGGCAGACAGAATTCATATTAAGAAGTCATTTGAGGGTCGGGGGAATGGTACTTACTACGCTTCCCTGATATGAAGAATATCTGTGTGACCCTGCTGTGACCTGTATACCTTGCCCCAGGACAAAGTCCCGGCACTGTGGATTTAACTAGGCCCCGTGCCCATTCCTTAACCAACCAATCACTGTGGCTGGGTGGATCTGATGATCTCATAGGCCAGAACAGCACCACTGGTTCACCACTGGATCAAGGGTTGATGCCCGGCCACCCAAACCCACGGAACCTAAACCCATGGGCCCCAAATGAAAACTGAGGTGCCGTTGCCAGAAGGGGTACTGGACGCCAAAGAGCAAAAACAACAAATACTCCTTCGGGACGAGGGAAGTAAAGGGCATTCAAGGGCTGGAGCTTCCAACACCTTCTCAACTGGAGACAGTGTGGGAGTTGAGGGTAAGCTGTGGTATCAGTCTGCTGGGGTTCGGTGTCTGCTCTGTTACTTATTAGCTTAGTGACTCCGAACAAGTTACTCAGTCTAATACTTGGCTTCCTCATCTACAGAAGAGGGTAACAACAGGACCTATTTCACAGGGTTGATGTGAGGATTAATAAGATGATGCATGTGAAAGCAGTTAGTATAATGGAACTGCTCCACAAATGAGACTTACTTTGTCAGTCATCTTGACACGCAACAGCTCTACGCCCCTGCAGGAGACCTGGGTGAGTCCCATTCTGCCTTAGAGGAAGTCCCACAAGTACTCACCACTGTCTGCCTTGACTTCTCTTGCTGTCTCCTCTAGCTCTGATTTTTTTCAAATCTCACTAAGTTCAAGAGGGGATTAAAATGCCAAGATTCTCTATTTTTAAGCATTCGCAGATCACGCTGGAAACACTGGCTCTCCCACAAAAAGACACATGCTCATGGGATTTCCCTGGCAATCCCATAAGAGCCTGAAGGTCTGTCGTGGACAGCTGGATCAGGGTGGGGAGAGGGACTGTTTTCAAATTGTTAAATTTTAAAAAATGTGCGCATATTTCCAGGCAACAAAACATGGCTGGGTCTTCCACAGGGGCTGCCTCCTTGCAGTGTCCTTAAGGATGCTGGGACCAGCCAAAGATTGCAGCTGGAGTCCATGGGGCTGCCCAGACAACCTGGAGTGTCTGCAGAGAGCTCCAGAAATGGGGAAACTATTCACCCAAAATGAGTGAGCACAGGGCTCCTAGGAGAAAAGTTTTTAATCAAAACATATTCTGCTCTTATTCTGGCCAATAGGGAACTAAAGCTAAGTGTTTGCGGGATACTGCTTGCCAGAGCCCTTTTTGAAGGGCTCACTGCTGAAAAGGACATAATGAGGTTGTTGATGTCAGTTTTGAAGATGTTTAGGTGGGGGGTGGAAGAACCAAGTCAAAAGCAGAAGGAAAAACTTCCTCGCGATTAAAAAATGCTTACAAATTTATATAAGATCATGTGTGTATACCTATAAAGAAATTTTTAAAAAATTAAGAGCATATGGGCTCTAGAAGCAGACAGACCTATCCTAAAATTTAAGTTTCACCACTTCCTAGCTCCCCGATCTTGTTTCCTCATCTATAAAATGGGGGTAATTATAATACTTCATTCATGAGTTTTGAGGATTTGGTGAGTTAATGCATTTATAACAGTGTCTCCTGCCTAGTAAGACTGTAATCCATGTTAGCTGATATTGTTGGTCATCGGGGGAAAACAGAAGCCTAGAGGTCAACGTGGGGAGTAGGTAAGGGTGACCAGCAAAGCATAGTTTTCCAGGAAGCTCCTGTCTCCTCGTGTCCAATCACATCCAACTCACCTCCATCTCCCTCTCCCTTTCATGCCTCGGTCCTTGCTGTCCTAGAACCTGCGACACTTCTCCAATGGTCTAGGTGCCAAACTCCTCTCCACCTTTTGAGATCCCTCTCCAATGTCACTTCTGTGAAGCCTGCCTCCCAAACAGAAAGGCCCTTCTTTCTCGGAGCCCGAGACTACCTGCTGCACAACATGTAGACATATCACAGGGCACATGTGGCTTCTCATACACTTGCCTGTCGTGGAGGTCAACTGTGAGTTCCCTGAGGACAGAGATCATGTCTTATAAGTCCCGGTCATAGGAGCTCCTGGTACATAGAGATGGTAAAGAAGTGTTTGCTGGATGGAAGCACAAAAATGGAGGGTGATTTCTCTGAAAAAATGAGGCTAGCTGTTCTCCACTCTAAGGAAAAACAGAAAGGAAATGGACATAAGCTGCATCATGGGAAACTTCGGTTAGACACAAAGAATTCCCTTAGTGAGAGTGTTAGATGCCAGACCAAATTCCCACGGGACAGTGTGGAATTTCCTGGAAGGGTCTTCAAAAAAGAATACTTTTTATTTTGGGGGTGATTCTGATGTGGCTTTGCTTGAAGGCAGGCCCTGAGCCTGGTATGAAGTTCATAAAACTACCCATAAGCAATTCAGATGACAGTGAAGGGTCTTTGGTTCTCGGTCAGCTGGTCAACCAGATGGCTTCTTGCACTGAGCACTAGGGAGTGGGATGGGAAAGAATGTGGCTGTGTGTGCCTGGATGGAAGGTGGGAAGTCCCCCTCCAACGAGCCGAAATCCCAGGAAGTGAGCGAACGGAGGAGTTTGCCAGAGGTCACAAAGTCACCTTGTGTTCAAGAACCCAAGACTAAGGACACCCAATTTCTTTCTTTCAACAAGAACTGTTGAATCCAACAAGAAGGAGGAACTACAGGGCAAAGCAACGCTCTTCCGCTTTCAGTCACTCAGTCAGCCCACCCAGCGGCTACTGGACACATGCTGGGCCAGGCCGTGGGCTGGGGGCTGGGCAGACATGGGTGAGCAAAACCTGGTCTCTGTCCTTATGGAGCTGTCAATTAAAAAGAAGATGACACCAAACATTTTATGATAGAAAAATGAATTGACAGATAGAAAGACATATGAAGGGGCAAAATGGTGTGACAGGAGAAAAGGTAGGAAAAGAGGGGCGACCCTTTACTGTCATTACTTCATTGCATTTAACACAGGCGAGGTAAGCTGCTTCACCGAGAGGGGTTCAGAAAAGGCAGTTAAAAGTTCATTTATAAAACATCTTTCTGATAACTTATCAGAAAAACTGCAAAGAGGACATAGAACCATGGTGTCAGAACAAAAAATTTTAATTTAATGGTAGGCTCAAGACTTGGAGGGTAAGATGTGATTTGGGTACCTAAAGCCCCAAATGAATTCAAGTCTTGATTAATTTGTTGGTTGGCCTTGAGAAGCCTTATTAGCTACTTGGGTTTTAGCAAACAGAGGCTGGGGCCCGCCTCATGGGGTGAATTACAGGAGATGAGATGCACAGAGTGACCGCTGTTGCTGAGTGCAGTGCGCCGTGGTTTCTGATCATCTCAAATTAAAACCTTCCTGCTTTGGTCCCCACTGTCCGATGATGCCTGGGTGTGCAGGGTGCCACTGTGAAGGATGTGGCCCTGGTTGGAACGCCCCTCCCTGCAGACGATTATTTGCACCCTCCCATGCAGGAGCCTCACGCACCTACCACCAAGCACTTACTGCATTGGTTAGAGGCTCCCTTGGCTGCCATGCTGGCGGAACTCTGACAATTCTGCCTAACCCAGCCTAGTTAATTAGTTGCAGCTTCGTTTAGGTTATTAAAAGCAGGGCAAGCCAGTGACATTGACACATTTGGGTAGGAGAGATGTGTGGTATCTGAGCAGAGACCGAAAGAACTAAGAAGGAATTAAAGCCCTGATTTAATTCCCGAGACAGCAAACATGTTTGGGGTCTAAGAAAATCCTTCATTTACCTAATTTCAAGTGTCAATCCAGCCCATTTCTAACCACGGTGCTCTTTTAACCAATCACGCAGCCAGAGCTAACAAGTGAAGAACACCAAACCAACCACAAGGCGTGATGCAATTTGAGCTCTGCTGAGTGGCTACTAAAATCAAAATGAAAATGAAATCTCTTCTATTAAAAAGACACAAAAGGTGAAGTGATTGCCAAGTCTACTGGAATGGCCAGGGACAAAGATAACACACAAATACATACCATAGATCTCGTGCTCCCACGATGGACAGCGGATACAGCTGTGTCCAACTCAGAAGGTCTCCCCTAGGTGCCGGGTGACCTCGTGCAGGTAGGAGGCTTCAGATGTTTGGAAAATTTTCCAGGGCAGCATAATCTCGGTGATGGCACAAGAGCTGCAAGCCGGTGCCTTCTTAAGTGACAAATGAGCATAGTGTGAGTGGCTCATGTGTGACCCACACACTCAAGTGGGCACCCCCTCAAAACCAGGCACCAAGGGAGCCCCACTCTCCCCTCGTCCACCAGAGTCTCCCCCGGCTCTCTCCTTCTGAGCCCCCTTGCTCACTACAGAAGCTGGGAGCCCCGGGCTGCAGCTCTGAATGTGTCTGGAAGGGACATGATGAGTGAGAAGATGCGGTAATAGGAGCTGGCCTGGGACATGTTACAAGTTCTAAACAAATGAGGTACAACCCTGTGGGGACACACCCAGCTGTGTGGTGGGACTGTCTGTGTTGTGGCTCTTGGACTATCCCACGTGGTGTTCGTGAACTTCCACAAAAGAGTGGATTTGAACGTCGAATTCAGGAAGAATGAACACAATTATGTCTTCCAGGAGATAGTCAGAAACATTAAGTAGAATATGGCTTCGGGGGGCTTGGTTGACGTGCTTCATGGCTCCTCAAGTTCACCAGCATTAGAGCTTTCCTAAAGGAAGGTCAGGCGTCAGCAGGGCGGTTGTTAGTGCGCCACAGGGGCCTGGGAGCCTGGCTTTATACTCTTATTGGAAGAAATATGAAAATAGGCATCCTGTCCAAACTTTATCAGAAACTCAAGAAACAAACGTGCCACCAAATGGAAAAGTCATTTAATTCAAAAATCATACTTCCACTCGTTTCGTAAGGATTGTCACATAAACCAAGCAAATGAAACAAAGCCAAGTTTCAGAGGCCACTCAACAGAAACTGGATTTTCCTTATAGATACGCTTAGTGACGCAAAAGCACATTTTAAAAAACAGCCTCATCATGGCAAGACTATTTTACTAAGAATGGGGAAAAAAGTTCTATTCTAGTCACAAATTACTTTTTAATTACAGAGTTGGATTCTACACACCAGTCAATATTCAATACTGAAGTTTAAAACAGTGCATAATTTATGGTTTAAAAAAATTAAAGTGCCATTTTTAAGTACTTTATTGATAATGTATCACATAGCACTTTACAGTATACTCAAAGGTAGCCTAAATTAGGAGATAAACATGCAAATATTTTCTTCTCCAAAATATGGACAAAATGTCTTTTAGAGTGCTTGTGACCACCAGCCTAGTATTAGCTACTAAAGGTTTATGAGTTTGATCTGTTTTCCAACACGACTTTTAATAAGTTAATAAGGAATACAGCTGTAGTAACCATTTGATAAATACGAAGTTTTAAAATGGCACTTAATTTACAACTTTGATCATTTTGCCAATCAACAGCCTCTCGTTTCTCTTATTCTCAAATTCTAAATCTTAAAGGCTGCAAAGGCTCAGCAACTGCCAGCTTCTGTGGGTCTCTACATGAGCACCTGTGTCTTTACAGATGCAGATGTGTGCTTTACATACACATGCACAAACACACGCTAACACGCAGACACTTCAGAATCTTCAGATGAACCTCTTTCCACAGGTACCAGGGTGATCCTGGCACCTGGACACCCAAGGTAGTTGCTTGTAGGGTCTGTTGGGACAGCTTTGTAGAAATGGTGTGTGTAGAATGTCTTGACCTCTCCAGGACCACTCCAGGGAAACTGGACATTTTGATTATCAATACTCTGGTTCTGATTACACTCAAAAGAATTTTCATGTAATATTAACTGCTATTCTTATATGGGTCTAGGACTGTGCCAAGCCTTTGCTCGCTATAGCATTCCAAATCTTGAAAGACATTTCCACCTTGTAGAGTCCTGTAAAAGCTTTTGTAAAAATATCAGTTGTGAACTTTTTCTGTGGCCGATTTTTCCCTGTTAAGAACTGTATTTATCCCTCTTAGGAAAAACATCCCAAGTTCTTCAAGGTGGTTCACATTTCTCTTTCTCTCTGCACCTCGCGCTACTTGACATCCAAACCTTTTCACCCCAGAATACAACGCTTCCATCAGAAGACCACATTTCAGCAAGGGCTGGTGGCTCTGAATGACATCTGGATTCTCTGTATGGTCTCTCCCTCTGCTTTGGGAAGTTCTTTAGTTAGACAAGTACTGTAGGCGGCGCAAGGAAAAAAGCTAATTATTACTTGTTGGAGTCTTGTCTCAGGCATGCTGTAGGATTGTGCAAGGTTCATTGCTCTGCTGTTGTCATTTCGATGCTACAATTACAGAGAAGTGGTTCAGCACCCAGCCGATCAGCGAGGCTGCCAAACACATTTGAACACGAGATAAATTTTTTAAACACCAGCTAAGGGTGTGTGAGAGGACACCCAGTTGACTTAAGAGACATGTGGGGCAGGGTTGTCTAGGTAATTGATTACTGTCAGGTTTGCCAGAGATGACAGATAACTCTGGAGATAGAATACCTAGGACATTCCTTTTAAAGTCAGGTAGCTATTTGATTTCTTCAAGGCTGGCTACCTACTGCGGTAATTTGGTGGCTCATAAAACATTCTGTACTAGGGCAACTGTGAGTGCCATGGTGGCCACTGTTGTACCTGGGACTCCTGTGTCTATAAAACTATTGGTCCAGACTTGCTTTTGGAAGCAGAAGCCAGAGGACGAAAAGTGCCAATAAAGAGTCATGAATAGGGGATCAAAGTACCTTTAGCTGATTATTTCTGTCTCCCCACCCTTCAACCATGGATGCTTTTGTAGTCTCTGTAGTCAAGACAGAACTTCTGGGGTGACTGGGCTTGCTGTTGTCAGGAGACACAGCTCGTAGAAGGACTTCCCTGTGAGCTACAGGCACGGCACACACAATCGTGGAGTCCTGGGAACGCCTGAAATGGTCTTGTCACTAGCATGGCTCTGTCCTGCTAATGCCAATCTGCCAATGCTGGATTGCTTAGCTTCTTTCTCTTTGCATCTCTGTCCAAAAAGCACTCAGCAAAAGGGGATGAACTAGAATTACGTTGAAAAAGACAGTTTGGTCTGACAGAGGTAAACACATATTGGCCGTAGAAATATTAAAACACTAAGCGAGAAACTGGCTCCAATTATAGGATACTAAGGAAGGCTGTGCCACACAGGGTCCATCCCTATACGTCAGTTTTTGAAAATGGAAGAGAATATCATCAGTCCTGAGCAAGGGATTTGGGGGGCAGGGATTTGAAACTAGTTATCTTTCACAGCATGGAATTCTGTAGCTGTGGAATTCTTCGAGTACCTGAAGGAGGAATGAGATGGATCATAATGCCCAAGTAAAGATTCAGGTTCTGTGTGCATGATCACAGGGCCTTAGAAAAGAAACACAAGGTTCCTGGGAAAGCTCAGGGATCTTGGTCCATAGTCCTCCATTCTGATACCTTGTTCACTCTCCTAATCTGCCCTAAAGTTCCCTATTCAAGCAGAATTAGGGGTGGGGGGCATAGATGGTAGAGAGGGTAAAACCGACTTTTAGTCGTCAAATTCCTTTCCTATTTGTTGGCTCATATTCTTAATGGTATCTCCAGTTCTGCAGCAAATGAGGAGGAGGTGAGCCTGGCTGGGGAAAGGAAGCAGGGCAGCCATCTGTCACAGGCCCAGCATGACCACAGGGAAGCTGGGAAGGGGTCTACCTACAAATTCACATTGGCGGCACTTCCATTTCCTTCCGGCTTCAAATCAGGGCCAACTGAAGAGGGAGGGACAGGCTTCCAAGTGGTCAAGCTGGGGCCAAGTGTCGACAGCTATGCTTCAGGGAGGAGCTCCCCAAATCAGGGCCTGGGCTTTCTGCTCCTCCACGTTAGCTCTAGTTAAGGGTCCAGTGAGGCAGTGACAATTTCAAACATCAAATGTGTTAAAAAAACAACAAAAACCCATTATGTGGAGTTCTTGCCATTTAGAAAGCACAGTGGCACAGAGTATGCTTGTCCCCTCAAGCTCCACTGAACAGGTTCCTGAGCTGTTCCAAGTCTACAGGGAGTAAGTGTAGCCAGTTGGTGTGTTCTCCTTCTTCTTGGGTTTTCAGTGAATAGCTTTCCTGAGTCCTATCTTGGTCTTATCCAGTCTTAGTTCTCGTTCCCTGAATTGGTAGTGGTAGTGTGTCGCTTGCTGTTGGTTGAGCTCTTCCATAATAGCTGTGTAATCCTTGAGCCGATGAACTGAATCACAATGACAAACTCCTTTAAATTTAAAATCATCTATAAAGCTGTAACAACAGCACAGCCTACATCCTACGTCCCTCTTTGGAGTTTTTATTTTGGGGTTATAGGAAATTTGAGATGAACAAGAAGGGAAATATTTAGGGAAAGGGAAAACAGCAGCATATTGAGGACCCAAGATCCTAAGAAGCCAGTTTTTCCTACAACTTAGACACACACACAACATTTACAAAATAGCTCGGCCTCATGTGTACAACCTCAGAAGATGTGCAGAGGAGTGAGATATAAGGAACATGCGACGACCCTGTCGCCTTCTGTCCTGACATATCGGGGTACCAAGAAATACACCTGAGAAGAAAAATGGAAAAAAAAAAAAATCTAACTCCTGGCCCCACCTATGTGAATCCTGAGCTTCATCTTACTACCAAGCAAGCGTTCTTTTAAAAATTCATTGCCTGAAAATGCTTTCTCTCTCCAAATTCAAAGCCCAAGAAAAGCTCAAAAACACATGTGGATAAAGACGACCGAATGCCTTCAGTGTGTCATGTCCACCAACGAGAGCCAGCAGAGAGTGGGTAGAAATGTGTCCTCCTTCCTCGAGGCCAGAGAGGGGATGACCTTGACTCTCTTCAGCCTTGCCTCCTCTCTCTCCCTCTTACACACACCTATTCAACAATCAAAGCTTAAATGTGTGGAGCCACTAGCTTAAAGATTATCAAATATAAAACTTTGCCATATAATATTTCAAATCACTCTATTTACAAGTTTATCTTTGCAAAAAAAAAAAAAAGTAAAAGATACAGTAATTCAACACAATTCAAGTTTTTCTTTTCTTCTTTCAACTTCCCTAAAGAGGAATTCCAGAAGCGGGAAACACTCTGGGGCGATGCTGCCAACCCGAGGGGGCTCCTGGGGAGCTTGACAGTCCATCATCAGTTTGGAGTCTGTCTGCCCAGAGTCACTCTTGCAAGGACATTCGAATGTGGAAGATACTGGGAACTCTGTTCCTTTGAAGGCCAAGTGAATGTGAAATGTCCAGACCCAACTTCCCTATCCCTGGCAGTCTTCCACAAGACCCAGCCCCTTCTGGACCAGGAAATTCTCTTTCTCAGAAGGTACCCATTCCACCTTCCATGCCCCGACCTTTTGGTATTCTCCTGAATCAAATGGCTTACAATATTCGTCTTGTGCCTCAAAAGCCTGAGAAACAATTCCCTTTTTCTGAGTGGCAGTGAACATATATGTCCTTTAAAACTACAAGCCATAGGGTTAGCCAGGGAATCATCCTTGAAAGCTGCCAGGGCACCAGTGCTCAGGAGCCCAGGGCACTGCCAGTGGGGCTGGTCAGGGAGGGGCTAGAGGCAGTCAAGGGCAGGGGAAGGGACACGGAATGGGAGACCACGAGTGAACAAGTCAAAGGGGGGAGAGGATGTCGCCCATGAGGAGGCAGCATATTGCCCCCTAGAAAGCAAATGCTAGTTGCATGGAAGAACAGAAGTATTAAGCCTGTATGTAATTTAATCTCAAGAGGTTACTAGAGTTTGCTCCAAATATATCCTGATGCTGCTGAAATTCATCAGAAAGGGAAGAGTTCCCAGCCGCTATTCTGTCAGCCCCAAGCAGACCACTCTAATCCCTTGATCTTCTGCTTCAGGTTGTTGGAAAATCATTCAAAAAATGACCAAAAAGGAGGGAGAAAAAATATGTCATGCAAAAAGAGTGTTATTTTTTTGGTTTGGCTTTAGAGTAGGTTGGGTTGCCGTGGTTACGAGGTGATGGCAGCCCTGGGTGGCAGAGAAGTTCCTAGCTTGGGAGGGGGAACGTGGGGTGTGTGTGTTCCCTTGCACGAGAGGACTGAGCTGAATTCTGCTGATGCTTGGCCAAGGCTGCTTGGAGATGGCGAGAGATTGCATCTTATGTAAACAGTGCCGTAAACCATCTCCCTCCTGCATGCAAACAGACAGACCCAGCTGCCTGTAGCACTGTGGGTCTCAAGTATTTAGAGGTGGGGTAGAGAGAGTGTCTACTGTAAACAGAAGCAACAGGCCCAGCCTGGGCCTCAGAGCCAATGCCCAGCCCTGTTAGACTTAGCTACACTGCATGCTCTTGAGGACTACTTAAATCTTTCTTACTTCCTTTTTTGGAAGGTTGGGGGTTTGGATGACTGCTGAAACAAAATGAATGCTCCCTATTTAGGGCACTAAATGAGAGGAACGGCTTTGCAAGCCTTTCCCTCGGTTATCAAAATCAAATGGCCTCCACTGCTGATTTACTTCTGTTCCTTGCAGTATCACCACATGCCAGCTGACATGATCATGGGGACGGGTGACACCAGAGTTCACAGAAACATCCGTGTTGGCAGGTGGTAACAGAGTCAATCACCCCGCATTTCTCAGCGGCAAAGAGAAATGGCCTACAACACTGGCATCAGCAGTTGTCATGGATACCATGGAAAGCTCAGCAGGTCTGCTGGGGCCCACGGTTAGAGGAACTCCACGTAGTTCTCAGGTATGAGGCCAGTCTTCCCGTTGAGAGTCCCCTCCAACCAGCCAGGCTCCTGAGATGGATGCACTGTATAGCAAGAGGGGAGAGAGTGTGAGAAGAGAAGGTGTTACAGTAGGGCAGGTGGTGGATGTGTGTGCACACTCGTGTGGGAACAAACGAGTGCAATCGCTTGTTATAGTACACATTTCTAGGACTTGGTTAAACCAGGGGTTCTTAATTTTTTGTGGGACATAAGCTTTTCAATAAAGGTGACTCTGAATGTTCTTTATAACACAAAAGGAAACAAAGACGTTCAAAGTTTTACATAGAATTTTAGGAGTTTCCCAGACTTTCTGAAGTTGCTGGTTTAAACCAGAAAGAGGTGACAGATTTCTACTTTTTAGGTTAGAAGTCAGTTATGGTGCTCCATCCATAAATTTATCTAACCAGCCATCCATCCATCTATCCATCCATCCATGGCACCCATCTACCTACCCAGGACTGCCTTTGTACCCAGTGGAGTGCCAGTGAAAAAATGCTAAGAACTAGTCTTTAAAGATATCTAGCATGCATTTTACTAATCTAATTATGCATTTTGCTTCCCTTTAAATCCTTACCCTCTGCTTCCAATCTCCCTGCAAACTCCCTCTGTGGTTTTTTTGTTTTTGTTTTTGTTTTGTTTTTACATTCTATTGCCTTTGAACAGCCCCCTCTGTTCCACCCATACCCTTAGTTTTCTTTGCTGTTCTCTAGAATTTTCCTCCCTCCTACATACAAGACTGAAAGATGTCTTCTTCCCTCTCTCTTGCAACTTTCAAAATCTCCATTGCCTTGGTTTTTCAATATCCAAAAAATATACACTCATTTCTGTGCTATCACAATACATCTTCATGGAAATTACAGTGATATTGTAAAGATTATATAAAATCCAGCTGAGTCTGCAAAGTTCAATAGCAGGAAGAAAGAGAGAAGGAATCATGGGATCTGGAAATGGGGGGGGTGGTATTCATGCTTGTGAACTGGGAATATACAAATCACTCTTAATGGGAAAGGCAACGTATTTGCTCTTAACGTATTAGGAAAACTCCAATTTTCTGAGATTGTTTAGAAAGAATCAATTTTCCCTTATTCCCTTCCTAGGCTAATTAAGTGACTTCCTGAGCTTGTTTTAGAAGAGCATTTCCGCCCCCATTGCTACTATGTAACTCTAGTTTCAGTTTGTGGGGAAAGAAGCAAGAACAGAAACAAAAGGAAGCAATGGGGGAGTAGCAAAAGGACACACATCGAGGCTTAAAGAAGATCAATGTCAATGTAATCTTGAAAGCTTCAGGAAAAGACAAGATCAAAATCTATTAGGTGGCCTCCAAAATGCTTGCATAATTTTGTATCACTAGGCTTCATGAATAAACCAAAAATAGTAAGGGGACTTCGGATTCATGACGCCCACACAAGGAGTCTGGAAGAGAAGTGCCACGGAAGAACACAACACAATTTAAAAGCAACCTGGCCTCTCCAGTGATGAAACTCTCTCAACCCACCCCTCAGATACTTGCACTCAAACACCACCGCCTTCTGACCATCCATCCAGCTGGCGATGTTAAGATCACTTGAATTTTTTCTGTACCTATAAAGTGATTATAATAAAACTCTCACTCTGTCAGTGGGTTCTTGTGAAGTTCCAGGGGCCAATATGGAGAAAGCACTCAGCAGAGAGCCAGGACACAGTTGGGCTAGCCAATAGGGGACCCTGCATCATTTGACCAGTCACTTGGACTGGTCAACAAGGCTCTTTCCCGGTAAGGGCCTGGTCTCAATACCCACCCAAGCTTTGGGGAACCTCAAATGTTCAGAACCAAACCAAAACAAACAAACTCACTCCCCAAAATAAAAGGCCTAGAAAGAATAACCAACAAAACAAAATAAAAACAAAAAAGACCCCTCCCACTTTACAGAAGAGCTCCTAGTTGAACTGTTACTCCACCAGATACACGGAGTCCCTCACTTTCAGACATTCTCCCTTCCTGGGCAGCTGTTCAAACACAGTTCAGGTGCTGAGGTGGTAACGTCTACAGACATTAAAAATGGAATTTGCAGCGTAAGGGAAGAACGCGAGGGGATAAAGGAGGCCCTCCAATGGAAGAACAAGAGCTATGTCACGGGAGATGGCAGGGGACAATGCAGCCCTCAGGTTAGACTGCGGACTCACTGGGGTCTTTAAGCTGGGTTCATTAAGGCATGGGAGCAGACCACGTCATCCCCATCACCTGGACGCTTATTAAAACTGCAGAGTCCTGGACCCTGTGGCATACTGGTTAAAACACAATCTCTAGGAGTGAGGCTGAGGGATCTTTTTGACTCATTCAAAGAAAGGTAAGGGTTATGACTCTTCTGTGCCCAAATGCCTCTGTAGTGAGCGTGGTAATAAGGCAACGCAAATTCTCATTCACTGATGGAGGAGGGAGGCAACATCAGATGTCCTCCCCGCTTCTGTTTCCTGTCCTCCCACTTTATGGCTCAGCTGAAGCCCTACTTCCTTCATAAATACTGGCATGGAATCTGGTCTACCTGTTCCCTCTTTTCTCCAAACTCCTGGAATGCTCATTCTGCACATTGTTCGTGGGTGCTATTAACACTGTCCAAATGTATTAAGCTTTGCTTCCCCCCTGCCCCCTTTAAGGACATTTTAGTCTGTACTGTCTCACCTAATGAGTCCCTTCTGCGTGGTGATTTATGACAGAAGCTAATACTTAGATAGGGACTGGGAAGCAGCCAATGGGCTGAGAGCTTTAAACATGTATCAATTTATTTGATCCTAAAGATCCTAGCTTGTATTTTCCTATCTGTACTTTACAGATGAGAAAATTAAGGGCCCAGAAAGGTCAATTAATTCATGCCGATCACAATGGTAGAACTAGAATTTGAACCCAGCTTGTTTGACTCCAGAGACCAAGCCCTTTTCCAAACAATTACACCTATACTCAACCAGAAAATGATACATATGCACACTAAGAATTTACATATACATATGTATGTATATACCAAATAGTGGGTTTTTTTTGCTAAGTGCTTTGCCTGCATTATCTCCTTTCATCTTCAGACTGACTCTGGAGTTGATTCTGCTATTATCCTCATTTTACTGATGAGAAACTGAGGCTCAGAGGGGTTAAGCATCTTGCCCAATACTACATAGCTGACAGGTGATGGAGGTGGATCTGAACCCAGGGCATCTGACCAAAGAGTCTGTGGTCTAACCACTACCGCTTTTGCCTAGCCCAATGCTTTGAATGTCAACGATGCTCCTAAGTACTTGTTGAGCTGAACTGAGCCAATGTCCAACTTTCTGAATTGCACCAATGTCCAATGTGCTATATAAACACAGAGTGTTTCAGTGAGTTGCCTAGGCAGCTCTCCAGCCCAGCAAGCATCTAATATAAGCAGCTGCTGACATGGATGTGCTTCCTGCCAACCACTTTCTCTCAGTTCCATCCATATATACTCCATACACCCCTGTATACACAGCTCATACTCTCTCTTTTCCTTCTCTCACTGTGGACAAGGAGCAAGCATGTGACTAGGATCTCTAAAGGCTGACTGTTCCAAAGGGAAGAAGTACTGGCTGGAAGAGGCACAGACCCTTGTGTAGCCGAATACATTCACTCATTTAACAAGCATTTATTAAGCACCTACCCTGTGTCAGACACTGTGCTAGGGGGCCGTGCACACAGTACAGAGCAAGCAGAAGGATTCTGCTCTCGGATCAGGGCAATATATTAATAAATAAGCACATAATTTTAGGTAGTGATGAGGGAAGAGAGAGAGACCGGGATAGGGATGCGGGTATGGGGAGGAGCTCAAAAAGCTAAAACCTAAAGGATCTAAAGGAGCTAGCCAGGCGGTGGATAATGGCAAGTGCAAAGGCCCTAAGGTGGCGAAAAGCTTGGTGTGATTTCACAATAGTGGTCTGCAAATTTTTCTCGAAGAGCCAGGTCGTAAACGTGTGTCTCTATCAATTGTGCCATTGTAGCTCTACAGATAATATGCAGACAAAGAGGCATGGGTGGCTATGTTCCAATAAAACTTTATTTACAAAAACAGGCAGTGAGCTGGATTTGACAGGTCATACTTTGCTGACCCTAGCTGAGAACATAGGGAAGGCCCGTGAGGCTGCAGTGTATCGAGTGAGGGAGGGGCCGGGGGCAGGAGCTGGTCGGTGGAGGCACTCATCAGTAATTCTAGGAGGAACAGGAGGCCAGGAGTATGTGAAGCAGAATAACATGATGTGATTTCCAAACATTACTCTGGCTGCTGCACAGGGAATACGTTGTGGGGACAAGAGTGGACATGACAACCATGTAGGCAGCTGGTGGAAACACCTGGGTGAGAGATGGAGGTGGCTTGGGTTTGTGTTTGGATCTGGCAGTAGAGACGGCTGGGGAGTCCAAAAGACTCCACTCCGAAGACCTCCCCCCATAACCCCACTGGTGGGAGTGGCTCAGTGGCTCCCTGGGAGGATTTTCTTTATCTGCAAAGGAAAGCCGGGGCAGCCTTGTCTTGCACTCATGCCATACCCCATACCCTGGGAATGAATGGATCCAGCCCACCTCAAATCTTGATGGAAGTATCCCAAGAACCCAATTTTAGTGACTACCATGTGAATTTTCCAGGTATCACTAATCACATTGCCATAAAATGACTAATGTTCCTAAGAACACAAGTTATTTCTCTTTCCAGTTACTATCTGAGGTGCTCCTGGTGAAATGGGCTATTTCCTAGTAGATTGGCAAGGGCTGACAGTGGAGTTATTTCCAAGTATTGCACATCCATTCTCCCCTGCACAAATTCCAAAAGCTGACTGAGCAGCCACCCCAGATTCACAGCACAGGCCCCTGGAATCCGAAGGCTTGGAGAGATTAATCATTATGAAATAACAGAGTTTCCCCTCAAGGTTCCCCTCCTTCTTCTTCTTCCTTATTCATTCTTCCTGATCCTGAAAAAGACAACACACACAAACTCTCTAAGCCTGTCATTAAGAAATTTCTTCCTTTTGGTCTGATGATTTAATCTGACAGCTACAGAGAGCATCCAACTTAAACAGCTCTTACCTGGTGTCTCCAGAAAGAAACTAGCAAGAGACAGAACAAGGAAAATGATCTCCCTGCCTAATGTGCTAACAGCTTTTTCTCCCCTAATGCCTGATTTCTCCAATGGAGGTGATGGGAGGGGGGAAATGGGGTATATGTAGCATTTTCTAAGAATCACCACAAAAAGTGTATTCATGGGGCACCTGGGTGGCTCAGTTGGTTCAGCATCTTTGACTTTTGGTTTCGGCTCAGGTCGTAATCTCAGGATCAAGCCTGGAGGTGGCTCCTCACTCAGTGAGGAGTCGGTTTGGGAATCTCTCTCTCTGCCTATGCCCCCCTCCCCTGCTCGTGCGCGCTCTCTCTCTCTCTCTAAAATAAATAAATGAATCTTTAAAAAGTGGATTCACATTTTGTCAGACCCTTCTTTGACTGCAGTTCAGTCAACACTGAGAGGTGTTTTCTTTGGGGTTTCATTTTGCCTTTTGCTCTTCAGGGAATCTGAAAGGGCATTCCTGGTTAAAAACAAACTGGTGTCAATGAACTCTGCCATGACTCCCAGAAACCACAGGAAGGCGTGGATAAGGCCTCTGATTCATTTAACCAAACCTCTTTCCTGCTCTCCTTTATCATTATAGGATTTATGATGATGACCAAGTTGTGTGGTGCATGCAGTCCCAGGACCTGCTAGGCAGAGCACCCCGCAGGGAAGGAAAGGACTTGGCCATTAAAAACTCACCTAGGTTTCTTTTCCTTTCTCTTTGGTTAGCTACTTCAAAAAGGAGATTTAAAAACGTGGGAAGACAACAGGAAGCAACCTCTCTGTAGAACAGTCTGGCAGCTCCTTCAACTGTTTAACTGAGTTACAGTGGGATTCAGTAGTCCCCCCCGCCCTCGCCCAGGTCTATCACCGAGAGACCTGGAAACACAGGTCCTCACAAAAATCTGTACATGCATGTTTATAGCTGCATTGTTCCTCATAGCCAAAAAGTATAAATGATCAAAATGCCATCAGCTGACGAGTGGATAAATAAAATGTGGTATATCCACACATGGGAAGATTACCCAGCAATAAAAAGGAAAGAAATCCTGATGCACTCTCCAACAGGGATGAACCTTGAAAATACTATGCTACGTGGAAGCAGCCAGTCACAAAGACCACATACTGTGTAATTCCATTTATATGAAATACCCAGGGCAGGCAAATTGATAATGACAGAGAGTAGATGCTGAATGGAGCAGGATTGGGGGTAAATGGAGATGGCTGCTAAGGGGTACAGGGTTTCTTTTAGGGGTGATGAAGATATTCTGGAATTAGATAGTAGTGATGGTTGCACAACTCTGAATATACTAAAAACCATGGAATTGTACATTTTAAATGGGTAAATTGTATGGTATGTGGGTATCTCAATAAAGTTGAGGGCTGCACTCAAAAAAAGGAGTCACAAACAAGATACACACACATACACATACCTTTTCAGAGTTTAGACCAAGTGTGCCCCTAAGATCAGGGGTCCTTTGTGCAGTCACAGTGAATAGCTGATAGGAACATGACAGTCCCTTGCCCACAGGAGCAGTGAACTGGGGTTCAGAGGACAGACTTTAAATTCTGGATTCACCTGTAAATGTGGGAATGTCTCAAATCCTGCCCATCTCCAGGCAGAAGGCCCGCCCCTGCTGGCGGAGCAGGACACAGAAGGCCTGCATGCAGCCCACGCAGGTCTGTCTGCTGTGAACGCTGCATCATGTTATGGCTGCACTAGGACTCTACCGTATGGGCCTATTCGGGCAGGGCACACTTGTTAGCGACATGGCTCTGGACAGCCTTCCACGGACCCACGTCACCTCAGCTCTGCCAGGGCCTGAATGCTGCAGCTGCTGACAGGAGAGGCAGCTGGGCTGGCTGGCTGTGCACTTGGATACTTAAAGCACCCAAATGAGAGTTAATGGAGCAAAGGTCTAAGGACAGTGCTTTTGGGGCTTCGAGAACCATACAAGAGGACATGCGCCCAGCAGGCCACATACAGTTATGGGCTCACCCCAGCCCCTGCGGGCTCAGAAGGTCTAAGCATGACCTAGGAATCCCCCAGGTGCTCTGTGAACTATTCCCCATTCTGTCTCCCCATGCCTGATTATTACCTCTGCAATGCTGAATGCAGGGGCTGGGCACACAGGGGGCTGCCCCCTCACATGGGAATGCACTCAAGGCTGTCCCCAGGAGTCCATCTCTGCTCTGGCTTAGAGGCTGCTAAAGACAGCCAGGACTTAGAGGGTCAAGGTGCAGTGCCTACTGCCCAGCCAAGAGCCAGGCTTGCTTTATAGGAGGGACGAATGTAAAAGGATCACCATGAACTATCAGAACATCAGGCTCTAAGATGGGCATAATGATGGCAATCATCATCATGATAATAACACTGAATGCTTAATGTGTTGAGTACTATCTTAAATACATGATGTGCACCATTGCAATTCTCCCTCACAACCCTCTTATCTTTATGTGACAGAGGACAGAACTGAGGCACAGAGAGGTTGTCACTGCTGGAGTTCACACAGAAGCAGGTGGTCGAGCCAGGACTTGTGCTTTGGTGGCCCGAATCTAGAGCTGAGGCACTCTAGTGCTAGGTGGGGGCCTTGGCTGCCCTGTATTTCTGGCTCTCAAGCAGGTGGCAGGAGGTGTAACCTAGGCCGAAGTGGGGCACTCAGCCCTGAAGGGGAGCGCTTGGGCAACATGCTCTCAGCCCTGCTCAGGAACTCTGCCACCACCCCAACGGAGGTCAAGAAGGCAGCCCCAGAAAATTTCCACTTCCTGAAATCAGGCAGCAGCTTTGGATTTCTCCTTTGGGCAAAAAAGGGACCCTTTCACCCAAGGATCCGGAAAGATTAACCCCAAAGGAGAACTTCATCTGGCGAAAATCTCAGCTGTAACAGAGATTCTGGCTTTTTCCCAGAATCCTGATTTTTCTCTTAGGTAGATGGTAAGTTACGACAAATTATGCCATCAATACTCACTTTAAAAAATACTACCTTTTCCTTTTTTTAGGGAGGAAAAAAAACCCAAAACCAAAAAACAACAAGAAAAAGGTACATCAAGTAAGACTAGTTCCCAGTTCTACAGTGCAAGTGCCATGAATCCATTTTCACACAGGATACTTGAGCAGGACAGCTGGGAGTGTGCAGGGAGATGGCCCTGAGGGAGTCTACTAACAGTCAGGGGGAGGACAAGCACCCCTGCAGGGAGGCTCACTGACCCCGAGCTTGCCCAGTTGCCCTGCTAGCCTGGAAATAAGCCTCACCTGCTATGGAGAGTGAATGCCACTGAACCCAAGAGGAAAAAGAGACACAGAACGTGTGCCTCAGTCTCCACCCTGAGCTGACCACTTGCAGGATCCCTGTTCTCTGCTCTGCTGTCTCCTGTCCTCTGTCCAGCCCCCAGACTCTCAAAGCCACTGCCACGTGCTTGGCAGAGCCCTGTCCAGGTACACAATCGCTTTTCACGTCCAGTACTGCTCCATGAGGCTGAGTCCGTCCAAGTGAAGACTTCAGGACTGTCCACTCTTGACAGCGCCTCCCGAAGTCTCGCTGCTACTCTCTTATTTTGGGCAAAGGCCCCCGCCCCCGCCCCCCCCCTCACTTCTTTTCAGTCTTATCCATTCAAGTGAGACTGTAGTTTTTTCTCCCCGCAGGAACTTGGAAAACTGCAGTTCTGCATTTGCTCTCCCAGCCCTCCCAAAGCTCTGCAAGGGAACGAGAAACTCACCATTGTCGAAGACCGCGCCTGCTGTGAACGAGAGTTCTGAGTCATGTTCAGCTTTGCAGGCATATAAGGCTTTTGCCTTCCGGAACGGTGTGCTGTGTGAAAATAGAGGTTTATTTAGCAGTATTTTTAAACCTTCTGAAAGCCCCAGATATTTAACCTCTCTTCTTCCCCTTCCCTGCAAGCCACCTAGTTGTCTCTTGCGGCAACAGCCTGACAAGGCAGCCAGATGGCAAAACATGAGGTGGAAAAGTTGCAAAGGTCACCAGAGAAAAATGAGAATTATTCAGAGAAAAGCTGTAAGCCCGGAGAAACCACACTTCTTGTGGGGTCACCTTGTGCCATGTGAAACTCTGCCTAGGAGTTACGACACCTGAACAGTGGGAGAGCAGGCTGGGACCCATTTTTGGAGCAGGAGTAGTTTGGGAAAAGGGAGGTGGGGGCAGGAAAGAGCTTCCTAGTTGCTCTGGAGAGCACTCCCAACAGACCTTGTTGAAAACTGGCAATGCTCAGTGAGTCAAAAAGGAGAAATTCTGACAAAGCCATGTTTCGGCTCTAGGCCACGGACTGACATTCGCTCTTCCAGATGTTACTTATTTCTCATTGGGCTGGTGGAGCAGGATTCCAGGGCTGGAACTCCCCGACCCCCAGGGTAGGGCAGGGAACAGACAAGTTGTGTGTGTGAGCACTTATGTGAATGTGTGTGGGGAGCGTGGGGAGGAAGAAGGGAGAGGGAACGTGATGTATATATGTGCAACAAAATCATTTTTGAAAAGCTCTCAAACTGACTCTAGTGTGCAACCAGGGCTAAGAACCACCGTTCTAGAGCAGGGGTCGGCAAACTCTTGCTATAAATGGCCTAGCAGTGGATATTCTAGGCTTTGTAGGCTATATGGTCTCTGTTGCAATTACTCAGCTCTGCCTTGTGGCATAAAAGCAGCCACAGACAACATGTAAATGATTTTGTATGGCTGTGTTCCATCAAAACTTTACTTAGAAAAAACAGGTGGTAGGCTGGACTTGACCCAAGGGTCACAGATTGCTAAGCCATGTTCTAAAGAGTAAATAGTAAGAACTGGTAAATCCTATTGCCTTCTATCAACTTTTGCTTTGATATCCAAATAGTTCCAAATGATCTATGGACTTCTCAAGGGTCATAAGACAACATTTAACAGTCAAAAGTTGGCTCTTTATTTACTAAGAGTAATCTCTTCTACTTCTGAGCCCTCTGAAGAAGCACTTTTAGGGGCTCCAGGGCAGAATAACAAAAGAGCCAGAAGGCCCTCTGGGTTAAACAATTATTCCAGGGATATATTATTTACTTTAGCTTCATTTGACTAACAGAAAGCCTCCAGGAGCCAGTGATACTAAACGCCCTGTGGCACACTGATTTCTAGTGGCCAAATGAGATTTAGCTGAGGAAAGGCTGGTCTTAGGTAAGCCCAGACAAAATCAGAAGAGGCAGGGGTCTTGGGTCATTATGGAACTGTTATTTCTCAGAGTCACCAAATCCGGCTTCTTGTTGGGAAAGAGGAGCCATGGATGGATGGATGGATGGACACTTATACCGGGACCAGGCATCTAGAACGTCTAGTCTTGGCTCCATGAAAACTGAAGGAAAGATAGTTTAAAAGTTCTGTTGCAAACAACGATAACAATAAATGATTATCCAGAATTTGTTGCTGGGCATAGTTCACCATTCTTTCCTCTGGTCTTCGAGTGGCCAACAGATGATGGCCAGGTGGGAGAAAATTAGGAAAGTGGGAGAAAATGAAGTGGATCCACTGGGAATGAAGGAAAGAAGAGCCATCAGAATTCATGAACTTTAAGTGGAAAACAGCTCTTCTGGGGTAATTGTCATTAAAATCAGAATAGAGTTCTGCACCAGAGGCATATTCTGTGTTCTAACTAAACCAATTCTATATGTTGTCAGCAAGGGCCAAACATCTATTGTGCAACTTTCCATGGAGGGCAAAAAAGTTTGTTTTTGTTTTTGAGGGAATGGGCGCCGAGAGGAGGAGTTGCCTGGTTGTAAAAAGTGATAAAATGGCCCAAACCCCATAAGGGCAGGCAAGGAGAGCCTGGAAGGTGGAAGGAGAATCCATCTGACATTAGCCCTGGTCACTGTGACAGGGCACAGCTGGTGGGTGGAGAGCGTAGACCAGGGATGAGAAAAATCAAAGGTGAGGGTAAGATCATCTGAGGCAAGGCTCCTCCAGCTGGATTTTCATAGCGGTGACTTATTAACTTCATTAAATTAAAGGGAATGGGACAAAATGGGCAAACCAGGGAAGCCAAGTGGGGTATCTGGCAGGAATCAAGCAGAGGGAATGGTCTCAGGTGCCGAAGTTTATCATTCAAGAGGAGTAAATTTTCCACTAGTGTTGGGCTTTTGGAATTGAATCAAGTGACAATAAAATAACCTATTAAAAATAAAAACAGAGATCAGAAAAGGGCCTTGCTTTTTTCTCGGATTAACAGGTGACTGACCATCTACAAGAGGGTCTTTTCCCGAGACTTCCTCCTACTCCTGTTTCCCAGGACCAGGGCTGCCAAATAATGTTAAAGACACCAAGTTAAATTAGAATTTCAGATCAACGAGAAATGTTTTTATAGTAGAAGTCCCAAATACTACATGGGACATACTTATAGTAAGAAAAATCATTTGCCATTTATCTACTATTCAAATGTAACTGAATATTCCGTATTTTTATTTTATTTGCTAAATATTTGCTAAATCTGGTATCTCTATCGGGGGGAAAGTCTTATCTTTTTAAGTCTGTCAGCCCAACAGGTCCAGTGTCCTATATTATATTAGCTCTCAAAAGCCCCAGCAGTTTGCTTTAGGTAGGGTTCCTACCAAAACAGATCCTGTTGGCACAGAGGTTGTGTTTGTAGGCTTTGGCTCTGACTAAAAAAAATAAAACATCCCCACTAAGCATCCTTGGCTCTCCAGCTCCCCATTCTCTGCAGTGCATCTCAACACCGGACACAGAGAGCCTGAGGTGCCTTCAGCTGCTCCTGAAACAGTGCCCTTCAGACCTCGGCTGGCCTTCAAGGGCATGAACAAGTTTGGAACCTTCTGCTGGTTCATTTTTAATTTTCGCCTCTGAGCATGGCACAAGGCCAGGAAAGCACTCAGAGGAGCTTCCCTCAAATGCCCTTGCAAACCTTGCAAAATGACAACCCACTCTCCGTCAGATGACACTACAGGGAGGTGGGGCCAGCTAGACTGGCAGGATGCAACAGCCTGATCATTCAGGCCCAACTGCCAGGGACCACTGTGTAAAGGGAAGTTACGGTTTAGGGGCTGGGAGCTTCTGTAGGGGTGACAGGAAAGGGAAGTGTGAGGGGAATATGCCTCTGCTGTGCTATCAAAGGCATCTTCCTTCCTGAGCTTGAACTAACAAGCACTAAAAATGCTTGGAAGAGGGGAGAGGGAGTCATTTCCAGAGGAGACATTATGTAGAAGTTCACGGGACCATTTATTAGGTCTTACTAAGTATTTACTTTTAAAAGCTCTGCCAGGGGAAGGAAATCTGAAGCTTCACGCTCTGGAAGTGGATTTGGGGGAAAGGCCCCATTGGACCTGAACAATAGGTATGCCCCCACCTCTTGGCTACATACCCCAATGGCAATTAGGGGATTTTAATTCTCTCCGTTGGCTAGGTCTGATGGGCTAGCTCCCAGCAGGGTCTCCATCTGTGCTCACCTCGGCACACATACTTAGCTGTGTGACAGCTGATTCCAAGCCCCAGTCTGTCTTTCCTATTTCAAAATGGCAGATTCCTAAAGTGTTGTGGAATAGCATCATCCAAATGGTGCTATTTTAATGATGGTCAGAGTGGGCAGTTCTGAATACCATGACCCCAAACCTACTAGGGTGGCAGATACTATTGCCACTGTGCTCTGCCAATCGTGAAATACTTTGGGAGATGGAAAGGAGTAGCTAAAGAAAAAAACCCTGAAAATATGTCAGGTGATGGGAGTACAGAGGTGGAGATACTGGACAGGCAACAGGCAATAGGCCCCCAAACTCAGAGACACAAAAAAGTGAATACCCTCAAAGCAGAGAATATGTTCAGCTTTTTACCTGAATGATTCTACCATCCTGAGTCCCCCAGCCCATTCTGTTCAAGGGACCAGTGTTTTGAAGATTTTACTTCCCTTTGTTCAGATTGAAGGAAACACATTCTGCTAATGACCAAGCCTCTCCTACGAGTAGTGAGGCATATTGGAAGGTGACTGAAGTTTGCTCTGTTCAGGTCTTCATGGGGCAATGAGTGATCGAACCGCTCTGGTTAGATCCATGCCATATCTTGTGTCCTAGAAAGTTAACGTCTCCCAAAGCGCCCAGAATATGTCTAGGAAATAATGAGGAAATAACTTGAGTGTCAGAAAAATATGATCTTGAATTTTAACACTATTCCCAGGGTGAGGATAAAAGAGTATATGGAAAAGCTACCTTTCCTACCTTCCAGTGCAAAGCTAGATAGAAAACCAGGAAGAGCAGGCCAGGCTCTGGGGCTGGGAGTGGCATGGAACCTTAGGTTTGGGGGCACCCATATGTTTGGAGGAAAGAGTGCTGAGTTAAGGACAAGAAGTCCTGAATTCTGGATGGGCTCTCATCCAGTGGCGTGACTGGGCAGTCAACTCTGTGCCTCAGTTTTCTTTCTCTATAAGACAGTTCAGGCCATTTCTCCTCTCATTCTTAGATGAGGATAGAATGCAATGATAGACTGGAAAGTACCTGGAGGAGAATAAACTAATATATACATCTGTATATATAAATAACATGGGGTTTCTTTTTTTAAAAGTGAGACTCAGTGTTATAAATTATTTAAGCCTCTCTGCTGGACCCATCCTTTGGGGAAAAAAATAGCTATGAGAAAAAGATGGATGAGAAAATACTGTAAAGGCTCCAAATGCTTATTATGCTTTATAACTGGGCTCTACATTTTGGTTGTCTGCAAGCAGAGACTAAATTTGAGAGAGACACGGGCTTAGGATCTACATAGTAGAGAGATTCTGCAGGGGATCTTTATTAATTAATTCTTTTCTTGGATTTACATAGCTTCTTTTCTCTAAAGAAGTACAAAGAATTAAGTCTAGACATCCTCAAACCAGAGGAGAGGAACTAGATCAACTCTGAGAAAGAGGTGCTGCTTATTCCCATGAGTGCTAAGGGTCCATGATGCATGGAGATCGGAGCACACAGAGGGCAAGGAGGCAGCCATGACAATATAAAGAGAAACCGCTTCACATCTCCATCCTTTATTCTGTTATATTCATCTCTCTCTCATGTCTCTGGTCTTAGCAACTAGGTGTCAGTGCTCACAGCCTATAGTCCAACCCCACAAATAAATGCTGCCTGATGCTACCTGATAAAAATGAGGGAAGAAAAGGCCAGTACTTGTCTCAGCACTGGTTCCCTCTGATATTATCTTATACCAAAGCACAGAGAAAGCTCCATGATTCAGAGAACGATCCAAACAGGGGCCTGTCCAGGAAGCACTCTTTCCCCAAACTCCAGGCATCACGGATTCATTCAGAAATTGGAGGAAGGGTTCAGAAAGATGTGGAGAATGCCATGCTGGTTCATGCACACGGTCCCTCCTGGCTTCGGTCTCTTAGGCTGGAATCACAGGAGGGCAGAGGCTGGCCACCCCCACTGTCCCTGACCGGCTTTGGATAAAGAGGAACAGATTGGTCATCATCCGTGATTTTACCTGGAGTCTTCACGAACTGCTTCTTCTGGCCTGTCAAAAAGCAAGTGCAGGTTTGGATGGCGGGGAACAAAGTTGACGAGGAGGCTGAACACTGCATGAAGAGAGGACCAAGCCAATGAGAGAGCAACGGCAGCAACAGAAAACCAAACAAACCCTGCAACAGACCTGATGGGGGATGAGTCGCTGGACGTGGATGAGGTGGGCATAGGGCTGGATGGCGCCGAGAACATGGGCCAAGATGGCGAGAGGGGTGAAGTTGGGCTTGGATTCGGGGGGCTGCAAGACAGAACAACCAGAAAACTCGTCAGCACAGAGGGAAACCACAATGGGAGCACGAGGTTCATGGGAGGCCAAATGATGGGGAGCTGGAGCAGACGAGGAGCACTGAAACCCAGGCTGTGTCGTCAGTGCCAAGTCACATTTCTCCAGACCAGACCTCGGTGTCTTCCAAGTAGCGCCTGTTCTGCAATTCCTTGGAGTATTAAGGAGTCTCTTTGCCCTGCAGAACAGCTGCTTTCTAGGTCACAGGAGTTTCTTCGATGGTGTTCACTGTGTCCTTGCCCACTGGTGGAAGATGCCCTGGGCCCACGTACGTGAGCTCCCACTCGTACCCTAGCACCAGCCCGTGTGGGGCAGGGCTAGCCTCTAAAAGGCCCTCAGCTTCCACTGCTGTGTTAGTGTTTTTAAAGTTGGGTCTCAGCAAAAATGACCATTTTTCTGGGCTGTACGGGCCATTCGGCCAGAAAACAATTTCCTGTTTACATTTTTAACTAAATGGGCTGTGTGCCATTGGAGACTCAGAGAAGCACTGCATTAGAAATACGATAGCGGACGGAGGACAGGTCTGGACACACACCTCTCAGGAGAGGGCACACAATCACCGGCAGCATTGCAGTCCCTCTGAGGTTTGCTTTCCAGGCCTGCCCTTTCTCTTTTCATGGATTTTGGGCATTGTGATGCTCTAAGAAAAAATCTCACAGGGAAGGCAATGAAAAAAATGAGGAACTGAAAACTTCAATCTGTCATTTTGTTCTTTGATGGGTAACTGATCAAAAGTTTGCAGAGGAAAGGTTAAAATTACTCATTAAAATACAGCTTGTGACTTTTAACTGGTCATGCTAGCCCTTTGACTTATTTCTACAAATTACACAAACAAACATCCTAGCAACTCCATAAAATCACATAAATCACAGATAGTGCAAAGACCAATGACTGAGAAAACAATGTGGAAATCACCCAGCCACAACACCACCTGCAGTCCTGAGCCTCAGCCGACTGCTGGAATGTTTGATCCAAGCACTTTATAGAGGTGAAAATGACAGCAATCCAATTCCAGTGCAATAGACTTTCTAAACATAGTGGGATTTAGCAAGAACGCATAAATGTCCTATATAGTGGGTCATTCTCAATTCAGACATGAGACCTCATAATGATCCTAATTACCTATGGTTGTAACATACATTCTCATGGAAATATACAGTAAAAACCCATCACATGAGTTCACCAGAAATCCACAGACTAAATGAATGAAACACTTATTTAATGCCATTATGTGCATTATATTTCTAGAACATAAATTCTACAAGGGCAGGGATTTTTGTCCATTTTGTTTACTGATCTATCTCCAATGCCTAAAATAGTGCCTGTAAGTATTCAAGAAATAATTGTTGAGTGAGTAAATTAACAAATCTCATTTAACTTACCCAACAAGCCAAAGACGCACAATACGATTCCTATTTCACAGATGTGGAAACTTGGGGCCCATTTGAGGCTTGCCTGTAAGTGACAGGGCCGAGGTTCAGACCCCGATCCCCTGGCCCTAAGCCCTGGGCTCTGGCCACCACAGTGTCCTGCCTCTAGGGTAGTAGGACTGGCTCTGTTCCTCTATGTTGTGCCAAGCTTCTTTATAGACCCAGCCATAGCACTAGAAGCCTTCTTAACCAGTGATTTATGAATCTCCTTTAGATGCCTGCCACATTTGCAAAGGAAAATGGGAATGTAGCAACAGACAGACTCAATAAGACTCAACACATTGTAAATTCCCCAATCCTGCCTCCAGTCTTCTCTCTGGTAGATTCACATAACAGATGGAATTCATATAATACAAGAGATTAAATTCGAAGAGTATGGCTTTTTTCTCTTTTTCTCAAATAATCCAGCAAAGACAAGCTACTGAGCACACAGTATGATCAAACACAATAAATGGAATAAAATTTGGCATTTGCCAAGGTCCCTAACCTCAAGAGTTCCCAATGTATTTAACAAGATTGGACAGACCAAAAAACAACTATAACATAAGACAGTAAGATTTGGCAGCTGAGGGGTAAGTTACTCTCTTATTAGCTGAATACCTGCTCCCACTTGACTCTGTCTTGAGTCCTGGGAGAAAGTGCTGCCTCATTTTAACTGTGCAGTCCTCACTTTCTTCTGTAGCTGCAGCTGGTGAGCAAGACCTTGCTTTCTCAGGCCTCTCCCCACAACCCACCCCTCTCGATAATGACCTAGTAGGCAAGGCCTGCCATGACTTCCAAATTGCAACCCAGCCCAGGAACCCGAGCTCTGACTAGGGACAATCTGCAAGTTCAAGAGAGCAAGCAGCTCAGGCCAAGAGGCCTGAACTCATCTGTTCCTCTGGTCAGTGGTCAGCACAGGACAATTAAAAAGTCCTTAGGACTTTTTGTTTGTTTGTTTTCTTTTTAGTGGCTTTTATAAGTAGGAAACCCCTCCAGCTTCCTATCTCATTTATATAAGAATTATGCCTTTGGTTAAAAAAAATAAATAAAATAAAGGCATAGTTGGGGACATACTCTATGAACACAACGTGGTTCTGAATGTTTTTTCACATCCTTGCATATCTAAGTGGGTCTTGACCATGTACCATGACAGTACATGGCTGAAATTATCTAGGGGTGCAGATGGAATTCCAGGGTATCTGAAACCATTATAAGAACTTTTCAAGCTCCATGTCACTTATTGTAGTATTGACTGTCATTTTTAACGACTAATAGAATTTCATTTGTTTGCTTGTGTTTTACTCATAGCAGTGACATTTATTTGCTATAAAATGACCACAATTTAAAATTTATGACTATTATATTTTAGTGTAACAGTAAAATGCACACTCCACAGTATTTTGATTTTTTTAAACTACTGATAGAATTATGCTTTTTATTCATTTGTGCTCAGAATCATGTCATAAAACTCATGATCAACAATACTATAGAACATTTTTATTTATTTAATGATGGATGTCTATAGCAAAAGAATGACAATAATATACAAATATTCCTCCAAGAAGCAAGGAGTACATTTTATTTTAGTTGTGTTACAACTCAGAGAACATGTAAGTGGGAAATAAGATCACGCAGATGATGCTAATGGCCCAAGACTGTATACTCTTTCATTCCCCTTCACTTCCAAAGTGTCTGGCTATAGCTTACTGAAAAATGACAACAGCAGACAAAAAAATCTCACCCTTAAAAAACCTAAAACAAAACACACAAACAATAAAAGGCCAGTTTTGCTACTGGCCCTGAAGCTTCTATCAAATTCTCACTTTTCCTACTGAGGCCAAAGATAAATGACTGAGGTTAGGACAGGAGAAAATAATATGGTAACTACAGTCTTAGCAGATGACCCCCTAAGGCCTCTCTACCATCCTCAGAGTCCAGTTGTGAGTATCTGAGCTGAATGCCCCAGTACATTTTTCACTCCTGGGATTCTGCCAGTGCCCCACCACCTTCCCCTCCCCCCTTTAAGGCCCAACTACAACAACAACAAGAGCTTAAACTTTAGCATGGAATGAACATTTGCTGGTCTAGTTTGGATTCAACTGGAAGGCTTATGTCAGCTTTAGTTTGCTGGTCCACAGTGTCCTCAAAAGGAGTCATACAGTCCCAGTCAGTCCTGTTGACATTCACTGGACAGTGAAGAAAGAATGGTTTAGGAAGATAAGGCTCAAAGGCCTGGCAGCATGTTGGGTTGTGGCCAACAGTTCAAGTACAGTGTGTGGCATTATCATCAGCTTGACACCCTTCTGTGGTGACTCACTCGAATGATGGAACGTCTGGTTTACCAGCCAGGGCATGCCTGCCTTCCTATGGACAGGGCTGCCCCAGCAGGCTCCCAATCTCATCACGGACGTGGCAGACCCAGGGTAGACTCCACTCTGTGGTTATTAAAACCTGGTGCAAGGTGAGCAGTAAGCTGACCATTAAGAAGAAAGCTGACCTTTTAATATTCTGATACTCAAAATTATAGATGGCCTTGTAGAAAATTGGAAAATACAAAAATCAAGAAAAAGCAATACAATCATAATTTATAACCACTGATAATCACTGTTAATATCCTGGCATATCTTCTCATTTTGGGAGGAATAAAACTATATACATAGTAGCCTGTTCTTTTTTTTTTTTTTTCCCTTAATAAAGCATTTTCGAAAGTCATTAAATAGCCTTTGCTATCACATTCTTAAAATGGCTACGGGGTATTTTATCATATGGTATATACCCTGATTTATGCAACCTTTCTCTTATTGCGTATATTCAGATTATTATGCCCCTATAGCTATTATATAGTGGTGCAACTCGCATCCTTGTTGAGGATCACTGAATATATTTGTTTCCTTAGCATAAACTCCTGGAAGTTAAATAAGTGAGTCAAAGGCTAGGAGTCTTTTTTAAGGGTATTGATACAATCTAGCCAATAGCTTTGCAGAAAGGTTCTGCTGAACTGCATTCCCACCAACAATGCATGGGGGCTGTCCCTTCCCTCTCTCTGTCACCCCAGCAGCAGGAAGCATCATTAAAAAAAAATTAGACTTTTTTTTTTTTTAGTTGAAAAAGGTTACCTTGGGCTCTCCTCTTTCCTAGCATTTCCAGTGATGTAAAAATGAATACAATTCCCTTTTCTTGTTCTGTTTCCATCTGGAAGCAATGTTTAATTTTCCAAAGGGCATTCTGCCAAGAAGGTAGTGTAGGGAAGGACACAAGCAGGTAGACAGAGAAGACAGACAGTGTCAACCTGGAGAGTTAGAGCCCTGGTCAAACGGTGTGGCTGATCCAAGAGAAAGGGGGAGTGGCGGATGGCCAGCCTATTCCAGGACTCTTAAAGATAGGACTAACTAGGAGGGATGAGGTACACAAGAGTGTCCAGACAGTCTCTGCCAGCTGTGTACTATGGAGAAGTGAAAAAATTGGCATTTGCTCCTCTCTGCCAGGCACTGGCCTGTGATCTATGGCCCAGGTTCCCAGTCATGTATGTCGGGCCTGGACAAGGCCTGTGAGATCACTAGCCCAGGGCTGACCTTAATGTACCATCAGTCCTCTCTTCCCAATTAGGTACAGAATAGGAAGGCGCTATTAAATCTAAGGGGGAATGCTTGTCTTGCCCCCGCTCCCACCCCTTCCCCCCGGCCCTTTCCTCCTGTAATGAGAGAGAAGAGAAAATTCCATGAAAACCAATACAATCCTATTTAATCTAATCCCAAATCAGTAAATTCTTCTTCCTTGGAAAATATCCCTTTATGTCTTGATTTAAGGCACCATTAAAAAAAAAAAGAAGGGATATCAAACCTCAGCCAAGGAAAGAGGGCCAAAAGGAATATTGATAAACTGGATAGTGGTAAATCAGAGCAAATGACACAAAAAATGATTTTAATTTGTTAAACAACTGACCACATATTCTTTACACGTGTCTGCTGAAGCTGTGACAACACAGAAATCCTATATATGTCCCAACCTTGTGGTTGTGAATTCTCAGTATGTGCTTCACAACCTAACAAGAGGAAAAACACACATGCCCCCGAGTTGTATCATTCTGTATTCTTTCGACTTTTACCAGTATGCATAGTATTTACAGATTCTTCCCCTCATCTAATATATTATCTAATATATCTTAATGTGCATTTTTACTCATCTAATATATTATCTATTTTAATGTGCATTTTTATCCTGACAATGACAGAGTCCTGATTCTTATTTTAATGAGACAACATGCTAAAATCCCCTTAAGGCCTTAGAAATTATAGGCAATCACCTTTAAAATAGTTTTTAAATAATTTGCTTTTAAAATAGTTCAACTTATCTACAGTGTAGTAGTTCCATTTTCTGGCTTTCACAAAAATTTCTGAAGTATAAATTTCAAACAAATTTTAAACTCAGATTGAGTGTGCTGGGAATGGCAAATAATTTCATGATTTAAACATAATTCAAAATCTTAGAATAAGGCATCTGTCATCCTTAAGGTTCTCCAAGTCAATAATTTGAAACTTTTCATGTATAATAATGCAGAAATGGGAGGTAGAAGGGAAAACTCTGGATTGGAAGTAAAGATGACTGGACAATAGTTCCAGTTCAATTGCTCAATGTGCAGGAAAACAAAAACAAAAACAAAAAACCTCAAGGGAAAGGACCAGCGAGGGTAAGAGGGCCAAACGCCTCCACTGTGCTTCATGGTGCGCAATACTGAATGAGCAGAGTATTCTTTTCTGTTAAACCTGAGGGTAGCCCCTCAGACTTTTTCAATACCCCACTCCAGGTACATGAGAATTGGTTTAGGTATTTACTCCCTCCCAACTGAAAACATTTCACAATTTACGAAGTTATTTGTAAAGAAAGGCTGAAGCATTTTGGGTCACTAGAGAATGCATATGGTCACACTTGCTGTTTTAAAAGATTTGAACGGTTGCGGAGAAATCGCCAAACTTCCTTACTATCTTAACTTGAGTGCAGTTCAATTGTCATTCTCTATATACTGAAGACAGCACAAAAACAAATGCAGTCACTATAATTTAAAAAGAGAAGGAAAGCAACAGTGCTGCCAGGTTCAATCTTCTACTGTCCTGAGGCATAACTTAAGGCTACCATTCTAATGCTAGGGATGTTTAAACATGATTCTTAAAATAAATCTGCAAGGAAGAAACTGTAATGACACCTCAGGGGATTGAGAACAGGGAACTAGGTGCACAGGCACGGATTTAACATTCATTTTTAAATTTTATTTATACTGTCTTAATTTTTTTATCATGATGCTATATTATTTTGTAATAGTGGAAAGCACTCTTCTATAAATGACACTAGGATAACTGGATATCTGCATGGTAAAAGTAACACTTGATCTGTCCTTCATATCATACCTAACATATAATTTCCAGGTGGATTACAGATCCAAATGCCAAAGGCAAACAATAAAGGTTTTAGAAGAGAATAACTCCGGGAACTTGAGGTTGGAACATATCCAACAGAGCCTATAAAGCAGTAACAGTAAGGAAAATACAGATATACCTGACTACATTAAAATTAAGAACTTTATTTATCAAAAGACAACATTAAAAGAGAGTAAAAAGGCAGCCTACAACATATAAATAAACAAAGGGCTCATAACCAGACTCTACAAAGAACTCCTACTGACCAGTAAGAAACAGACAACAAAGGGGGAGATGGGCAAGCAACTTGAACAGGGACTTAAGAAGAGAAAATGCGGGGCGCCTGGGTGGCTCAGTCGGTTAAGCGCCTGTCTTCGGCTCAGGTCATGATCCCAGGGTCCTGGGATCAAGTCCCACATCAGGCTCCTTGCTCAGCGGGGAGCCTGCTTCTCCCTCTGCCTGCCGCTCCCCCTGCTTGTGTGCGCGCTTGTGCTCTCTCTCTCTGACAAATAAATAAATAAAATCTCTAAAAAAAGAGAGAGAAAATGTAAAAGAAAAAGTGCTTAACCTTGCTGTAATACAGGAAATGTAGATTAAAACCATAATGAGGTAGTTCTGCACACATACCAGAGTGACTAAACAGCTAACATCAAAATGCTGAAAACACCAAGTGGTTATAAGATGTGGAAAGTCAGAACTCTACTACTTTGCTGGAGGAGGGATGGAAACTGCCACACCCACTTCGGACAGTTTGGCTTCACCTGGCAAAGGTGAAGAGATCATCCTCTATGATCCAGCAGTTCCCTTCCCAGACATACACCCTCCAGCATGGCGTGTACGTGTGCCTCAGAAGAGATGCATAAGAATGTGCACAGCAAATTATTTGTAAAAGCAAAAACAAGAAACCCAGACGTTCAGCAAAAGAATGGGGAACTAATTTTAGTATATTAATACAATAGTACACTCTGCCATAATGAAAATAAATAATGACTAATTTTAACAAATCAATGAAGGCTCTGAAAACCACTGAACAAAGGAAGCCAGACATAATAAAACAAAATATTGTATGTTAGGGATGCATATAGGTTATTTGCAGATTCTGTGTTTGTGAATTCATTTTCTTGCCACAATGTATTTGTAACCTCAGAATCAATAATCATGGTGCTTTCAGGGTCATTTGTGGACACCCGCAAAGCAACTAAACACCTGAGTCACTCTGAAGCACCCAATATGCACAATGCCATCTGAGGTAGAAACAAGCGATGCTCTGGCCTTCTTATTTCCATTCTCTAGAGTTTCTAAGTACAAGAAGGCTGTGATGTGCCTTACGGAGGAAACATGTGTTGAGTAAGATTTGTTCAGGCATGACTTACTGTGCTGTTGGTCGTGCGTTCAATGGTAATGAATCAACAATATTAAATACAGTATACAGATCGGTTGACAAAAATGCGGCAAAACCAGAGGCTCACAGGAACCTAACCCTGTGCTTTCCCTAGGAGCAGTGGTTCAGTATTTGTATTGACTTTACTGAACATAACTATTGGACGTAACAGTGATCTGTATTTAGGAGACAAAAATACAAACAAAAACATGGAAGTGATTATTGTAAACATCCGATTAGTGATTCCTTTTGTTGGGGGGAGAGGACTAAGAGAGGGAGAGAGAAAGCAAGAGATGCAGACACTTCTGGGGTCTTGGCAGGGTTGTACTTCTTAACCTGTGTGTGATTAGGTGGGTGTTTGCTAAATGATAATTTGTTAAACTGTACATTCATATTTCACGCACTTTTCTATAATAAAAAACATGTGCAAACCTATCTTAAAACTTACCTATAGACAGTAAGTATATCAACCTAGTAACGCCATTCTCTGGATGATGACATTAAAAGTAATTTTTATTTCGTATGCTTTGAAACTATTTTCCACATTTCCTATAAGTTAATCTGTTAGATTTATAACCAAAAAATAAATGTCACTAGTAAAAACCATCTCCCTAATCATACAAATGGCTACTTTTATTCTCTGGAGGAGGGATGTTTAATAGAGGCAAAATGACAGTTCCATCTTTCTTGCACCAATCTGTGGTTTGGGTTGCATAATACAGTTGGCAGCTCCCAACCGTTCGAGCTGTTCCTCTTCTTTTTTCAGTCAAATACAATCAACAAATATTTACTGAGCACCTTCCATATACAAGAACTAATTTTTCCATCCTGCTCTCCTCACTGAGAAATGATGTTGGCTCCTTGAGAGGCATTTTTATTTTGGTAAAGTTATCACAGTAAATCAATGGTGTCTTCCTTTCACCCGAGCATGGGGAAGTCAAATAGGACATCTCCAATGTTGCATTCGAGTAAGTAAGCTGGACAACATGTTAACAACATGGGCTGAAAGTCATTGGCCATCTGGCATACTTTTCTATAAGGTCTGCTTGCAGGGAATATTTCCTGTTTGGACAAGGGGGAGGAAAAGGAGGGAGGAGGATTTACTAAGAATCTCAATGTCCACTGCTGAAAACAAAGGAGTATCTAAAATTAGCAGTGGTGGCCCAGGACACTTCGGCTTAAAAGTAAACCCCGGGGAAAGGAGATTCCCTGAATAAGAAGGCTGAAATATTTCACTATGTTCAGAACTCGCAGCAATAGAAAAAGCACTTCTGCTAAGGATAATATTCAGGACGATTAAGTTAAACTCCTGCAAGCCTACAAATCTTGATCCGGATACCATGAAAGGCATGAGGCAGAGAGATAAGCAGAGATGAACTCTGGTGAAAAGGCCAACAGTCTCTGACTCTCTTTTTCTCCTCCTAAGCAAATAGCTGACTTCCCTCTAATTCTAGTGTTTATTCAATAGTCTAAACATGTGGAAAATTATTTCTGATTTGATTTCAACCCACTCAAACATCTTCTCTACTCCATTTATTACCTTCTATGACTGGCCTTTCTCCTTCAGTGTGACCATGCACAAAACCTGCATCTTCCCCTGGACCATGCTCCGTTCTTACAAAGGCTGGCTCAGGCTGCACAATGAAGGAATGCAATCTCACTAGACTTCACGGTGATTTTTGCCCCTTGTTCCTCTGGTTCTGAGTTGCTTATTGACTTGACTGGAAAAACTTCAAATGATTTTCCAGCAAAGTCACCCTTTCCAGTGGAAAAAAAGAGTTTTAACATCTGTGCATAAAAATGAACTGAAGAAAAATGATTTCTATATTCTGCTCTAGTTCTTACATTCTAAAACCAAAAATGCACTGAGAAGTCAATGAAAATAGACACAGCAAAACACCATTAATTCTAATCTTACAAAATTATATAATATATTTTCAAATATGAGGCAGATACAAATTACTCTGGACAATCTTTGGCAAATTTACAATGTAAACAAGATGTTCAGCATAGATACTCAAGAGGACCGTTCTTGATGATCATCTCAAAATGTAAATCTGATCCTGTCTATTCTCTGCTTAGAACACTTCAGTGTTTCCGCTTTTCTCCGAGGATGAAGACCAAGGCCACCTTACCTAGACTATTCGAAGAATCTCTAGCCTGGTCTCTTTACCTTTTTACCGTTCCAATCCATCCTACTGCATGTTGTCACTACATGAACCTCTTAAACACACAGCTCGAATTTTGAATGAATAGCAATTTCCTTCTCATAAACTTCCGACTACCTACTGCACAAAGAATAAATTCTTTACCCTGGGAGAGTGAAAGATATAGTTACAGAGTTTATTCCTGGCCACCAGTTTTCCCACCTCCCTTCTTCTGCTCCACCTCAAGTGATACAGCCGGAGTCAGTGTCCCTCGGATTTCATTAAAGGGGCAGGCATGTGACCCAGGCTGGCTAGCCTGAAGGCCCCTTTCCTCCAGCCACGGCGACTGGGTCAAGGATGGACACTCAACTGATCACAGTTCCTCCTTGTCTTCTAACATATGAATGCTCTTCTGGAAGCAAAAGCTATTGGATTAGTGTGACCAGAGATCTTTTTTTCCCATTACATGGCAAACATCTGTCTGCAAATGAAGTTAAAAAAAAAAAAAAAAAAGAGGGAAGAAGAGCCAAGTAAAATAATAATTTGGGTTCCTGGGTCCAATTGTGCTTGAGGTTAGATCCACCCTGAGATTTCCCAAAATTGTAAGTTTAGAACTCCCACTTTTTCCTTAGACTAGTTGGGTTTCTGTCATTTGAAGGTCCTTCACAATACAGCCCCAATTGCTCTTCATAATCCACCTTACTTGCTTTCACACCCTCGGGGATTTCCAGGTCAGCAAGCTTTTTCTTAAAGGGTCACATAGTAAATATTGTAGACTCCCTGGACCAAGAGGCAAAATTGAGGGTATTAGGTAGTTACTTACATAACCATTTAAAATATAACAGTTGAACAATGTAAAAACCATTCTTATCTCATGAGCCATAAAACAAAAACAAAACCAAAACCAAAACCAACAGGCAGCTGGCTGGATGTGGCCCATGGGCCTTAGTTTTCCAACCACTGTTCTAGCCAAACGGGTTTATTTGTGCCATGGGGGTACTTTCAGCTTCCCATCACCATGTTCTTTGCTGGTGCTGTTTTTCCACCTAGAATGTCTCTTCCCTTGCCCCTAATCAATGCCCATCCACCAGTCAAAGCCCACTTTCAGCATGAACTCCGACATGAGGCTTCTCTAGTTACCACAGTAAGTTCTGTACTTCTCCTCTGAATCCTCAAGAACTAGCCTTTCCCTAAAAAAAAAAAAAAAAAAAAAAAAAAAAAAGAACTAGCCTTTCCCTTCTGGTCTTGACTCTATCTCATATTGCAGTTACGGTACTCCTCTTACATCTCTTGTACACTATGAATGCTTCCTACGTTTCTTTGGAATTGACGATATATAAAGGTTTCATTTAAAAAAAAAAAAAAAGACCCCACAGGATCAAAGTCATTAGGGAAAGGAAAGGAAACAGGGTTCTACCAGAAGCCAACCGTAAGGCCCTGGTAGGCAGGGCAGCCAGACCTTCCTGAATCAGAATGATCTGATATCATAAAATGTAAGCAGCTCTCAGTCTAGTGCCCTTATGACGGCTCCGCATACAGCCCCTTGTTCGCTCGCCTCAGACAGCAGCGCCTAACAAGTACAACAGAAGGGGCGTTTCAAACCTTCTGTTTCTGGCAGGGAGGGCGACAGGCACACCGGCCTGTACTCTGATGGACTCCTGTGTTTCCATATTCAGTTTTGGTCACTTGTTGGCATTGTTCTTCCTCCTGACTACTGGGTAGTGCAAGCCAACCCCAGTCATTTGCCCCAGCCTCCTAGATTTGGCTGTGTATTATGTGTATATTTAATACATAATATCCTAGTATTTTTCTTTAAATTGATCCCCCTAATAAAGCAGAAACATCTGCTTATTCCCTTCTAAATGATAAAAACTCGTTATTATTAAAATGAAGAAAAAAGGTCATCTAGGCACTATTTAAAACGTTCAGGTACCTCAGTGCCATAAGGCTCAAATTCTGGAAATTTCTGTTCTTGGCTATCTTCTTCTTTCCTCTTGTAGAAGTATAGCATTTATTTTTCTAAGACCTATTTAGTTATTTTAAAGAGCGAAATTAATTAATAAAAAGCTTATATGTCCATTCCAGGCAAGGATTTGATGGTTATTTAACATTTCTGCCTCTTAATTCTGGTATCATTTGTCAATACTATCATCATCATCATCATCATCATCATGTCAACATTTACTCATTGTGTTTACTATTCTTGGCAGAAGAGGATATTGAAAAATAATTTTATTGTGGTGCAATTTACATACTATCCAGGTCACATATTTGAAGTGTACACCACTGATAGAGTTGTGTAGTCATCACCTATAATCCAGTTTTATGATGTTTCTATCAGCCCCCAAAGGTCCTTCCGGCCACTTGCAATGAAACCCTGTTCACATCACGAGCCATAGGCAACCACTGATCTACTTTCTATCTCTAGAGATTTGCCTTTTCTGGACATTTCACAAAAATGGAATCATGCAATGTGTCATCTTTTGCGTTTGGCTTATTTCCCTGTTTTCACATGTTTATAGTGGGCTAAGAGCTTTCAAAGGGAAGGTGAAAATGATGATGGTAATAAATGGTGAGTTCCAATTTATATTAAATACTATATATCAGTCATTCTGCCAATCTTTTCAGAGGCATCTTCTTAACTCTTCCAAACAACCTCAGGGATAGATACTATTATTCCCATTTTTCAGGTGAGAAAACAGAAGATCATGAAGTTTAAGCATCTTTGCTGCCTAAGGCCAAGTGGTTAGTGGATGATGAGGAGCTGGGATTTGAAACTGGCCCTAATGCTAAGCCACTAAACCATCTGCCCTCTCTTTAAAAAAAAAAAAACTCTTAAAATCAAACCAGCTGAGATTTTTCATTTAAAAATATGAGTTTTCAACTCACAGGAGAAGGCAATGTATAGTTTAAAGTGCCAAGGAAAAAACCCTGTGAGGGCACCTAGAAGGAAAGGTTCACTATGGTGAACCTTCTTAGCATATCCAGCCTCCATGGGGCACAGAATCTCCCTGGTGTATGCCAGACACACCGCACCTGCTGGTGTGGTCAGGTAAGCTGGAAGTGCCCTGCTCCTTGCAGCATTGTTTATCATATGTGTTCTTGCCCTCAATCTACTAAGCCTTTTCGCTTTATTTAGAAAGCATGTGTTGGAAGACATGAAAAATAATATATTTAAGGCTGTTTATGAGCAAGTTTCCTCAAAAAACCTCAGAAGCTGGTCCATTTGTGCCATCTGTTATAAGAGAAACTAGAAACCACCTGTCTGTCTGCTTGAGCTCTGCTCTTATCAAGGAAGTTGTAATTACCTCTTTGGTGAAGGATTTGAATCATTACAGTAAATCCCTTATTCAGCACATATTGTATTAGGAAGGCATTCTGACCCTAAAAACTAGGGCTTTTCTCTTCTTGTCCTGCAAAGATGCAATAAAACCTCAGCTATTTGGAGCCTAGCAAATGAACTATGCCTTAGCCTTCCTTGTCACTCAACAATAAATACTGAACAAATATTTACTGCGCACCTACTATATGGCAGGAGCTGTTGCAAGCACTGGGGACACAGCAGAAAACAAGCGGAGTGAGGCTTCTACTCTCAAACACGGCCTCCTGCAAGGCAGGCTATGAGAGCACAGGCTGTGTGGGGAAAAAATATCAAAGCTTCTATTTGCATTTTTTATCTGATCCTTGTAGGATTTGTATTTTATATATATCTTCTGATGCATGTAACATAATAATTAGTAAGGTAGGTGTGTAATTTATAAATAAGTAAATAAAAATAACAAATACATATTGGAGATACATGCCCCCAATATTTTTTCTGAGTATATTTTGATCGTTTTAGTGACCAAAATAGTTCCTGGGAAACAGTGTTACCTATGTGTGTAATAGACAATAAACAAGTAAACAACCAAATATGACATTTTAGCTGGAATGAAGAGCTATGAAGAAAACAGGAATGAGGACAGGGTGACAGTGAGCTCCCGAGTAGGACAGGGCGGGTGGGGATGATTCGGATTCTGTGTGGACAGGCCACTGTTGTCAGGACTCACATCTGAGTGGAGGCTCTGCAGAGCAGAGCATTCGGGCCTCATTCTCTTCAACACCCGGGCTTCTTTTCATTTTAACCGTCTGGGATTAAAACAAAAGCCAAGCCCCATTTCTTCCTATGTGACCTGACAGTCTCTCTGTCTGATTGTAAGGCTTTTCCCAGAACACTATGTAAACTTAATGGAAAGGGTCCTATTTTGAAAGAGAGGACTATCGAAAGAAGATCAGTAATAAATGCTGGCTGGGGCTGTAGCAGTTCCCAGTAGTGGCTGGTAACAGCAAAACATACTTTTCCTGCAAGAAATTGTTTCCTGGTATAGCTAGAAAGTCATTCTGTTTGGGGAAACGAATGTTCCCCCTTTCAACGAAGTCTCTGTGTGGCTTGCTCCTTTTTGGAAGAAAGGAATTATATAACTCCCAAACAAACCAACAGCCTGGACACTTGCCTTCTTCTGTGCGAGCTGCCACATCTCTGGGTTGCTACGGGACCAAACACCTGATGAGATACTCCAGTTACCGTATCTCCTTCGTTCAGGTCCCTCTGACTTTCACCATCTGAGGTGTAGCACTTCTGGAGATGTAACCACTTTTTGTCAGTATATTTATATTAATTCACTTACAAAGTTATTTGTGGTGATAGTATTACAAGCCCATTCAGTTCCCTTTGGAAATGATCAGTCTATGCTTTCAAATACACCCACCTGAAACGTGAAGGCAAGCCTTCCACGATGCCTGCGCCATATCCCTCTCACTCTTCCTTCTTATCGTCACCCAGGGTTTTAGAGACAAAATAACACTTTGCATACACTTAAATTTTGTCATTCTCCCAGAGAACTATGGAAAAGAGAATCCTCTCAAGAAAACCGAAGGAAGAGCACTGCAAATCACAATTTAGCATATTATAAAATGAAAAGAAATACAATGTATTTTCCAAAATGAAAAGCCCTTGCAGCATCAAGTCAATGAATGAGTCGGGCTGGGCTGGGTCATAAAAATCACGCTGTTCCAATTCCCCCCAACCTCAGCCCTGTGATTGTGATAAGCAAGCAGAGATGGGAACCACTGATTCTTGGTTTCTACAGTGTTCCATGTCAGCTTTGGAAATTACTGGGAAATGTGACTTATTCGCATGGATTTTATTATATTTGGCCCTCCAACTGTGTACACTCATCTACTATATTAACAAACTCTCAGTGTCCATCTGTGATTTGATCCCAAGAACTGAAGGTTCTGAGAAGAGAGGGACTGGTAATCTGGAGTAGTTTGGGAAAATTTCCATGGGGTTGTGGTGTTCCCATTTTCCATTGTGGGGTTTAAAATTAGGCAGCTGTGGTCATCTTGTATCTGGGAAAAGAGAATCACTATCAAGGGTATAATGAACCCCGACTCTATGCCGAGATGAGGTGTAGCAACAGGATAAAGTCTGGCTCCTAAACTAACAGCTCCCACTGATAGAGTACTTCCAACATGCTAGGCTCTGGGCTGAGCACTTTTTGTCACTGACTCCTTCAGATAACCCTGCGAGGGCTGCCCTGATCTTGCTGAGGGGTAAGCTGAAAGATGGAGAGATTGGGCAATTTTCTGAGTCAGAAAGCGGTAGTGCTGCGGCTGACCCGAGGCAGCCGGACTCTAGAACTTGGGCTCCTCTGAATGCCTGTGCCCACTGCCTCCCTCCAGCCCTTCCCACTGAGGAGGCTCCTAACAAGGTTCCCCGAAACATTTACTTCCCGGGCCTGGTGGACAGAATGGGTCGGGAAATGCCTGACACAAAGCGGGCCAACTTACAAGGGGTTGTTTGACATGTCCTAGAACCCGTTGAAACAGGTGAAATCCCAGTTCCAAGAAATCATAAATACACATTTAAGAGAAAATAAAGCAAAATGGTTTGGAAGCTTCTCAGCAATTTCATGAGAACACCTGTCATATTTGCTAAACCGACTGCTAAATGAAAACAATATTCTTAAGAAGAGTGAATTAACAGTTAGGTGCAGGAGTTTAGGGTCAGCCAGCCCTCCAATACTGGCTCTGCCACGTATCAGCTGCGTGGCCTCGGGCAACTTAACTTCTGTGTCCCACATTTTCCTTCCCTGCTTAAAATGGGGATAATTAATTAAGGAGATTATATATGTAATACACTCAGTGTATTAAAGCTTGGTATGTAGTAAGTGTTCACTAAATGACAGCTGTTAGGATTAGAGTATGCTTCACTTGTCTTGAGAAAACGGTTCCGTTACAAAATGAAAAGTGGACTTAAGGACTCGGTACCTACACCATCTATAAACCCCAATGAACTGATCCCAAGAGAAGTGAAAATGAAGAGAAAACGGTACCATTACCTAACTAACTACAAGGAGAGAGAAGAAGTAATGTGCCTCAGGTTCTCGGGTGTTCATCCTAGAATAATTCCCCCTCTTAGCACAGCCCTGTTACCTGTGTCTGCACAGCAAAGCCCCCAGTGGAAAACATACAGAGGCACGTTCACAGGTGCTCCGGTCGTGTTACCAGCGGCAGATAGGTCCACAGGTGTCAAATAGCCGGTGCCCAAAGCCCAGAATTTCATGTTCAAATGGAGGTCTCAATACTGAACTCTGGCTCATTTATGGACCTTAATTAAACCCTCTTTTTTCAGGGCAGGCTAAAAGGAGATGTCTGTTTTCCCACTTGCTCTCTCAAAGAAATGCTGGTGGTGTCACTGAAAGCCTTAATGTTGCAGAAAATGGGCCTGGGCAGATGGGAAAATAGGCATTACCCACCTGCCCACACTCATTCTGGGGGCGTCAGTGGAGAGAATCTCAATCCCCAGGCACTCCTCTGGAAAGCTTCCTGAGAAGCCCACATGGAAACGGTGGGTGGACAGACAGAGTGGTAGGGTAATACTTCCTCTTTGGGCTCAGTCTTTCTCCAAGGATGACTCCATGCTCTGAAAAGCAGCATTGCACAGGTTTCATACAAATGCTGCCTGGCACGGCATGGCTTATTCTTGTAATACTCTGCAACGTGAGCAGCAAAGAACTGCCCTCACTAAGCTGGTCTAGGTGGGCTTGGCTGGATCCTTGGATACCAGGATTCAATGAGTGGCTGAATTTCTTGGGGTGGCGGGTGGGCCATTGCAGCGGCTTCCTTCCCTTCTTTTCCTTCTCAACCATGAGCCTCTCAACATCTAACTTCCCTTCTCCCTGCGTATACCTCTGCCATCAGGGTAAATGCTGGTTCTGTAAACAGGGTGGCACGTTTAGGAAGACAGGCCTGGAGAAGACTGAGAAACTTCCTGCAGGAAATGCTAGGTTGAGTAAGAAGGGCAGGGCCTAAGGACACCGGGGAATGACTATGGGAGTCTTTACCACCCACCTCTCTCTCCTCATTTGAAAACCAGGAAAAATGCTACCCCACAGGGCCTTTGTGAGGACTGCATGAGTGAACCTACAGAAAGGGAAGGACACCCCATCTGGCACATAGCAAGGGCTCCTGACATAAAAGCAAGTATTGATACGTAATGAATTTGATAAACTCATAGATTTAGAGTAAGGAATACATAACCTTACGGTCTGCGCAATCATATCTGCCTACCCAAAGCAAAAGTAACCAGGAAGGACTCCAAGGCTCTGGTTAATTCAAATATTCAAAGCCAGCTTACTTCTTCCCCTACTCCTCCTCTGCCCATTTTCAGTTTAAAAGAAAAAAAGGGGGTGATGCCCCATAATATATCTTTTCAATGCATATTTATATTTTAAAATACAGAAAGAAAATCCATTGTTTCTGTTTCTGGCTATAAAAGCAATTGTGCTCAATGTAGACAATGAAGAAACAACAGGCAAAAAACAAAATGAAACAAAAATAACCACCAATACTCCAATCCTACAGTACCATTGTTAAAATGTTGGTGACTATTTTAGAACCTTGCTATGTGTATATATGCATCCATATATATTTTGGTTTGTGTATTAAAATGGCACTGTAATTTAAAGACTTTTTTATTCTACTTTTTTCAGCAAGGGAGTTTATTATGAAAATATTCCCTTGCTGATGAAATGTATTGGCAACACAATTTTTAATAGTTGCACTGTAGTCCATGGCTGTGTGATAATTACCAAATCATCACTATTCTTCAACATTTAAATTTGTTTTTGCTGTTACAAATAATATTGGGATAAAAGTCCATCCACTTTTGCATATATTTCTCATTATGTCCTTATGGCAAATACTAGAAGTGTAATTGCTCAAAGGATAAGCCCATCTTAAGGCTTATGACCAATATTTCTACAGTGCTAAAAAAAGGTCATGCTGATGTATAATCTCACCCAAAGTGGGGTAATTTGGTCTCACCCATGTTCCTTTTTCCTCCCCACCTGTCCCCTTCATTGGTCTCTTAGGGATATGGGTTTTGTTTCTTCTGTCAAATGAACCAATCAAGAGTACTAAGACACAAATGGGGCCAAACCAATCTGGGTTCAAATCATTCCTCCAAAATAAATGAGAGTTCTCAGAAAAGAGTGTTTTGAACCACTGCAGTGTTTCAGAACAAGGGGGTTGGTGGGACAAGGGAGGGTAGGTTTGTTCTCACTTAGCCTCTTCTCCTAAAATGAGTTACTGGTTCCCTGCAGGCCATCAATCAGCAAGCCGAGTCTGAATGCTGAATTACAGTAAGGGAATGAATGAGCTTATATAGAGTAGAGACACACAGGCTGAGCCCAAACATGCACCGAGATACCCCCACTACATCGCCAGCTGCGATGCTGGGGACACTAGCAGGTAAAATGTCCTTTCTTCATCCTCACGGAATCAAGGGGGAATGATTCTTACTCATTTTTTTTAAAGGAAGATAAAGGATAAGTGAGAATTAATTTGGGTTGGAGGCTCAACTACTTGCAATGAGTATTTCAGCTAGTTAAAAAGAGGCATTCTCCACCCCCTAATGGGCAGGAAAGGAGAGCTGGCGTTTTGGGAGCTGGCAATTCCTCCTGGGAGATCAATGTCGTCTCTGTGTGTGGTAGACTGGTCTGGTCTAAGGTTTACTTGTTGAAATAGATAATGTAATATTCAGACTGTCAGCACATGGACACATATGCTGTTTTCCGTTAACCCCTTTCCTTCTGAGAAATTTCTACAATCTGAATACCTTACGCTATTATTCAAGAGGCAGAGTTTATGATCAGAAACAAAGGGAACTGCAGGTGATATATGACTATCATGGGGAGAGGAAGAGAGACAGAACAAACAATCTGCAAGAACCTCAGGTTATCCAAAATTCTGCTGCAACTAGGAAAATGGAGCCCTTCCCCAAATCCCTTTGACTAACTCCCCATCAGAAGCTCTGCTGCTTACAAGGACAGCAGAGAGAGAGGCTTGTTCTGCTAACTGTGAGGAGCAGGCTGACTTCTACGGAGCCTCAGGATTTGCACTGTATTTGCAGACCTTGGCCGGACACCTAGGAGCTGGTGAAGGAGGCCACTCCCCTGGCATGCCTTTCCCCATAGCCAGCGGCAGTGAGTGGCCTTGGGGAATTTCCACTGGTGGCTGCAGCTCCTGCTTTCTGGGTAACTCACGGTACGTGTGGGCAGGGAAGAGCTCAAAAAATGAGTTGCCTGGAGCCAACTCATTCTGCAAGTTGCTCCCTAGCAGATGACAAGACTGTCGGTGAGTTTTGCAACTACTCAGGATGGGGCAAACTCACAGTAGGTTAGAGACAAAGCCCAGGGCCTTGTGTCCTTCCAGAATATTAGCTGAGACAAGTGAACAGTAGTAATAGGTAATATTTACCCAAGGCACATTACAAGGCAGGTGAAAGACTGCTTTGTTCTCATTATCTCCTCAATCCCCAAGACAGGCCCAGCAGATGAGGAGAACCTATCTATGAATGTGGGGTTTTGGAAAATCACAGGAAATCTTCCAGGATGTTTTACTGTGGGCCTATACCAACACACCTCCTGCCCCTCACCTCATCAAGTACTTGGCCAGCACTGTGTTTATGCACGTTGTGCGAGGTTATATTGTCACCACCAACAGCCCAAATTCCCCTACAGGCCTTACCTAGGAAAAGGAACTGGCTCATTTACCACTTTTGAATTTCATGAGGCATAAGGAGAGTGACATTAAAACCAAAGTAGCCAAGCTGCTGGGTTCCCATGTAGTCAACGAAACTGGAGGACCACAGAGCCTGTCAGGGCTCTTAGCAACTGGTACCATCAACTTTCCAAGGAGCCTGTGTTATAAAGGATCAAGTAGACTATGATCAAGCAAGGACCTTACCCTAAAAAAATACTTTTCTTGACATGATTTATGGAAACAACTACTTATATAGGATCTGAATTTGAGAATGGAGTGGCTAAAGACAGAGTGATCTACTTAAGAACGAGCCTGGCCAGGCCACCACACAGACAGAGGAAAAATGTCTGTACTAGCAAACTTCAGGACATTCTGGCCTGAAACACCAGGTGATGCGTATATAAAACTGAGTTGCTATGTGAATTATTTCCTAGGCCAATTACTTAAGCTTCATGAGAAATTATCTTGTTCATCTTCTGTATTGATGCCAGGTTTTGGGTAAAGGAATTCTAATGCATTGAAAACCAAGTTTTATTTTTTAAAAACTAAAATGGATGTTTAACAAATAACAAATAATTATGAAGCATCTACTCTGAACTAGACCTTCTCTTAGGTGCTGGGAATCCTGAGATAGTAAGATAGCATGGGCCTAACTGTCACAGGGCTTATAGTGTCTTGAGGGGAAAGGGGCAATAAAGAGCTGAGTGAGTATATCAGGTTAGAACATTTCAGAGGGAAAGTGCTATGAACAAAGTAAGTAATGTGGCAGACAGTAATGGGTGGGGACCAGAAAGGTCAGGGCAGGCTAGAGTACGTGAGGACCAAGGAAGAGCTTTCTAAGGCAGTAGGAACAGGTGTTGCTAAGGCCTAGTGGCAAGAAGGAACTTGGTTTACACAAGGAAAAGAATAAGCAAAGGAGCATGGCAAGCAAGGGAGACAGAGAGCCAGGTGAGGTGAGGTTGGAAAGGTCAGGTAAGGCAAGCAAGGGCCAGGACACGTAGGCAAGATAGAGTTTAGATTTTATTCTACCTATGGACAAATGGAAGACACTGGAAAATTTTAAACAATTCTGGGATACAAGGTGTTGCTAAACATTTGATATGTTTATAGAATTAAAAAACTAAAAATGATAACAAACACAAACCACTAAAAATCTCAAAGATAGTGGTATTCCTGTGTGGGGGGTGCCAAAATTCCACTTTCTGCAAAAGGGAATGTCTAGAAAGCCTTTTCAATGTATTTTATGTGTGTATTCATTCATGCAAAAACCTATTTTTACTACTATATTCTCAGCACTGTGCTGGACACTGAGGAGATACAACTGAGAAGACATCACTGACCCTCAGAGAATGAAACAAATAAGCAGCTGATGACATCACACTCTTCTGGGAGCTAAGTGCTTCCCCAATATGCAGGGGTTACCCCATCCAGTTTAGGACAGAGGGCTGGGGTGAGGAGGGAGAATCAGGAAGGGCTGTCTGAAAGAAGGGATGTTTAAAAACACAGCATTCCCTGGAAGTGAGAAGCCACAGGGCAAGGTTGAAGAAGTGAAACCACTTCAGTAGGGTCCAACCAGAGAGTTTCAACAGAGGTTTCAATGTCAAGCAGGGGTGGACCACCCAGGGCCTCCCAGTCAGTAAAAGGATTCTGGAGCTCACAGTATCCACGGGCGAGGCGGATAGTAGTGTGTTCAAGTTTGCACGTTAGAACAATCCCAAGGGTTGCAGTACAGAGAAGGAGCTGGGGGGACTGGTCGAGGGTCAGGAAGACCAGATGGGCAAGGCTTGGGCTAGGGTGGAGGCAGCACAGACGGAGACAAGTGGGCTGATGTGAGAGACGCAGAACTGATAGGTCTTGATCACTGACAAATCTGTGGTAAGTAAAACGCAGAGGAAAGGAAGCTGGCCAGGTTTCCACGTACTGACTTTCGAGACAGCACTGCAAAGTGGTACCTAACGCAGTCAAGGGTGATGGGGTCAGGGAAGGCTCCCTGGGGGAGCTCATGGTGGATCTTCAAAGGCACAGCAGATGTGAGCAAGTACATGCAAGGAGAAGAAACACCAGGCAGAGGGAATAGTAATCTCCCATTTTTCTACATTTCCTCCCCGGTTGATTCACCTCATACTATGAACACGATACTACTTTTTCTGGGTGCTGAATGAACAGACAGAGCACTGCGCTTGGAATCAGCAGGTCTAGGTTTACACAAAAGCCTCCCAGCCTAACACTGTTATACATTCTCCAACAGGCCACTCAAGCTCTCTCAGCCTCTATTTCTCTCATTCACAAAATAGAAGCCCTAGTTGCTTTATTCTACTCAGTTCATATTTCTCAAACACCTACAGATAGCACTGTCACGTGCTGGGGAAACAAGTGAACCAGAAATAGGCATAGGTTTGAGGTATGTTTCAGCTTAGTGCAGGCTTCAGGGAAACAAATGGGCAACATGTGCTAGGATATGGTGCACCAAGTGCTAGGACAGGGGTTCATGCAAAAATCAAATAAAGTATCTGTATGAAATGGCTCTGAAAACAGGGAGACACTATAAATATATCTTGTAATATTATCATTCTTGACAGTAGTGCTAGCCAGATTCTAAATCTCCCAGGAATTTTTTCAAATTTCTGGTCTGCTGATGGTACTTGCTTCCAAAGCAGCTATGGTCAAGTATATGGGTCTGCTATATCTATATCCAAACACACACACAGACACACACACACACACAGACACACACATGTTGTCACTGTCAGGTTCTCTGTGGTCTGGTAATCAACTGTGACAGAGCAGGCTTGGCATTCAATGAGAACTGCATGGAGACAAAAAAGATGGTTCCGCAGTCCAAAGATGATCAGTTTAGTAAAAAAGACACTTGGATATGAATATGATGAGGTGTTATGATTAACTTCATATTAAATATAATTAGAGTGATCACAGAATTTACTGCCCCAACAGAACAGTGGGTAGAGGAGGTGCTACTAAATTTTTACCTGGGCAATGGTTCTAACAGGCACACTGAGAAATACGCTCCCTAGAAAGAAGAGAGAGGTCAAATTTTTGCTCAAAGTGTTGTCAGTCAAATGCCAAAGCATACTGAGACTGTGGCCTGAGTCAATGTAATACACATTTTTGCTTTCCATGAAACTATTTATCTCCTTTTCATGGTTCCTGGCAATATAGAATTTCCTTTGCATTTTGGACCCTAAATTTGTGGCATTTGTGGATTCTGAAATTATGAGCTGAAAATTGCATAAGGATGATAATGAGATACCTGAGCCTTTTTTATAGCAGAAATTTACATTACAGTAATGAAATTTAAGTTTCCATGCCATATCTACAGTTTTGCTTAAAGGCTTGCCACTTAGGTTTACATTAAACCTCTATCTAAGGGAATTTTCTCCTTAGGCTCCAAAATGAACTGTCTTTCCAAGTGCTTTTTTATATTAAACCTTCAAAAGCATTTTCTAAGCTACCCTAGGGCTAAACCAAATTAATTTCTCATTTTTAGACTGGCTTTTCATATCCAGTGGTAAAAGAACTTCTAACTTGAACGTGAATGAGTGTGGAGGTGATCCTGCTTGTAAAATGAACTGGGGGAAGGACAAAAAAAAATCCTGGAGACATCCATGTCACAGTATTTGGAAGTCACTACCTTGACTAAAGGGTGCGCCTGCCAGGCCTATAGATAATTTCCCACATGAAATTTGCTGTCAAAGTAAAGTCCCATGGGATTAATGCCCACCACCTTAAAAGTGAACTTCTGTTCCTAAATATGAAACTAGACTTGGTGAGTCTCTTGTCTGAAGTCTACTGAGCAGTGGATTCCTTACTACACAGGCAACATGACTTTTCATCTTCCTTAAGGGACAAATGCTTGACCAATCTTTGGCTTATAGGAGAAGACATACATCTCATGAAGATGATTCCATCTCATTTCACATGCCATATTTCAGATGAGGAACTTAAACAATAAAAACAAAAAAGGCAAAGTTGGTTAAAAAACCATGAGAGACTCTGAACTATGGGAAACAAACTGAGGGTTGCTGAAGAGGAGGGGGGTGGGGGGATGGGATAACTCAGTGATGGGCATTAAGGAGGGCACGTGATGTGATGAGCACTGGGTTTTATACGCAACTGATGAATTGTTGAACACTACATCTGAACCGATTCATGTACTATGTGTTGGCTAATTGAATTTAAATTAAAAAAAAAACAACAAAATTCCTATGCCAGTTCTCTCTCAAACCTAAAAAAAAAGAATCAGAAAGAAACTCAAGCCTGGTTTTGCAAAAATACAAAAAGCTCCCTCCTCTCTACAACAAGTATATTAAACAGGCCAAAACTTCTGGATTAGGTGCATATTAGGAATCTTCTCATTTTGGTACCCGTTATCCTTCATAAAAGTGTATAATTTTTTTCCAGTGAACACTAAAAATTTAGTACAAAATTTTTTTCTAAAATATTTCCAATAATATGTACTTGCAAAAAGAAAAATATCATGTTAAGTTGAGGTACGGCAGACATTCTTCATTTATGACAAGATGATAGCAAACTCATTTTCCTTCAGTGTCACCAGAGTACCACAGTCCTGTGTTTTCAGACACCATTAAGCATTCTGCTTATGTTGCTCCTGAGTTTGCCTTTCATGATGTTTATCAATCCCTTTGATCATTTACTGTTCATAAATTCTGCCAGCTGCAAGCATAAGCCTGAATGCCTGTTTTTTTTTACTGGTTAAAATAATACTACCACTTAGTTACCTGGGAAGCACCAAAAAGTAAGAATTAGCTCTTATGTCACCCAAATAGCCTTAAACAGGAGACAGAAGTTTTGGGCTCCTTTCACATAGGAAAGGAAAATTCTTTTAAAGAGTTGGATCAACAGATGTATTCTGAGCACGCAAGTTCTCTGCATTCCTTCCTGTGGCTCCATATCAAATGTGAAACGTAGTTAAATCACAGGTTTACACTTAAGCTTCCTTATCTCTGATAATGGACTTGGACACATATCAAAGAACCTGCCCATGTGCACTTATCAGTCTCTGACAGGTATGAGGTTTGGGAGTTCAATATAGGACTTTACTGCTTACTTATTTAGAAATTCAGATGTGATGTATCAGCAAGTATTTGGATGAGGGCTCCAATTACTTATGATCCTAGGTAATCCTATATTGCTACAGGGTTGTCTGGTTATAAACTACAGATTTAAAATGCTCTATGATGGATAATTCACAACCATGAGATAAAGGTTATGTATCTATAAATAAACTATATGAATACCTTTCAGCTTGTTTTGGGAATGGGGAGGTTTTCTCTTTAATTTGTATATTAATCTATTGTTTTGAAAGGACATTCTACCAATTGATAAAATTTCCAAAAAGTATAAAAGGGTATCACAGTATAAAAAGTTGAAAGGGAAAAATAAGTCTCCCGTTACAGAGACGCACCCGGCCCCAGAAGTAACCATTGTTACGGATTTCTTGTATTTCCTTTCAGAGATATTATAGGAACAAAAAAGCTTAGGTGCATGCATTTGGGGGGGGGGGGGGGGAACGAGCGGTACCAAAACCTCATCAGCTTGAGAGAGAGAGAGAGAGAGATGGATGGACTGATTGATGTTCCCATCTTTAAAAACAAACAGTAGCAAGTTATTCACATTGTTCTCAACACTGCTTATCTTCCTTAACAATATATCCTGGAGACTGCTCCATCAGTACATGAAGACTTGGCCCCTCATTTCTTTATGTATATAGATAACATTCCCTTGTACAGAAATGCAAAGCCTTATTCAACCAGATCACTACCAAGCAACATAAAGGTTGTTTCCTGCCTTTTGCTTTTGAAGGGGACCGAATATCAGAGCTGGACTAAGACGGCAGGGGTGTAGGGGTGCACTGAATAAATATTAACATTTCGTCCTGCCTATTGCCTTCCTTCTTTTCAAAAGTACTGATGTCTAAACTACAAGGAGAGCCTATCTGAAAGAGACTGTTGTTAGCCTTCCTGCTACCACACACAGGAAGGTAACACCTTTCTCTCTAAAGCTGATGAGGTTTTGGTGCTGCTTATAAGCAGCAGCTGAATCCTGGGAAGAGGAACCACCAGACTTTGCAAGAACCCAATTGTTCATGTTGGGGGACCAGCCTGGGCATCTAGGCAGCCTACCCCAAACCAAAATTCTCTAAGGTTAGGGAAGCCTCAGTGGAATCTAGGTCAGGGTCACCCCTCCCTTCCACATAGCATGATGCAGAATTTCAATTCTGTTGGGGCTCAGCTTAGAACTTCCACAGGCTTTGGACCAAAAAAACCTCCCAAATAGTGAGATGGTCACAACTCTCTAGAGCTGGACTGGCTGGGTTTTGGGCAAGTTACTCAACCCTCCCATGGCTCAGTTTCCTCTCTGTAAAACGAGGAAAGTAATACCTACCTCAGAGGGTGAGTGTGAGGAGTGAGGATTAAGTAAAATAATGCCTATGTAACTTGCTAAGCAAAGTGCCTGAACTTTTTAAGCGTTCAGGAAAATGTTTATTATTGGTAAAAGAAGCCAATGCCATTTTTTTTTTTTTTTTGGAGAAACATCTTGGCAGCACCAAAAAATACACTGGTTGTGAATTTTGGCCTCAGGGTGATCCTTCAGTCTCTTGACTCTTATCTCTCTATGCCCCCATGTTCCCCGCAAGCACCCCCCCCAATATTTCTGGGGCACACACACTCTCTGTGTCCTTGTACTTGTGCAGTTCCATATGCCTACAACGTCCCTCATCTTCATATAGGTAACTTTTACTCACTTTCCAAGATGTAGCCCAAAGGGCAAGGCTAAGTGTCCTCCCTCTGGATCCCACTGTCCCCTGAGCCCACTTCCCTTGTGGCACTGTCATGCTACCCAGAAGGGACGTGAGAGCAGGGTCTTCACAGGAACTGTATACTAATTTCCCAGCACTGTGTTAGCACACTGTAGGCACTTGGTAACTGTTGCCGAATTAAAACAAACCCCGATGGAGACAATGATTCCAGTCAGTCAACTTAATGCCTCTGGTATCTTCTTTTAATCAACAACGTGGGTATCTGCACCTCAGGTGTTTATATTCTTAAAAGCCTCAATTCAGAATCACCTGTCATGTAGCTCCTGTCAAAGCATGGATGAGCCAACTGAAGAGAGACTTCATGTAAGAGGCAAACTACCTTCCACCCATCAATCCCAGGGTATATGTAATACCCTCTGGTTCCATCCACGTCTCCCCACGTGTGGCAGACCACCAGAATGTTTTGACTAGGTTGTTCTCCACCTTGCACCATAGTAAAAAGGATTTTTCAATACTTCAGCCTAGCGTTATACTCTACCTTTAATCAGAAGCAATAGGAGAGGTTGCAAGGTTGGTTCAACATCCGCAAATCAATTAATATGATACAATACATTAATAAAAGAAAGAAGAACCATATGATCCTCTCAATAGATGCAGAAAAAGCATTTGACAAAGTACAGCATCCTTTCTTAATCAAAACTCTTCACAGTGTAGGGATAGAGGGTACATACCTCAATATCATAAAAGCCAGCTATGAAAAACCCACAGTGAATATCATTCTCAATGGGGAAAAACTGACAGCTTCTCCCCTAAGGTCAGGAACACGGCAGGGATGTCCACTATCACCACTGCTATTCAACATAGTATTAGAAGTCCTAGCCACAGCAATCAGACAACAAAAAGAAATAAAAGGCACCCAAATCGGCAAAGAAGAAGGAAACTCTCACTTTTTGCAGATGATATCATACTTTATATGGAAAACCCAAAAGACTCCAACCCCAAAACTGCTAGAACTCATATAGGAATTCAGTAAAGTGGCAGGATATAAAATCAATGCACAGAAATCAGTGGCATTTCTATACACCAACAAGACAGAAGAAAGAGAAATTAAGGAGTCGATCCCATTTACAATTGCACCCAAAACCATAAGATACCTAGGAATAAATCTAACCAAAGAGGCAAAGAATCTGTACTCAGAAAACTATAGAATACTCATGAAAGAAACTGAGGAAGACACAAAGAAATAGAAAAATGTTCCATGCTCATGGATTGGAAGAACAAATATTGTGAAAATGTCTATGCTACCTAGAGCAATCTACACATTTAAAGCAATCCCTACCAAAATATCATCCACTTTTTTCAAAGAAATGGAACAAATAATCCTAAAATTTGTATGGTACCAGAAAAGACCTCGAATAGCCAGAGGAATGTTGAAAAAGAAAAGCAAAGCTGGCAGCATCACAATTCCGGACTTCCAGCTCTATTACAAAGCTGTCCTCATCAAGACAGTATGGTACTGGCACAAAAACAGACACATACATCAATGGAACAGAATAGAGAGCCCAGAAATGGACCCTCAACTCTATGGTCAACTAATCTTCGACAAAGCAGGAAAGAATGTCCAATGGAAAAAAGATAGTCCCTTCAACAAATGGTGATGGGAAAATTGGACGGCCACATGCAGAAGAATGAAACTGGACCATTTCCCTACACCACATACAAAAATAAACTCAAAGTGGATGAAAGACCTAAATGTGAGACAGGAATCCATCAAAGTCCTTGAGGAGAACACAGGCAGCAACCTCTTCGACCTCAGCCACAGCAACTTCTTCCTAGACACATTGCCAAAGGCAAGGGAAGCAAGAGCAAAAATGAACTATTGGGACTTCATCAAGATAAAAAGCTTTTGCACAGCAAAGGAAACAGTCCACAAAACCAAAAGACAAATGACAGAATGGGAGAAGATATTTGCAAATGACATATCAGATAAAGGGCTAGTATCCAAAATCTATAAAGAATTTATCAAACTCAACACCCAAAGAACAAATAATCCAATCAAGAAATGGGCAGAAGACATGAACAGACATTTTTCCAAAGAAGACATCCAAATGGCCAACAGACACATGAAAAAGTGCTCAACATCGTTCGGCATCAGGGAAATCCAAATCAAAACCTCAATGAGATACCACCTCACACAGTCAGAATGGCTAAAATTAACAAGTCAGGAAACGACAGATGTTGGTGAGGATGCGGAGAAAGGGGAACCATCCTACACTGTTGGTGGGAATGCGAGCTGGTGTAGCCACTCTGGAAAATAGTATGGAGGTTCCTCAAAAAGTTCAAAATAGAGCTACTGTATGACCCAGCAATTGCACTACTGGGTATTTACCCCAAAGATACACAGGTAGTGATCTGAAGGGGCACGTGCACCCCAATGTTTATATCAGCAATGTCCACAATAGCCAAACTATGGAAAGAGCCAAGACGTCCATCGACAGATGAATGGATAAAGAAGATGTGGTATATATATACAATGGAATATTATGCAGCCATCAAAAAAAATGAAATCTTGCCATTTGCAATGACGTGGATGGAACTAGAGGGTATGATGCTAAGCGAAATAAGTCAATCAGAGAAAGACAAGTATCATATGATCTCACTGATATGAGGAATTTGAGAAACAAGACAGAGGATCATAGGGGAAGGGAGGGAAAAATGAAACAAGACAAAACCAGAGAGGGAGACAAACCATAAGAGACTCTTAATCTCAGGAAACAAACTGAGGGTTACTGGAGTGGTAGGGGTGGGAGGGATGGGGTGGCTGGGTGATGGACATTGGGGAGGGTAGGTACTATGGTGAGCACTGTGAATTGTGTTTAAGACTGATGAATCACAGACCTGTACCCCTGAGACAAATAATACATTATATGTTAAAAAAAATTTTTTTTAATAAAGTAAAAAAAAAGAAGCAATAGGAGAAATGACTATATAAAGCCTGATTTACTTTTTGCATAAAACTACTATAAAAGATGTAGTCTATCATGCTATTCAAAAATCATGAATACACAGACTTATATGGCAAATTAATATTAAAACTTGCAACTCTTGATGAACTGGCATGCTTTCCTTGAATAGACCACTTACCTGTACATTCTATCATATTTTTCCCTTCTTTGTTATGGCTGCGAGGTAGCTCAGGGTAGGGCAATGCTGAATGACTCTCCCCTTCTCTCAGCCGTTGGTTAAGCTGCTGCTATGTGTTAATCTATATTTACTCTACTGTGTATGTATTTTGAAAAAGGAGAATGAATCTCACATTTTTGTTTGGTTCTCAGTAAAGCTTGGAGAACAGTTGTCATCCGACACCTGGGACATGTAATACAATTTGCTTGCACTGTCACCCAAATGTGCCCTAAACACACACGCACTCATACCGAACTTGTCAGCACAAAATGACTTGAAATAAAAAACAAATGCCTGCACTTAGGAGAGGCTTGCAAGTCTAAAAGACGCTGCCCCAGTTTTAGCTGGCAACAGGAGACAGGCGTCTCACACGGGGTGAGACGGATACAGCGCCCGGGCTGAAAAGTCATCCTTTCTTCAGGGTACTGTAATCACTTCTGCCCGGAGGGGCACAATGCTACCTGGATTCCAAGCAATGAAAGGAAGGAAAGGGAAAAAGCGAAGAGGAAGTTCATTTCCCCACTTGCCAAACTGAGAGTGAATTGGGACTGTATTCACTAGACACGGGGACTGTGCCTGTGCCAGAGATAACGGCTCGGCTTGCAAACATCCTGCCGCCACCTCTGCCGTTCGGAGGCAAGGATAGTGCCAACCAGAGGGCCCGCTTAGGAGGGGAAGTTTTTAGTTTTGTTTTCAAGGGCAGAAACGAACTATTATGAGGAAATCTCACAAGTATGCTCACCTGAGGTGAGGTGGCTAAGAAATGCTGACGAAGAGGAACGTGTCTGCCAGCATACTTCAAGTCTCAAGAGCTGGCTCTATGAAGTCTGAATGAAACTTTGGAAGAAAGGAGGAGTGCCATCAAGCTGCTCCCTTCCCCTCCCGCTCCTTGTGATGGGAGAAAACAGCAAGAGCCTCCCAGCACAGGAAGGGCTGTATCAGTATCATCTCTGAGGATCTGCCCTATCTCAGGATCTCACAGGAGGCTCAGGTCTGGGCTACAGACCATGGCTACGAGTAAGACTCATCCTCAACACGGTGGAGGACGGGCCTCAGTTCAACATCTGGTCCTCCTGCCTCCCAGCTCTCTGATCTTGAGGAAGTCATGCTGTCCCTCTGAAATCCAGTTTCCCCCTCTGCAAAGTGGGGATACCGACAATGGCTGTTTTCCTCACCAGGCTGCAGGGAAGATGAGACAATGTCCACAAAAGCCCTGGACTAGCACCTGGCAACAGTAGGTGGTCACAAGACATTCATCCCACTCTTTCCCTTCTTGCGATACCCCACCCTTATCCTTTATGTTCTCTGTTCTTTGTTCTAGCCTATTCCAGCCACTGCCTGCTCTCCTTTCCCTGCCTCTTCCTCTCAAACTTTGACCAGCCCCACCTCTTTTTTCAGGTACTCCTTCATTGTTCCTATTCTCCCACATTCTTCCTAGCTCCCCAAACTCATCCAGAACCTGAGCTTGAGTGACACTCGTGCATGGAGGGTTAGAATGAGAGAACAAGCAGTGGCTGCTTCAGTCTCTCTCCTCACACACCCAACAGGAGGGGCTAGCCGTTACCCCCCACCGCCAGCACAGCAACTGAGCATGGTGGCTGGGTGTGGAGGAATACTGGCTTCACAGCCCACCTCCACACTCCGGTAAGTTAGGTAACCTCTCTATACCTCTTTGTTTGTTTTTTTTTAATATTCTTTTTATTTATTTGACAGAGAGAGAGAGAGAACAAGCAGGGAGAATGGCAGGCAGAGGGAGAGGGAGAAGCAGGCTCCCTGTTCAGCAGGGGGCTCCATCCCAGGACCCTGAGATCATGACCTGAGCTGAAGGCGGACGCTTAACCGACTGAGCCACCCAGGCGCCCTCTCTGTACCTGTTTCATCATATGTAAAGTGAGGGTTATAACAGTACCTCATGCATTATGATGATTAAATAAGCAAATATTAAGTACAGTGCCTGGCACATCCACACTTAATGAATATTAGCTGTCCTCTCCACCATCACCATCCTCCTATGCCTTATGGAGACTTGATGTCCCATGATTATATTTTCAACCTTTTTTTTTTTTTAAAGATTTTATTTATTTATTCATGAGAGACCGAGAGAGAGAGAGAGAGAAGCAGAGGGAGAAGCAGGCTCCCAAGGAGCAGGGAGCCCGATGCGGGACTGGATCCCAGGACCCTGGGACCATGACCTGAGCCGAAGGCAGACGTTTTACCATCTGAGCCACCCAGGCGCCCTATTTTCAACCTCTGAAAGCAAAATTTATTCTCAAGAATATGAACCAGGCACGGGCGCAACGAAACCAAGATGGAATTTTCCAGCAGCTCAGCATGATCCTGGCAGAAGAATCAGTTCTTATCCACATTTATAGGTTTTGGACAACGTCACCACAAGTTGGAGACTTGCACATAGCACATGAGTTGGCTGTTGGCTGCCCTGCCGTTTCTGGCAGGCCACCAGAAGATGCCACCACCCAGAGGCCTGTGCCTGAGGAGCTCCCAGAGCTGCTGAGCCAGAATATACACTGTTCTTGCATGTTCCTGGCTGTCACAGAAGAGAAGGGGCCAGTCCTTTAAGAAACTTTTTTCTCGGGGCGCCTGGGTGGCTCAGTCGTTAAGCGTCTGCCTTCGGCTCAGGTCATGATCCCAGGGTCCTGGGATCGAGCCCCACATCGGGCTCCCTGCTCCGCAGGAAGCCTGCTTCTCCCTCTCCCACTCCCCCTGCTTGTGTTCCCTCTCTCGCTGTGTCTCTCTCTGTCAAATAAATAAATAAAATCTTTAAAAAAAAAAAAAAAAAAGAAACTTTTTTCTCTGCTTAATCCTATTCTAAGATGCACCCCTTACAACACTGTCATTAAAACTAATGGAGGCCAAACCCCAGCACACTGGAGTTTGTGTCCTCTAATGATCTGTAATGGGCACTGATAATGAAAGCCTTTTCCCAGAAATTTATTTTTTAAATGCATCAACTGTGTCCAGAGATAAGTAAGAAGATGAAATTTTCTTTGTTTTTTTAAAACTATACAATGTGTTATTCTCAAAGGAGCCAGTTAGCTAGGAATAAAATAAATTCTGCAACAACCATTTAGACTCAAAAAAGGGACATTTTTAGAGAACATGTAAGGAACTCGTGGAAACAATAATAAAAATCAGTATAGATTTCCCTCTTGGAATGTAAAGCTATGAAATCCTCCACTAAGTCCATGTAAGAAAGACCCACTGTAGTGGATGTCCGTGGTTTGAGGTTGTCTCTCCTCTGAGAATCCCCCCTCTGCTAAATTCTCACAGTCTAAGAACTCTGCATGTCAATCTTCCCTCCTCAGCCAAGAAGGAACAGGCAGTTCAGGCCTAGCCCAATAGAGTATTATATACTCCTGGCCAGAGATTGGTTAAGAGATGCGGAGATGATTCAATTTGGACCAAGAGGAGTTAAGCCCAGATGACTGTTCAAACTTTTGCAGAAGAGAGGCTCTTTCTTTTCTCCTAGACTTGAAGTTTATGGAAGCAAGTCCACCTGGTGGCAACCATCTTGCAATCAAAAAGAAAAAGCTTACCTAAGAGAGGAAACTGAACTGAGAGATGCCAAAAGTTGGGGCCTGATGGCAACATGTGAGCCGCTGGATCCAGCCATGCCTGAAGCCAGCTGTTCTTGTGCTTTTCAAGTAAATATATGAACCAAAAAGTTCCATGTTAGCTTCTATTGGTTCTAAGCGTCTGCCTTCGGCTCAGGTCATGATCCCAGGGTCCTGGGATCGAGCCCCACATCGGGCTCCCTGCTCCGCGGGAAGCCTGCTTCTCCCTCTCCCACTCCCCCTGCTTGTGTTCCCTCTCTCGCTGTGTCTCTCTCTGTCAAATAAATAAATAAAATCTTTAAAAAAAAAAAAAAAAAAGAAACTTTTTTCTCTGCTTAATCCTATTCTAAGATGCACCCCTTACAACACTGAGGGCTTTATAGCGATATAGCACTTTGTCCTATAGCATCTAGACCTTTTGGTGTTGTTTTATAGTTTATATGTTATATATTAATAAGTTAGTTGGGTTGAGTTTTCTGTTACTTGTAAATAAGAATCCTAATTGGTAATTTGCTCAAGCTGACACAGAGGATCCTGAATATAGCAACTGCCTGTACATTTAAAAGATGTCATATTAGGGAAGTTTATACTAGTGCTCAGCTTCCAGAAACATTTGAGAAGGACAGGAATAGCTAGCTCTCCTTAGTGTCTACAAAGGCCCTGGATTTAGAGAAATGCAAACACTCCAAAATAAAGACCAGGACAGTGAATTCAACAGTGCATGGTGCTTTGTGACAATGTATCAGCTACAGCTGAAATGCTGGGATGCAATTTTTATAATTCACCTAAAATTTGAGAAAGAGAATGGATGTTACCAATCCAAATGAAAATAAATACTAGGCTCACTTTAGCAGTTTAGCACAGTAACTAAAGGCTAAACATAGCAACTCTGCCTAAGGAGTAAAAATAAGCAGGAATTTTCTGTAAGGCTATGTGATGGCTATTTATACTCTCTCCTTATTAAGCCCACTATGAGTCTGGCCTGTCACAATTGTCTCTGAGCTACTCTAACTTCCCTGAGCCCGGAATTAGTCTCTTAGAGGTACAGCCTGACTCCGAGGTAAACAGCTCGTGCTGAAAGCTGAAGGTGTCAGAATTTGTCTGATGTGTTTAGCATTGGGTTGTTAACAGACAGGAAGAATACAGCTGATTTTCAGACCTATTTTGTTGGCTTTTTACAAAATAAAACTCAAAGCAAAGAGGATGAAGTAGAAAGTCGTAGGGCCTTGTGTGACACTTAGAAATGAAAACAGGCCCTTTTTGGAAGAAAATTCGGGCTAAAAAAATAGAGAAGAGTTCCAGATGGTGAGGTCTATTTACTGTGAAGCAAAACTGTGATGAAAGTAGGGAATGTCTCAGGCAAGTCAATTACACAAGATAAATCGATAGAAGATGTTCTACGGGGATCTAGCTAGCATGGAATTCTGGAATGGGAAGACAACATTAATAGGTTTTCCCTGCTTTGGCGCCTAAAGAAGTAAAGATCATATTGACATAAGAAACAAAACAATTGTAATACTATAGATGAAAAGCATATGTTAAGACAAAGTCAATTACGAGCTGCTCCTTGCACATGACTTGTAAATTCCTGCCTCTGGGTCTTTCCGTACTGTTCCCCTTGCTCAGAATACCCCTGGTACCTTTGGTCTGAAGTCAACCCACCTTTCAAGACCCAGTTCAAGTGCCAATTTGATGACAAAGCCTTCCTTGACCATCCTAGCTCAAAGCCATCTTTCCAGTTGGGGACTTTCAGCAGCACTTTGTCCTATAGCATCTAGACCTTTTGGTGTTGTTTTATAGTTTATATGTTATATATTAATAATGTATGAATATATTATCTATTTCTTTTATCCCTCACTATTTAGGGCACTGTCTCCATCTACATCATCTCTAACACGATGTGCTTACATACTGAGGACATTCAGTAATTCACTGAATGACTGAGGAATAATTTGGTTGCAGAAGCCTGGGACACCTTGAACCAGAGAAAAGAAAAAGGCGTACAGGAAGTCACCTCTCTAGTGTTGCTCCTACTATGTCTTGTCTCTCTCTGTACAATGCAATCACAGCAACTGGTCTTTCTCCTTGCAGTGCGAAACATGGCTGCTCATCAATCTGAAGACCAAGAGACATTCTTTTTTTTTTTTTTTTTTTAAAGATTTTATTTATTTGAGAGAGAGAGAGAGCACAAGCAGGGGAAGCAGCAGAGGGAGAGGGAGAAGCAGGCTCTCTGCTGAGCAGGAAGCCCGACGTGGGGCTCGATCCCAGGACACTGGGATCATGACCCGAGCCAAAGGCAGATGCTTAACCGACTGAGCCACCCAGGCACCCTGCCAAGAGACATTCTTAACCCAGCTCTGGTTTTAAAAAAAATCCCTAAGAAAATATTATGGTCGACCTGCTTGGTCATAGATTCCCCACACTATTATCAGAACTGTGGCACAAAATCTACATAAGTGAACAACAAGGCTTTACATCCCATATCTCTACAAATTTAATTATTTAAAACCCACGTTTTTATTACGACCAAGTGAAATCTTTCTAAAATACAGCATGCATTTTTTCCCTACCTTCACAAACAGAATATATCAAATGGAACTTACTGAGGGATGAGGATTATAAATACCAATTAGTGTTTGTGTTATCATATACATGTCAACCCAAGGGGCTGTTGGGCATGAAACATGGCTTGCTTTTTATCCAGACCTCTGTATTATTATAGCCTCTGTGTCTTTTTTCCCCTAAGTTCCCTGTACCTTGCCTCATCAGCAATTAACTTTTGTTTAAGAACAGGTGAAGTGTTGTATTTCAAACTACTGGATGATGGGAATCTGGGAGCCAAGTGTGTTATAACTGGGTACAAAATAAGGTATATCTTGGACATGGCAACCTTAGCAGCTGCTCCCCGCTCAGTTCCTCTGAAAGTTTCTATAACCTAGCCCCTCCGGCCACAGATGATTAAAAGGTAGAAACACCTGCCTCAGGGTCTTTGGCCCACAGGCACCCACCAGCCAAGACAGGGCCCAGAGCAAAGCTGAGCTCCGTCAGTCAGATTCTCGCTCTTGGGAAACAGGGCTGAGAAGCAGAGAATTAGGGAGAAGCAGAAGCTGATAGTCTGTGGAGAGTGAAGCTCTGAGCTAGCACGGAGGTTGGCAGGGTCATGGCACTCCTAAACTATGGACACAGAAGCCATGGGCGGGGGAAAGCTGCAGAGACAGAATGGTGGGAAAGGATAAGTCAGGGGTGAGCATCAAGCAGAGGCAGCTTCATGTCGCGTCGGCCAACACACCAAATGGCTAAAAGGTCGCCATGTGGCTGGCGCAGAGAGCCGCTCAACTTCATTCTGGTCCTGGCTTTCCTCCAAGGGGCTCCACCTCCCTGTAGCTCTTGCTCTTTCTGGCCTGACTGGATTTCTGGTCTATGCTTCTGCTTCCTACTCCCTCGATCCCCTGAAGGGACCAGAGGAAGGTGTGGGCTCTCCTGGCTGCTCAGAGCACTTTAACCGGGATTGGTCCAGATGAGTTAGGGGAGGTGGTTGTGTCTCTCTGGAACTGGATACGATGGAATCCTGCAGGCAGCCTCCTTCTCACCCTGTGCCAGTCAGGAGGCAGGACTCAGCACCTCAGTACACCCTCCAAAGACACTCCACGTCCTCAGTTACTGGTGAAGTAACAACTCTCCCAGTAATTATGGCAAGTAACTTTTAATGAGCATTTCTTAACTAGAATCCTTGCTAAGTACGTAAACTACTTCATTTAAGCCTTATGACAACCCTATGAGGTAGATCTATTACTATTCCTATTAAATAGAGGCACCTTACAGATGCCAGGTAAGTTCTTCTCGGCAACACAGCTAAGAAGCGGTGAAGCTGGGATACAAACTCAAGTGAGTCTGTCCCAGGGCCTATGTTCTGTCCCAGAGCCTATGTTCTTAACACTGGGACACACTGAATAATGAAAATTTGATTTTTACTGAAGACTCATGAGAGGACTTGAAAGAGCATTCATATCTCTTACCAATATAAGAAATTCCCTAAGATTTCCTTTTAGATAGTTCTGTTCCCCCAAAGTTCCTCCCCTACTGACTACCCTGTCATGTCTCCTCCCTCTTCTCTCCCCAGCCTCCAAAAATCTCAACCTGTACGCCCTGCTCAACAAAACCAAAGCACGGCCCTTAGGAGTCCTGATTCTACCCCCAGCTTTGCAGAGACACACATTCCAGTCTCATAGCTACTACATGGAGCAAAGGTAGCCCCAGAGGATGCACAGGAAAGCAGTCTTTATAGGGTCATATCCTCTCCAGAAGAAAGAGGACATCTTTACAGGTGGCAAAACTCAGGTCAGGTCATCTGAGTAGAGAAAGTGTCTTCCTTCTCTTCTTTACTACAAATTTTTATATTTCTTGATGTACCCGGAGTAAAAGCTAAGCACAAGGCTGTGGCAGCACATAAAGACGGTTCTGCCTGAAATCAAATTGCTCTTCTATTCTGGGGGGGTCCAATGTACTGATTACATATTCATATTCTTGATGAGGGTCTTAGGTTTCTACTGAAGGTTTTGCACATAGAGACCTAATCCTTCCTGAGATGTGCCTAATTTGGTGGAGGAATAAGGCGAGGAATAAGACGCAAAGCTGGCTCTCAGTTTCAACAAGGGTATTCAGATTATTGCTAACAGAGCTCTCAAGAGCCCAGTTCAGACCAAACGGTATTCAAAATATCAACTCAGGTTCTGTTAAGCCTCCGTTTGTACTGCCACTGGAATTGGTTAGTGAATTGTACCTTGAAAAGAATAAACACCAGAAGCTGACATTTCTGGAAGCGGAAGAAGAACCTGGAAAAATTAGCCACATGTGCAAAGAAAAATACAGCAAGAGAAGTTTCTTCCTTTGTAATGATGAACCAGAGTGCTAGCTTGTGGGCATATGACCTAATTGACTCATGCTGAAATTAAAGGCAGAACTTAATAACTGGTTTGTGAAGAAGAGGGAATTTAGAATTTCCTTATAGACAAAGAACCAGAAAAAAAGAGCCTGCACCCCTACACAGAGATTAGGCTGTTGCATGAAAATTTGGTAGCAAAACTTCTCTTGACCCACTATGCAAAGCATAGTCTCGTTCACTTATTTTTCCTGGTTCCTCTGATTCAGTGTTTAAAGAACTACTAATTCTCAAGAGCTTTCCTTTTCCATGTAAGTTCAGAAAACAATCCTTCAAGTTATGAATTAGATTTCAATTTAACAGGATATTGGGTGTAGGGCTTTATACAAGAAAGTGTTATAGATTTTTGTCACAAGTATTTGTAAACTGCTGGTTGTTTGGGAGGGAAAAAAAGTACAAGAGTCCTAATGAGAAATTGTAGTTGGGGGTGGAGAGGCTTCAAAACACAACACAACCAAATGAGATCAAATTCCAACTTTTAATTACTTCAAATTTTTTTTTCTCTCTCCATCAATCTTACAGCCCAAATTTTAAACTTTATGGCATCTTAAATGTGAGGTCCATAGAGACTTCTGGGAAAAACAAACAAGCCAACAAACAAACATTTGGAACATTCTACCATCTTTTGTTTTCTAAGCCCAAGAACAATTGGCAGTCTTAGCCACAGGCAGCCTTCCGGCTAACAGAATAAAAAAGTTGGGTCATAAAACTATAACTCCTCCTCCCCCACTCTCAGGAAGCTGCACCAAGGCAGACAAGGGAAATTACAAACTTCAGGGTAGATCTAGAAGATGAAGCAGGGAGATTATTGGAAACTCTGCCCACACAGCATAAATTGCAAAGACAATTCATTCAACCATAAATATTTTTAAGTGAATGACCAAGCCACTCACTTACTACTTAAAAACAGTCTCGTTTTGGCACCAACGCTCCTCCTCCATGTATGTAGATCTGATTTCTACCATCTGGGCTGTAAGAGATTTGAGGGGAAAGTATTTGCTTGTCTCTTTCCTAGTGCCTGGAACAGTGTCTTAAACATGTAGTATTCAGTATGCGTTTGCTAACTGACTGAGAAGGGACTGTCTGTCAGATCTGGCTGGTTCTGACTGCTCATGTTCACGAGGCCTCCAGGGTGCAGGAAGGCTACAGCAGCGAATATTCAACTGGTGGTGCCATATACCAAAGGGACACATAAGATTAAGATACGTTTGCGTTCCACTGAGATTTAAGAAAGGTTAGAGGATCGAGCAAGAGCAGTTGGTGGGTGTTCTTCTGCTGGTAATTATTCAATTGTAAGACAGTGCTGGGTATAACTACTGTCTGGGATGATTATGTTGGCCATGTCAGTCACTTAACATGTGGATCTTGTCTCTACTGGATTAGTGTGTCCAGGATTCCCATGACTCCACTTCTTGATTCTTGATCTCCTGCCAGTGTATTTTCACTGTGACAATTGCACATTGTAAATGCTGCCATGGGATGACTAGGGACATATTTCCTCTAATTCCACTTTCACACAAAGGATCAAGAGAAGAATGGGAAAGAGGATGTATGAGGGGGTGCGGGCTGTTTCTTCCCCAGAGGAAGCAAAGAGTTCCATGGTGCTCCTATCATGAAGTCTGTGCTGTATGGAAGTTAAGGGAGAATACAGGCTTCCTCCAAGACAGAGATGAAGTCAACACATTTATTTTAGATAAGAAATCTCTCTTGTGCTTCAGCTTTGGATTTTCCAACTTTCAAGCAGCATTCTTCAAGTCCAAGAGCTGAAGTTAGTGGGCTTTAATCGTCCTTGTCAGGGATGTCTGACATGGCATGACGACAGCCTTGCTAATGTCATTCTCTCATTACATCCCTAGTGCTGCGACCCTTAGATTCTAATCTGCAAGTTGCACCTGCTTACAGCTCCTAACATTGTGAGTACAGTGTTGAACAAAATTAAGCCTGCCAACTTGCTCAAACCTAAGGTGATTTCTCTAGGTCACTGCTTTAGTCACTAGAAAAACAAAAAACCCTCTTTTCAGTCTGTCTAATCACAAACAGTATCACTTCTCCTACTCCTATAGTAGACCTGAAAAGGATTATAAAATTACTCAATTGTTCTTTTTTTCATTAGCACCAAGCAGGTGATCTCACTGACTAGAAAGCTCAGGATAGTGATGAATACAGGTGATTTAAGCAGTGTGTCTGAGGTTACCAGGGCAACCGTTAATTATTATTGAGTAACTCTAGCGTACCTCTATAAAGGTCAGGAGTTAAGGTTTTTCCATCATATATTTTGCTTTAAAATGGGGCTTTTAAAGGAAATTGGGGAGAGAGCAGATGGAGGATGACAGATGAAGATCAGGTTAAAGAACTATATATAGCACAAGAAAATTGAACTACTTAAATTTCACAATGTTGGTTTAGGAGATGGTGTGGGAGTTCATGAGTAAATGTAAAAAATGACTTTCTGGTTTCCTAAGTTAGGGCTTCTCAAATTAGTAAGAAATCTGAAATCATGCCACATGCAGATATGTAACTAGATTTACTTTACTTAGTTCCCTGAGACAAATTTCCTCTGCTGTCCCAGAATTAATATTCTCTGCACTGACCTGGAGCCCTGGATAGACCAGCCTGGAAAGGATTCATGTGGTCATTGAAAGAAAAATTCAAGACTCAATTTCACGGAAACACACCAAAAGCAAGACCTTCTTGGTATAGGTCTTATTCTTCAAACAGCATCTTACGCACATCCTTAGTTATTGAGGATGTAACAAATTTGAAAAGTTAAAAAAAATTCCTGTGTTCACTTCGGCAGCACATATACCAAAAATTTGAACCATACAGAGAAGATCAGCATGGCCCCTGAGCAAAAATGACATGCAAATGATAAAGCATTCCATATTTTTTAAAATCAAACAATCAGGCTGAATGTCTAAAACTTACACAGTGATGTATGTCAATTATTTTCGATAAAACTGGAAAATAAAAGCACATGTATTTTAAAAAATCCTCACAAAGATGTACGCCACAACTTTAAGAAAAAAGTAAAATGGCGATTTTAAAACTGAGCTAATCTGAGTTTTCAAAACTGAACAACACACACACACGTTAAAAAACTTCCAACACTACAAAAGGGTAGGGTTGAAAGGAAGTCAGTTTCCCTTCCACCAAAGGCCACTCTCCCATCTGCCTCCATCAGAGACAACCATATAGATTCGTTCCCCTGTATCTTTCCAGAAATATTACAACCATGTACACACATCTTTAGGTATATATATCCCTGGATTCTCATATATAAATAGGAGTATACAATGAACACAAATAGTTTTTAAATCTAGCTGGATAACAAAATCACCTAGGAAGTTTAAGAAACATACCAAAACTCAGATACCACCCAGACCAATTAACTCTGAGGCTCCAGTAAAGGAGTGTAGGTGTTGACATTTTTTACTTCAGGGTCCCCAGGTGATACTAATAAGCAGCCTGGCCTGAGAACCACAGTACCTTGCTTTTCCCTTAATGTACCTTAGAAGGTTGTTCTATACCAGCACATACAGAACTACTTCATTCCTCTGCTGTACCGGGTAGCAGTCTACTCTAATATATATCTTGGCTGTCCTTTACTAATGGTCACCTGTGCCAGAGAACATCCACTCTCTATCCTGCCCTCTTTTCTGGGAGCTGATCAGCATGGATTACATCAACAGGTCTCCTGTACCCTCTGGCTCCTTGTTGGGGTCACCAAGGGGGAGCTCTGGCAAGAGATTAGCAGGAGGAAGGAGCGAGCCAAGGTATTTATTCCCTTGTCTCACTCTGAAGTTGCCCACCCCTGACTGAAGCCCTTAACCAACATTCCTTTCAAGGTACGACTCTATAGACCTCTCACCCCTTTTGGGTCTGGTAACCACTTTCTACTCAAGTCCCTCCAGCCTAAGGATGATAATTGGTTGGGTGCTACTAGCCCTGATTTACTGTACTATCTCATGATTTTCCTGCCCCCACTTCTTTATAAATAAACTCTTCCTTGAATTACGTTATTTTCATGGTGCTGATGTTTCTTATGATTCTAATATATCATCCTTGGATATACATCTTTGCATTTATTTCTTTATGGACATTATTACCTTTGCTCCCTCCGGAAACATAGCTTCTTCACATAAGGCAAAAAGAGGATGGGGCACCCTGGTGGCTCAGTTGGATAAGTGTCTGACTCTTGATTCTGGCTCAGATCATGATCTCAATCAGGGTTTTGAGAGCAAGCCCCTCATTGGGTTCCACACTAAGTATGGAGCCTGCTTAGGTTCTCTCCCTCCCTCCTTCGTTGCCCCTCCCCCTCCGCTTGTGCTCTCTAAAAAACTTTTTAAAAACTTTAAAAAAGGGGCGCCTGGGTGGCTCATGATCCCGGGGTCCTGGGATCGAGCCCTGCATCGGGCTCCCTGCTCCACGGGAAGCTGCTTCTCCCTCTCCCACTCCCTCTGCTTGTGTTCCCTCTCTCGCTGTGTCTCTGTCAAATAAATAAAATCTTTAAAAAAAATAAATAAAAATAAAAACTTTAAAAAAGACATAATGGGGCAGTCCATACAGCAGCTCTTTTATTCCTTTTCTGAGCATTTTTGACAACAGCCTGGGCACAACCCCATCACCTGTTCAATTTGTAAGGACTATTAAAATGAACACTGAAGCAATGTCTAGGGGAGAACTCCACTGCTTCTTTGAGAAAGAAGCTGATAGGCACTGAAAGAGAACCTGCTAGAGCAAACTCAGTGAATGACTGAAAGGCAGAATTTCAGAACACTTTCAGAAATGCTTTCTCTTTGTCATAATGACAGTCAAATGTACACAGAGTCACAGGCTGGAAAGGAATTCCCGAGGCTAAATTATCCCCCAGTGAAAACTTAGGCTTGCAATTAGGTTCTCCTCTAATTAGTATGGTTCCGATTGGCTCCACCCAACAGAGAAACAACAGAGTAGATAGATGGCTTGGCAGGACTCTGGAGAGTACACACCTAACTAAGCCTGCTGACTTGGTGCAAACAGCTTAAAGCTTGTCTTGAGAGAGGAGTGCCTCTACTAATTTCAGTGTATTTTGTTATTTGTAGTTAACTGAGTTTTAGGTATTTTATTTATTTTTTAAAGATTTATTTATTTATTTATTTGAGAGCATGGAAGCGAGTGAGCAGGCAGGGGTGGAGGGGGAAGGGGCAGAGGGAGAGAGAGCAATCTCCAGCAGATTATGCACTGAGCACTGAGCCCGACAAGGGGCTTATTTCATGATCCTGAGATCACGACCTGAGCTGAAACCAACAGTCAGACGCTTAACCGACTGCGCCACCCAGGTGTTTTAAAATTATCTCAGTGTTTTGTTGTAGGTTGCTCTGTGTCACACCAGGATCAAAGAAACAAAAATAAACACTGAGTGTCTACTGCCACCACCAAAAGCAATCAATACTAAGGATTTGTTCATTGGTAAAGGGATAGTCTAAGAGCAAACCAATTTTTGCTTAGTGAAAAAGGACACCAATTCTTTTTTTTTTTTTTTTAAGATTTTATTTGAGAGAGCACATGTGTAGGTGAGCAGAGGAGGGGCAGAGGGGAGAGGGAAAAGAATCTCAAGCCGACTCTGCACTGAGTGCCAAGCCGGACGCGGGGCTAGAGCCCGCAACCCTGAGAAAATGACCTCAGTTGAACACTTAAGAGTTCACTTAAGAGTCGGACACTTAACCGACTGAGCTACCCAGGAGCCCCAGAAACCAATTCTTAATAACCACTTAATGTGAACCAGACCATTTTCTATAAGGTTATGCTGGCATTAACTCATCTGACCCTCACAACAACCTTGAAGGCAGGTCTTATTATTACTATGATTATTTTTACTATTATTGTTACCATTTCACAAAAGAAGTTTAGCTCAGAGAGGACAAGTAACTTGCCCAAGTTTACAGTTAGGAAATAGCAGAGCCAAGCCTTCACTACCAGGCCACATGGGCTTTTCCCTACACCAGATCTCAAAAGCTTTTCGTACAGGCTAGAACCCATGTCAGCCTTCAGAGAGCTATTTGTAGCCCTAAGTTTATATATAAACTACATCTGTTCTCCTGAATGACTGTTTCCCATAATGCCATCCATTATGAGAAATACATTTCCCCCCTCAAAAGTATTCATATGGAAAAGCCTTTCCTCAACCATGGAATATTGTTTTAATGATGCCAAAGAGAAGTTCTGTAGAGATGTTCTAAGGTCAAATATACATTTAGGAAATGTGGCATTAACATATGCTCTTTGGGAGATTCACAAGAGACATATTAATGGCTTAAAAGTCCTATAGACAAGAATCTGTGGAACTTTATTCAACTCAGAGCTCTTGCCTTTCCCCACCTGTCCCACCCTCTTCCTGCATCAGTTTGGGGAATGCTGATTTAGAAGTCTCAAATATCCTGTACAAGTCGATGGTCATGGTCATCTACCACTTTCCAAGCTGTTTTCCTGTCAATGCAAAGGGCTTGATCTCATGTTACATGCACAGTGGGTGCTCAATAAAAACACCTGTTGGTTTAACTGATGCACCTATGCTATCTTGATTTGTGACCAAAAGGCACACATTGCAAAGCAGCAGCCAGCTGGCTTCCCTGGAGCAGTGAAAGGTGTAGGCCTGGTGAGCTAACTGGGTTCCTCTATGGAGCAAACCCATCAGTCCTCAGCCTCAATTGTTGTGACTGATCGCAAAAGCCAGGGATGGGGTGCTCTTAAGCCCCTCTACTGTCATCAATGCAGGAACAAACAGAATGCCAGTGATGATACAGGCTTGGTCCTGAAAGCTTTACAATGAGGTAAATCCTGTTTTTATTCTTGTGGAAGTCCATCCACCTACTGCAATATGCTTATGGTTCTCAGACTTCAGGACGTATCAGAATCACCTGCAGAGCTTGTGGAAACACCGAGAACTGGGCTCCTCCTCCAGAGGGGCAGATCCAGTAAGTCTGCAGCGGGGCCTGCGAATGTATATGGATCTAACAGGCTCCCAGATGATGCCAAGACACTGGTTCAAGGAGCACAGAGAACACCACATGGGGCTAAGACCAGGCCTAGAAGACCAGTTTAGCTGGGACCAAAGGAAGCATACATGAGATCCTGCATGGTTTTCTAGATACTTAATGCAGAGAAGGGGTTAAAAATAAGATCCTAAGGCTGTTTCCAACTAGAAATGTGTTCCTAGCTAAGTAAGCATCTGCTTTCCAGACTGACTAAAAAGGTTTAAGAAGTGCTACTTTAGTATGATTTTAATTTACCCGATTTAGGATCTGAATCTACCAATAAGATTCCCCCAAAGTATACATGTAGGGAGAGAAACACTTCCAAATTTAATTCTAAGTGAGAAAAATGGCATTTTAAAGTTCCTTCAAAGTCCCCTTACAGGAATAATAGTGCTAAAAGCCATGCACAAGATATTAAGCCTATTTCCTTCCCCAAAGATTCCATCAAAAATTCAAGATTTACAAATACCTAACACCTACTTACATATATAAAATGCAGTGCCATAATGCATTTGAGAGCAGCTAAATTCAGAATTTATTTATACGTTTAATTAAACACCAAGACTTTACTTAGCATCTACTGTGTGTCATGACAAATTTGGGTAATTGTTTTAGATTATTTAGGAAGATTATTTACAGAAAAAAATACAGACCCTTTATGATGTTAGCTCATCAAGGGGGAAAGAAAACAACAATGTGTGTGAAGGAAAACATTTTTCCATTTGCGATTTCCACTACCCTGGAAAACAGGGATGTGGCTAAGCACTTGAACGGTGTCCCATCCCCGCCTCCTCCCATACCCCCTCTGCTGACAGGCTGTAGAGATCCAAGTGCCACTGACAGCCGGAGTGCTTGGGAAAGAAATCCTGCTGGGTCATGAAGTGTGAGGGCTGCCTTGAGCAATTTTTATGTGAAAAAAATACCCCTGCTAATCACCAAACACATTTATCCAATAAGAATCAGATGGGTCATCAGGCAGGAATCTCCACCCTCAACCAAGTGAGGCCAGCTGGGCTCCTGACCGGCGAAGGAAATCTTGGCTAGGGAATGGGAAAAGCTGACAGAAAGGCGCTCAGAAAACAAGAATTCGGGTCACATAAGTGACAAGCTCTGAAAATGCCAAGGAGGCATACTTGGAGGAGCTGTGGCCACGGCGGCCCCAGGAGACGGAGGTGTAAGAGAGATGGTCTGGGGTTTGGCCAGGAAACAACCATGAACGAGCTGGCTGGAACCACCATAGAGGTTGTGAGGAAGAACAAGAAGAGGCAACTGATTCCTTTGAAAAATGACTCTACTTTCAAGTTATTTCCCAAGGTGAGGAATGCCACCAAGTTTTCAGACAAAACAGTCAGAAGAGACCTTTTCTGCTTGGAGGTGGGTGAGAATCAGACTCCTCAGTCTAAGAGGAAAGATCCTCCTCCACAGAAAAGTGATTCAACCACAGAGGAAAACTTCCTCTTTCAAATCCCTGCATTCCAAAGAATGACAAATCAAGATCATTGTAGTAAAAGCATAGCTGCCTTTTTGGGTGTAACTCTTTTGGCATGAAATAGCACTTAGGAGATAAAATTACTTAAAAAAATATGCCATTTATTATCACCGTTTATTTTTTATTATTTTTTTAAGGATTTTATTTATTTATTTGACAGAGAGAGACAGTGACAGCAGGAACACAAGCAGGAGGAGTGGGAAAGGGAGAAGCAGGCTTCCCGCTGAGCAGGGAGCCCAATGCGGGGCTCGATCCCAGGACTCTGGGATCATCACCTGAGCCGAAGGCAGACACTTAACGACTGAGCCACCCAGGCGCCCCTATTATCACTGTTTAATGCATATTACTCATTTTGTGATTCATTTGGTCTCTATAAGTTATGCACAGTTATGCACACAGCTCGATCGTGTGGGATGTGGACGTTTCCAAATTGTTCGGCAACAGGCATGCCTAGCCCCCAGCTGGTCTTGGTTTAAAGCGGGGCAGCACCTGCCCTCAGAGAAGTTCCTCCTTTTCACCGATAACTTAATGACTGGACTGACAGTTCCAGTTTCGGATTCTTCAATTCCAGGTGGGAAGCTTGTGGGGGGAAGGTGAGGAGAAGAGCCTGGGACATCTCTCTGCCCACAAGAAAGACATACCAAGGCTGCGGGGATATAGGGAGAGAAAGGGAATCTCTGAGAGGAAGGAGGACAAGAGGTCCTCCAAAATAAAATTAATTGCTATTCACAGTGCTAAATGTATGAGGTAACAAAAGATGATCCCATTTAATCTTCCCAACACCTTTTTGAGAAGGTATAATTCCTGTTTTATAGATGGGGAAACTGAGGCAGAAAGAACTAAAGCAAAAACTCTCATTTGTTTATCACTGTACCTTCAGCATTCAGGATAACGCCTGGCCCACAGTAGGTGTTCAAACAGTATTTGCTAAATGGATGTTGACTGAATTAAGTAAAACACAAGTAAAATTTTGGAGATAGCTCTCAAGTTTTCCCCAGATTTTATCGGAGAGCAGCTGAATCAAATTCAGGAGCCAACAGTGCTTCAGAGAAACAATGCTGCCTGGAAGCAGGCCTTGTTTATCCTCTGAATTCCAGGGACTGTTCTCTTGCCTCTCACTGGCCACTAAGAGGTAGAGGGCGGTTGACTCTGGCACAATTTGAAGGCATTTGGCATGAGCACATCTTTTAGGTCACCAGAAATAACTTGGAAATGCATGTGTGTGTGTGTGTGTGTGTGTGTGTGTGTGTTAAGTGGAAAGGACAAGAAAAATTCGTTTTATTTCAGAGGCTACTGGGCAGTGAGTTATTTTCTAGGGGTGGGGACCACTCAGGCAGGGAGAACTCCAAGCTTGGGTTCCTCCCATGGCTACCTCCTAGCATGCTTTCCATCTTAATAAGCCCCTCCATCCCTACCCCAGCAGTCTGAAGCATTCACCTAGTAGTTTTTAACTTGAGGGAATTACTGCAGTATTTTATGTCCCTAGTGGGATGTCCCCTACCTTTTTTCTTAGCATCTGTTTACTTCCTTCTTAAAAATCACTATCTTCCAGAAAGGCGGTGGCACAAGGCCAACACCACTGGTCATTGTGAGAGTGGAGAGTGATTTTCATTTTGTCAGTCCTTTCTAAGCACCCTTTGAACCACCTCCATAGTTAGAGACAGGTCAGCCCCACTTCTTACAGCACAGGGAGCAGGGGATAGGCGCGCTCAGAGCCAAGGATAGGCACCAGCCAGTCTATGTTGGTGCCAGAAGTGAAACCTCGCTTTCCTGCTTTCCATGCCACTGTGTGAGCTATCTTTCTGATTGCCTCAGTCATTAGCTATGGGTTTTGTTTTGCTTAACTTCTTAGAATCTCACTTATGAGTCATTTGTTTTCAAAGAAGATTCTGAAAATTGACAGGCTGGTCTCCATGCTGCCACTCTCTATGGTGAGAGCCTTTCGTACCTTTCTACCTTACCCAGGCAACCCAACATCCTCCCAAGGCAGTTTGAGGATTCTGAGGTCACAAAAGCAGAGGCCTGTGTCATTTAACTACTGCTGAATAAACTGACCTCAACTCAATGGCTTAAAAAACCACGATGTATTATTCCTCATGCATTTGTGGGTTGAAGAGCAGCTTTTCTATTAGTCCTTCCTGGACTCATTCATGTGGCTGCATTCAACTGACGGGTGGCCTGGGGTTGGGCATGCCTGGGACAGTCGGGCTTCTCTCTCCAATAGTCTTGCATGCCGAAGAAGACTAGACTAGACTCTACATGGCGCTGGATTCCAGGAAAATGAGATGGGAAACTGCAAGGCCTTGTGAGCTGGGCTCAGATGTTACACACAGTATCATTTGTACCATATTCTATTGGCCAAATCAAGGCAGGAGATGAAGGCCAGCCTAGATCCAAGGACTCCACCCCTTCACGGGTGCTGCAAAGATTCTTTGGCCGTATTTCATCTCTCATAGGCCTACAGCCAGGAGATAAGGAGTGAAGCAGGCCAGTTGTGAGAAGATAGCCACCGTGGCGAGCATCACCTGTTACCAAGTAACACATGGATTTAGGGTGGCCAAATCTTCTAACTTTTCAAAAGAAGTTGGAAATATAGATTTAAAAAAAATGTATTAATTTTTCAGAGCAGTTTTAGGTTTACAGAAAAATTGCTCAAAATAACTCAGAGTTTCCATATAACCTCTCCCTACTGCCTAAATTCCCCTGTAATTAATATCTTTCATGAGTGAGGTACATTTATTAGTAATATTAATTACATTAACTAATATATCAGTTACATTAGGATTCACTCTGTGTTCTATTGGTTTTATAGCTTTGGACAAATGCATAATAATCCGGCATCTACTATTATACAGTATCATACAGAGTGGTATCACTGCCCTAAAAATGCCCAGTGTTCCACCTTTGCACCCTTCCTCCCCACTCATCTTTTCACTGACTCTATAGTTTTGTCTTTTCCGGAATGTCGTATAGTTGGTATCATACCACACACTATGGCATTTTCACAGTGCCTTCTTTCACTGAGTAATCTGAACTCAAGCCTCATTCAGGTCTTTTCCTGACTTCATAGCTCTCTTCTTTTTATCACTGGATTATATTCCATTGTCTGGATGTACCACAGTTTGTTTATCCATTCACCTACTGAGGAACGTCTTGTTTGCTTCCAAGTTTTGGCAATAACAAATAAAGCTGCTATAAATATCTGTGGGCAGATTTTTGTGTGAACTTAAGTTTTCAACTCATTTGAGTGAACACCTATGAGTATGACTGCTGGACTGTGTTGTATGAGAAATCTATGTTTAGCTTCGTAGGAAACTGCCTAATTGTCTTTCAAAAGGGGGGTCTCGTTTTGCATTCCCACCAGCAATGCATGAGAGCTCCTGTTGCTCCACACCCTTACAACACTTGGTGTTGTCACTGTTTTTGATTTTAGGCATTCTAATAGGTGCACAGAGATATCTCATTGTTGTAATTTGCAATTCCCTAATGACATTAGATGTTGAGCATCTTTTCATATGCTTATTTGCATCTAAATGTCTTCCTTGGTGAGGTGACTGCCCAGATCTTTTCCCCAGTTTTTAATTGGGTTGTTTACATATTATTGGATTTTAAGAGCTCTTTGTATATTTTGGATACTGATCTTTTATCAGATATGTGTTTTGTAAATATTTTCTCCTACTCTGGGCTTGGCTTTTCTTTCTCTTAATAGTGTCTTTCATAGAGCACAAGTTTTTTTTTTTTTCATAGAGTTTATTTTTATTTTTTTATTGTTATGTTAATCCCCATACATTACATCATTAGTTTTAGATGTAGTGTTCCATGATTCATTGTTTGTGCATAACACCCAGTCATAGAGCACAAGTTTTTAACCTTAATGAAGTTCAACTTACAAATTTTTTCTTTCATGGATCATGTACCTAGTCATTGCCAAACCCAAGGTCACCTAGATTTTCTCTTATGTCATCTTCCAGAAATTTCAGTTTTGCATTTTACATTTCAGTCTAGGATCCATTTTGAGTTAATTTTTTGAAAGGTGTCAAATCTATATCTAGATTTTTATTTGCATGTGAATGTCTAGTTGTTCCAGCACAAAAAGTTGGTTTATACTTTAAAAGGGGGGGGCACCTAGCTGGCTCAGCTGGGCTCGAACTCACAACCCCAAGATAAATAATTTAATGCTTAAATAAATAAATAAATGTTGGTTTGTTATTAATTTTTTTTGGTGGTAGTGGTAGGGGAGGAAGGAAGCTCCCCCTCTACCAACACACATGTCTGTAGGCTGTTTTTCTCCATCCTGGATCATCTTTGCCTCCCTCATCCCCCTTACCTGCAGTGAACTTCATCCATCCATATTAATCTATTTAATCTTACTTAACACCAACCTCACACTTTCACTATCCACTTTTTCCAATATTCTGACTGGTACTCAACATGATCAGTTAATAGTTGGTGAACTCTAAAACCACTTATGAGCTATAAATCCCATTTAGCATTGCTATATACCACTGTCCTTCCTCCTTAGCCAGACTGTAAACTCTTGGCGAGGCCAGGAATCCTCCTGTTCTCATTTACCCCTGGTAGCTTAGCAGAGGTCTGGGCACAAAATATGTCAGCAATAGTTGCTGACAATTTTAGACTACTTGGACTTTGGTCCTGACTTACCAAGTGTCCTTTCATCTTCAAGAGGGATGGCTATGCTTTAGGAAGTCCAGCTGAGGACCTGCCAAAGGTGTAAACTCTGCAACCTTGCCCTGACATGGCCAGAATGGTGCATCTCTAATTTTGATGCCCAATTTAGTGTTATGCCCACACAAACAAGAGGGCCCTGATCTCCTTGGAAAATTAGGAAAGATTTACCAATGAGACAGCAAAATGTGGTCTCTAAAGTGCTAAAGGATGCTGAGTCACAAAGCATGTTCCTTTCATTATGATGGTTACATGGCCATAATGACCATTCCAGTCATTACGAAAACAATGAAAAACAAATGAATGAAATAAAAAGGAGAATGGACAGTTTCTGGTGACTGGCTCCCCACCTCATGCCTAATTAATAATCCAAGTAATGGTTATCCCCCACCCTCTGATTTTGTTTTCTGTTTTCATCTGCATCATTAAGTGTTCCCATTCAAGGATCTCTATGTACTTCAAAGTGAACAATGATGGAGGGAATGAAAGGGTCCCGAACTGAGGTTGGGGCCAGTGGTCTCCGAGGTTGTGACTGAACCCAATCTCCACGGCATACTGTGCTGACAGACTTCTCAGAATTGGTTTTCTCCAGGAAAGTACTGTGGCTTCTATTTGCCAGGATCACCTAGCTTCTGTCTATGGCCCACCCAAGCAAACAGCAGGCAGAAAAAACGAGGGAGGCCCAAACTCGGATATGGCACATTCACGGCCCTGGGTTTCCAAAACAGGCAGCGAAGCTCCCGCAGAGCTCAAGGGGCCCTCGGGGTGGGCCTCAGGGCGGCTGAGGCAAACTCTGCAGTCAGGGTGGGCAGCTGCACTGCCTCTGCCTCAGGAACAGCCTGGAGCCCAAGACTCACAGGCGCCAGGCAGGTGTTCACTCAGCCTGGAAGGGCAGCAGACTTGTTGGCAACATCCACAATCCTACCTCCAACTTTCCTTGAAAGTCAAACAAAGTACAACTGTTCCTGACATCACTCTTCCTGCCCTGGGAAAGCCCCCAAATTCTGTAGCAGGCAAGCAACGGTCCCCATGGATGGTGTAAAGTGGGCCGAGTGACCCCCAGTGTTTTATGTAAAACAAATCACATCTAGACAACTGAAAAATAAAAATCTCAAGTCCCCTCCTCTAGGACCTGTTTAAAAGACATTGCCCCCTTTTTACCACTTAGCCGCCAAAGCAGCCTCTTTAGACATACCATACTCAGTGGTGACTCGGTGCTCCCAGCTGCTAAAAACAAAGATTAAAGAGGGGTGCCTGGGTGGCTCGGTTAAGCATCTGCCTTCGGCTCGGGTCATGATCCCAGGGGCCTGGGATTGAGCCCCACGTTGGGCTCCTTGCTCAGCGGGGAGACTGCATCTCCCTCGGCCCCTCCCCTGCTCTTTCTCTCTCTCTTGCTCACTTCTTCTCTCTAAAATAAATAAATAAAATCTTAAAAAAAAAAACCCACAAAGATTAAAGACCATTAAATGATACTGCTGGCTAAGATCAGGGACAGTAAGCAACCTGGGCTAGAAATTCAACCTTGCTCATGCTGAGCAACAAATGACAGGTACAGAAGTTTAAACAAAATGGGGAATAAAAAAGGAGATAAAAAAGAAACAAGAATCTCCTTCAAGTCTAGGAAAGCAGGTATAGGAGTGCTTAACAAGCCAGGCAGCGAGGGATGGAGACTCCACAGGCAAGTCTGGCCATGGAGAAGTAGAAGAGACTCACTGCCCTTAAGCTGAACGAGTTTTCCCAGTACATGATTTCATTTTATGCTACTGTTTCGTTTGCAGTAAAAGTATTCCTTAAGTCCATTTTAGAGTCTTTCTCCCCCTGAGCCTTAATATCCCTTAGTCTCTTCTAAGGCAAAAATTGTTGGTCCCATTTTGCAGATCCACAAATATCTTAAAAGAGATAGAACGGCAGGGTGTGACTGTGTAACCACGGCCCGGAGATGGGCAGGAAAAGGTTCTGATATCCTGGTGTCTCACCAGGTGAAATGACTGCCCTGAAGACAATCTGCGGCTGAACTTCGAACTGTTTTCACTAGAGAAAGGCAAAGTCAACTCTGTTCTTCCCGAGTTTTATCCAACCACAGCCTGAGAGTCCAGCTGTTCTGGTCATGGCCTCACATACTTTCTGCAGAGGCTCTAGTTGACAAGATTTATGCGGTGGTCTGAAGAAGCATGCTAAGCAGTGTGGGAGGAAACCACAAGGGAGGACTTTCTGGCCCTAGCACAGTGGATATCTAGTTTCTGTGGAGGACCGGACAAGCAGCTCTAAAACTGCCTGTCTCGGTTATGGGTGCTTACCACCCAAGGGTGAAGCAAAAAGGTTCTTCTTTTTCCTAGTCTCTGGTATGTCATCACAGTCATGCTAAGGGTTTAGGATCTCAACACTGAAGGGCTACTGGAGGGCTTTTCTTTCTAGAAGTGGACACAGAAGTGGCACTGGACATATTCCACATCATCAGGGAGAAAGGAAACCAGGACAACATAAACGAGTGAAACAGACTTGGCTACTGATCCACTGAGTTGCTACAGTGTCTGGATGTTTTATAAAACTAAAAGAAATCGCTTTTCATGCCCAGCAGCCAGCACAGTCAATAGCCATCACCAAAGCCATCTCAGCAGGAGGGTAAATCAAAGATCACCAAGGCCAAGAAGCAGTATGTTAAGAATAATGATTCCCTTCTGAGATGATGATGCTCAAAAAATCCACAACAAACTAGCCAAGCTCCACATTTAGGAAGAAGGTTAAAATCACGTTCATGGGACAATGCTCAAAGTCAGATGGGGCCAGAGCATAAATTCCGGGCGGGATGGCTGAGCAAGGGCCGACTGTGGAAGGCAGTTGGACATCATACTTACAGTGAGTTGGGCCGGGTGGGTTTGAGCACATCCAGGTCCGGGTCACTGGAGTTCATGTTGGGCTGCAAGCTGCTGCTGGAATTAAGGATGCTATTTGCATTTGATGAGACGACAGATTCCAAACTGGAGTTGATGATGCTGTTTCTTTGTTCCTCTGGAGAAAAACAAAGCGACAAACCCCATATTACTACTATTTCATAAGGATAGTTTGTTTTGACATATACAAAAACCTACCAATAATGAGAATGGATTGAGACCTCAGCAAAGCTCAGAAGACATAGGAAAGGATAAGGTTTACAGGTGGGAAAGGAAGAGGAAAGGAAGAGGAACAGGTGACTTGTGACTTTGGAGAAAACCCCCCTCTGCTCAGCCTGATAGGACAGACCAGCCATTTTCCTAAGAGTGACCCTACCACTGCACCATAAATTGTGTGTCTTCTTTTGACTGGTAGATGGGCAGAACACAGAGCGGCCTTCATAGCGCCCTTGTATTCAATGAGGTCCTCTTGGTTTCTGTGACATTCACCTTTTATTCTAAAACTCCTGCCCCCAATATGGTCTTAATTCCCAGGGCCATGTCCTACCTCCAATTCTACAGCACCTCACCATAAAATATCTACTACTTACTTGGTCATCAACATCCTTATGACTCTGCAGTCTACATTCCTGACCACTCCCAAGACACCCTCCTGGGTTGCCTCCAGCTCCATGTATTTGATGTCTAGCTTCAAGTCAGTTCTTTAATTAATAGATCTATAAGGGCTACAGAGTCGTCTGCATATAAAAAACTGAGTCCATGGTCCACACAGTCATATTAGTGCTTGGAGAGTATTACTAATCCCAGAGGGAGGAAACCTGAGTTCTATTCAAGACTCCACCCCTGCCGGGCTGAGTGGCCTCAGGCAATTTTCACTCTGTTTCTTGGCTAATGCATCTGTAAAATGGGGATAATGAAAACTGCCTTGCACAGCTCAAGGAGTTCATAAGGATCAAATGGGATCATATGCAAGAATGCATTTTGTAAACTTCAGAACACTGTTCGAAGATAAGAACTTTCTGTTTCTTCCCATCTTTAAAAACTTGGAACCATGTGCTGAAGAAAACATTTTTGGGATAAATCAGCTAAATGGCACAGGCACCACTGCTGTAGCAAAATATCAGAGTCCTGGAATGTCATTCTCATCCCACATTCATTACAGATACACCATAATGAAATCAGCTGATGCTGCGGGCAGTCAATTCACTTATCAGGAAACAGCCTACGTGGATTAATCCTCACTGGACCTTTGAAACAAGCTGGAGGTATACCATGTCCCTAAGAAGACAGACTGGACTCACTGACATGGTGGTTTAGAGGCTGGCATTTGAACTCTTCAAGCAATAAAAGGGGTGATGTGATAAAAAAATACTTTTCCATTTATACTAGTCATGTGCATAAAAATTTATCATGCTTATGAGATGATGTTAGAGTAATCTTTACATTTAATACACACACACTCATTCACACACACACACACACACACACACACACACCCAAACACTCAAACACCCCTAATATCTTGACAAATTCTCAATGCCATGTTTAAAACCCTGCAGAAGAGTCAAAAACTCCATGAGGCTATTGGGAGATTTCTGAACTCTAAGTAGATTTTGAAAAAAGTAGATTATTAATTTGATTCCTGAGATTTGAAACTATTCATATCTCAAGAGCTTAAGTTCCAAACAGAAACAACAACAAAGAAAGAGAAACCAAAAGAGTTACAATGCACCCAGATTTAGGAGAACTAACAGGGACTTTGAATGGGAACTTGCTATCAGGAAGAAAAACAACTCTAAAATTACATAATTAGGGGATCACTGAGAAAATGGATATGCCACTTACCAGTATTAATCAGTGCAAACTTTCCTTTGCACAAAATACTCATGTTGAGATTTCTGAAAAAGACTGAGAAGCCCAAGACCACCATATAGAAAAGGGCACTCAACACACTTCTCTGGGGTTCAATGAAGACAATTTCTGCTTCACAGGGAAGGAGAGGTGAGTAGTTTTATTAACTCTAGTTTGAGGCCAACTTTGCATGATGTAATTTTCTGGATTCACAGGAAACCAAAGAGTATAACCATAGCTCATATTTCTCCTGTGATTATATTTACTTGCCCTTAAGAGGACTATGATTCTATAAATTAAAAACAATACCTTGCTAAAAACATATTAGTTTTTCTAAAATATTATTGGGACTTTTTTTCCTGCCTTACTATCCATTAGAAAAAGGGTATCTGAGATGGAATTTTCTTCAATTTTCATCTATTCAGTGAATACTTATTGGGAACACATTCCCAGATAATGAACATCCCTACACTAATTCCTAGGTATTTTATTCAGATGTATACTAGAATATTTATTAGTAACTTGCATATACTTATTTGTTCACATGTCTACCTTCCTCGGTAGACTAGGAGCAACCTAAGATTGAACATGTGACAGATAAAGCTTTGAAATCATAACTGAAAAAAAAATAGATAAAGATGCTTTCCTTTATATAACACTTTATCAGAATCCTAACCTCATATAAGAATCTGATTCTATAAATGGGATTTGGGTAAAATTTTTGAGAACTTATCTTCTGTTACAGTATTACAGACTGGCTTTTCTCCATGAGCTAAGCAAGGAACACTGCTGCATATGGAAACTGACATTTGTCTTAGATGAACCCACACGAGAATGAGGATGGGGTGGACAATGAGAATCCAACCCTGCCTGGCCTAGAAAAGCCACAAAAATTAAATGGGTGGCAACCCCCAAACTGAAGTCGAGGATTTCTAGTATTTCATTCAGTGGAGGTCACTAGAACTCTTTTTTAGGAAGTAAATCCTTTTTGAGATTCTATTTTGACTTGTATTTAGGTACTGCGAGCCTTGCACATATGGCAAAACCTCTAACAAAATGACAACAAAAGCAAAAGATCAAGAAAAGGTGTCCTTTGTCCAAAAAGAAAATACAGAAAAAAATTAATCATAAAATTTCATAGTTTTGCAGTCAAGATAGCCAAATACGCATCTAAACAGTCAGACTCTTTACCAGTATGCCTCGATGGGCCACATGATAAGGAATTCTGGAAACCTGGCACTCTCGGACTATAAGACCACTACAGTTTTATTGGACATAGTGAGACTGAGAACATCTAAGGTGGATAGGCTTCTGAGCTGAAATGCTGACAATCCCTATTGAGGGTGAGCAGGACAGTGAGAGTCATTCCAGAGAAGAGGTGGAGAGTAAAATCAACAGCAATTCAAATGTTTTAGTGGTATGGCAAACTATACTGAGACAAATTCTAAAGCATTTGGCATGAATTAAGAAAAAAAAGAGAACATGATTCAGTAATGTCACTCCAAACAGGGGGATCTTTGTCAGGTGGGCAAATGAGTACTTCCCCTAACAGAAAACATAATGAGAACAGGCAGCCTAAAACACTATTTAAAAAAAAATTAAATTAACCAAATCTTTCCAATACCAGACCTGGACTTCTCTGAGACATCGATGATTCAAACTAGCTCTGGCATCCTCATCACAAGGTATAAGAAAGACTGATGGCAATTACATTGCTGAAGAAAAGGAAATTATAGGCTAGGGAGGGGACTGAAAAAGAAAAACAACAACAGTTATGAGTCAAAGCAAAAGGATCACGGAGAACCCCTTAAATGACCAAAAGAGAAAGAATACTTACAACTCAGGAGTATTCCTAAACTGGATGAACTCAGTGGGGATGTTTGCCTTCTTCAAACATGTTTGTCAACAAGAATCTCTCTTCGTTTTAGTCACAGAAGACAAGAGCTCAGAAGCAAGGAAATGATAAAATAAATCCCCTAACAAATGTAAACATGTATGGGTAAGTGATGAATGTTTTCATGAACGTAGTTTCTATGAAGAGTGATAAACTAGATGTGGTCCTAGTGCTGAGAAATGCAAACTACTCGGGGCAGGGGCACGTATGCCCCTACAGAACCCCTCGAGCATCTATTACAGTGACCTGCGAGGTCAGCATCGGTCACACGTTCCTGGCACCTGGCCCGTGCATAATATACACTAAAGCTCCATGAATGGTTACAAGACAAATAATAAATATAAGGTGACAATAAGCAATGAAAATGTATTCTGCTGGCACAGAAAGAGGAAGTTCCAAGTGACTGAATTTTCCAGGTGCTTCATACAGGGACCACTAATGTCCTTGAAACCAAAGTAATGGTTACAGTGGACAGAGTCTGTGTTTTTTGTACAAATCAGGAGTGGAAAAATATGACTATGCAACCAAATCACTGCAACTAGAAAAAGAAAGCCACAGAATAATTTTGGTGATATTGTACTTGTTCTGGGGGTTGCCATGGAAATCTGGGAGCTAAGCAACTTCACTTTCCATATTTACCAAGTGACTCCTGCTCACTCTAATGACAATCCCTCCCCATCCCCACACCCCCCATACAAAAGGCAGGGTCTCTGTTTATCACAGAACCCAGAAGCAGGGCCAGGAATGCACATGCAGAACCAAACCGAATTCACGTGTCTCGGCAAGCCTCAACGCTCTGGCCCACTGAATACACAGAGTGGGAGGATAAATAGGAAACACAGACTTGCAAAGTCACTTTGGGGGAGGTTTCCCACCACGCATGGAAGTCTGTCAGAATACGGGCTAACATCATCTTTCCATGATGTCTGAGACTAGCTGTCAAAAAAAGGGAAGAAGAAATGTTCTTTAACAGTAGCTCATGATGCCTCACAGAGCCCTAAGGAGGGAATGTGCTCTCTACATGATCAAACAGGGAGGAAAGGGAGTTACCAGACTGATGGAAGTTCTGCAAAGACACAGGCTTTCGACAAAAAATATTAAGACAAAAGCAAAATACCCAGAGGCTTTCCCTTGCTGTGGTAGGGAGAGAGGTGTACTTTCTTCTGCTTATTAAAGTTTTGCAATGAAGTCTGTAATGTATCATCCTGACAAGATATGATGATAATAGAATGGCAGCTTAATGAATTTTGCAATAAAAAATGATGAGTGCACAGCAATTTCTGAGTTTACCATCTCTGGGAAACACCCAAGTACATGAGAAGCTTGGAATCAGACTTTCTGAAGCAATTTTTTTCTTTGTAGTTTTTGTTCCTGATAATAGTGGCGTGCCAAGCCACACTAAAATCTGAGGTGGTATGATTTCATGTTGACCCAGTGTCAGTCCCTATGATAAAAATAATCTCAAAAAGCAGTTTGAGCAATGTGTTTGGGCACATAAAAACAGTTTGGGCAATGTTTCAAAAATAGTCTTAAAAAAACAGTTTGGGCAATGACGGACTAAACAGTGAATTGATAAGTAAAAAATGTGGTCAATCTGTTCTTTTATCCATAGGACATACTACATGATATTACAACTTTTGGCAGGTCGTCTTCAACAAAAACTACCAATTTTGGTTCCATGTGGAGTGACTGACTTATTTCCTACTCATTGTGCTCATAATAACCCTTCTCTTTGCAAAGGGAAAAAAATGCTAATAAAACTGGATTTCGGGCGCCTGGGTGGCTCAGTTGGTTAAGCGACTGCCTTCGGCTCAGGTCATGATCCTGGAGTCCCTGGATCGAGTCCCGCATCGGGCTCCCTGCTCGGCAGGGAGTCTGCTTCTCCCTCTGACCCTCCCCCCTCTCATGTGCTTGCTCTCTCTCATTCTCTCTCTCTCAAATAAATAAGTAAAATCTTAAAAAAAAAAAAACAACTTTTCTTTAAAAAAAAAAAACTGGATTTCATGAGCGAACGGGGGAATCATTGTGCCCAGGACAGGCCCAGGACTGAAATGATTCACAGGAAAGAGGCGTGGAGGCACAATGGGGAAGACCATCCCCGAAACAACACCATTTCAAAAACCACAATGTAGAAACGAACCTCTACATAATGGCTGGACAGGGAGTTGAGTGATCAGAGTTAAATAGGTACTCCGCTACTTATAACATAGTGTTTTTTTCCAGCTGAGAACTTGCTTTTGAGTAGGGATGTTGTTCCTTGAATCTCTGGTTCCCAGGTAAGCGAGGGAGTCCACTACAGACTGCTTATATTATTGCTCATTAAATATATATATATATTTACTTATTTTTATACCATGACTCACTGCAAAATGGGCTTGAGATAGTAATAAAGTGTGTGAATAGGTAGTTTGTTTTTAATAATATAAAAATTAGTCAATACATAATAAATATGCATTCCTAATTTAGAAGTACAGAAAAGCATACAAATATTCTATATGCATTTTGTTGTGGAAATGTCTAGTCGTTTTTCTATATATAGAAAAATACATATATATACTTTTCTTTTAACAAAATGGTATAACACCATAACAATAATGAGTTACCTGCTTTGTTCACTAACTGATAAAGCCAGACACATAAGACCGTAATATGCTTTTTTTTACATTTAATGATCTACCTTGAACTTTTTTCTTGCCATTAGCTTTTCAGGGCATCATTTTTTAAATGGCCACATCAACTATGTGGTTTTCAGTCACACACGGTAACTAAGGATAATTAATCCAAGAGCCACATGACACCTTAGTCTGTGCGACAGTAAGATTCCATGTGGATAAACGTGTCACCTGCCAAAACAAACAGGTGTGTCCAGAGCACCCAGGATCTGCAGAGGCAAAACCTGAGAACAGGCACATGCTGCAGCCTTGAGTGCCTGGAGAAAGGCATTATGTAAGCCTCTGAATAGTATGAATTCCCAGTTCTTTTTCAATAAGGAAGACACAAATGAGAAGTATATGAGCTGAATTCTTAACCTCTCACTGGGTCTGTCTGGGAGAGGGTCCAGGATGAATTAAATGCACTAAAGGAATTAATGAGAGCTATAATCCCAGCAGCTAGTTAGTGTGATCCATGTAAAACAAAGCCCAAGAATCTATTCCCACCCCCCAGCCCCAGCAATGCTGTACAACTCATCCCAGCTGCTGATGTATTTGAATTCAAGCATCAAATCAGCTCTCTCTGGGGCCACAGTGACTCTGCATTCCCCTCATAAATGGGCCTCTTCTTTGGAATCTGCATGATCCAGAGGTGGAATATTTCTTTAGTGAAATGTAATGTAAAACTATAGTCTGATGATAATCATCACAATTGTAGCCAAAGTTTATTAGGTGCTTACTATGTTCTAGGCCCAGTATCAAGTACCTGACATACACTTGCACTGGCTCACTTAATCACGTAACTGCCCTCCAAGGAAGCTGTTCTTAGTGGGTGATTTTACAGATGAGCAAATGGAGGTTCAGAAAGGGAAAGTAATGCACTCCCGGTCTCAGGGCTGCTAGGTGACAGAGATGGCACTGAAACAGTGCAGGCTGCCTGCAAAACCCCTGCCTTCAGCCACCGTACCAGGCTGCCGCACACCTCAACAGAGTCAAAGAGATGTTCTGGTAGTGACAGAAATGAGCAACCTTGGCTGTTTGCCCCTTCTCCCAAGCCTGTGTGTCTCTCACTTTAGCTGGCATCAGCATCACCAGAGTGTTTTTAAAAATACAGATGCCAGGGTGCCTGGGTGGCTCAGTTGGTTAAGCATCTTGATCTTGATTTTGGCTCAGGTCATGATCTCAGGGTCTTGGGATCGAGCCCCACGGCTGGCTCCACACTCAGCATGGAGTCTGTTGAGACTCTCTCTCTCTCTCTCTCTCTCTCTCTCCCCCTTTGTACCCCCCCTGCTCTCTCTAATAAATAAATAAATCTTAAAAAAAAATATAGATACCTGAGCTCTAGTCAAGACCTCCTGATTCAGAATGTACCAGGGAGGAGGAGGAGAAGGAGGAGACCAGGCATCTGTATTTTTAATAAGCTCCTTACGATGTTCAAATGGACACTAAGTCTAAGAACTCCTGTTCCAAGAAACATGTTTCAATACCTTGGTGTAAGTCCTAAAAATCTGAGACAAAAATCAGTCATTAATGTCACCTTGTAATCTCTTAGAAGAACTTTATTTTTTTCAAGTAGGCTCCACACCCCAGCGTGGAGCCCAACGCGGGGCTTGAACTCAAACAACCCTGAGATCAAGACTTGAGCTGAGATCAAGAGTTGGATGCTTAACCGACTGAGCCACCCAGACGCCCCTCTTGGAAGAACTTTAAAAGGCACAAGACCTGGTTCCTGGTCCTCTCTAATCCTTCTGGCTCCACCTTCTACAGTTGTCCAGAAAAAGTACAGCTTCTAGGTCAGTACCTTTCATCTAGATATACCGCTCTCATTTCTGCTATATGATGTATCCATGTGGCAACTTGGAGATTAAATGTAATTTCCCTTGCTACCATTCATCTGGCAGCACAGCTGAAAAACCCTGTTCCATCTGTTCTGAGGTGATCACAAATGAGAGTGACTACCTTGGCCCAGCAAATTCAAGGTACTGCTGAATGCATACTCCTCTCTGCATAGTTGGTGCTAGATCTGGAGGGGCTGCTGCCTGCTGGTATGCATACTGAGGAAGCCGTTCAAGATGGTTCAAGTGCCCCCATGGCACCACTGCATGCTAGGACAGATGGCTTTAATTGCTTCTGTAATTCAGTCTAACAAGATTTTCACTTCCATGGCTGAGGAACTGACACAGGCACCCTTTTGGAGACAACGTGGCATGGGGAAGGGACATCACCTGGGTACAAATTCCTCCCAGCCCTTCACCAGTTGTATGACTACTTAACCTCTGGAGCCTGAGTTTGTCTGTCTGTGAAACGTGGTTACTAAGAACCTATGTCACTGGGTGATGGTCAGTTGTGAGAATGAAGTAAGATAGTAATGTGCTTTAGGCTGCTTGGCATGTTACGTGAGGTATAATAATTTTAATTTTTATTGCTGTTCTTACTGAATGAGGTTCAGCTCTAACTTGGTCTCAAGGTTCTTCATCAAATGCATTAATTTATCCTTCCACACCAGCGCCCCCCCCCACCTCTGTCTCTTTACAGGCAGATTGCTAGCTTATTGAAAGTTTAAACTCCAGGTACATAAGCAACACTGGAAACATTTTCCCTTAGAATTAAGGTTGGGTTTGCAGGCTAGGTCACAAAAGCACATAGAACCACATCTCCTCGAGAACAACCCCACAAGTTGAAACCAGAAGGCAGAGTAATCACTGGCTAATAGTACAGCTGTGAGGTCAGAACAACTAGGTTCAAATCTACTTTGTTGCTGTGTGATTCTGAGTACATTATTTGATATAAATTTTATTTTCCTCCATTGTCCCAAATGGGGACAGCACCTGTGTCATGTAATTGTGAAAATTAAGGGAGCTGTTGCTTTGCACAGTGCTTAGCATGAGAAACCACTTGATAAATTATGGAGCCATATACATTAAACATACATTTAAAAATTGATTTCTAAGAGAATGTTTTCTAAGTACAATTTGGAAACAGATCTTTCCACAATCCTCAGTTCTAGAGACAAGAGCTACCCGAGCTACCCTCTGTTACTTATATGAAGACTATTCCATGTTCCTTCTGTAGAGCATCACTGTCATCCTTCTCTCCTGTGGACGAGACTATGACTCATTTCCTTTAGCATCTTACTCAAAATTCTACCTTTCAGAAAACATTTCTTGACCAGCTATATATAATTTGGATATCGAGTCCCCTCCTCACTAAAATATTCAGTGGTTTCCAAATGACTTGCATTTGTTGCTGTGATGCTTTTTAAACCCTGTATCTCCCTCATAATTTCCTTTCTTTTTTTCCACAAAGTTTAATCTCAGAGACTGCTCCCATTTCATTCCTAGCCCCGCTTCTACCACACACTGATTTGTCTGAGGAGCCACATGCTGCCCTGGGGCTGGCCAAAGTCCTTACCCAGCAAAGAGCAGGAGAAAGCATTGAGCTCCTCCTTCTGGGAAGAGACCACTGTCATCAGAAAGACATCTTTACCTTTAGGCAAAGGGAAAATGCCACCTGGAGAAGATTCTACTACTATCCATAGATTGAAGCTGAAGAATCTTATGGAGGTACCTAGGACACAAGTCGTCTATGTACACAGAAAGAAAAACACTTCTGGAAAACAAGACACACATCCAGGAGCATCAGCTATTATGTCACATGCTTCCATGAGCCTGAAGTGGAGGTACGAAGACAGAAGACTGAGACTATGAATGCCCAAGGTGACTCTCAGGAGCTTCCTCTCCAGGAAGAGGGAGGCGATTGACAGCCTGAGGCCAAGTATGTTGGCACAGACTCATGTCTATGACAAAAGAATGGGCTCTACCTTTTGCACAGAGCAGGGGCACTGCAGGGAGGGGAGAGAATAATGTGTGCTGATGATCAGCAACTGGAACCTCTCAAAGGGAAGCACCCAAGTGAGCTATGGCTGGGAATTTTAGGCCCAGTAAGCATTTCAACAGGGACTGATGAGAGGGCTAACCAATGGAATACAGAGAAAATTCTCAACTGCAAGTGCATCAGTGAGGAGAAAAGCATAATTGAACTCAAAAGAGATCGGACAGATGGAAATAAGAGGAAATAAGGTTCTGTAAAACATCATCTGCCAAGTGTGAAGGCAGAGAAGGGGTATGTGGAGATGTACTCGTGTGTCCACACAAGAGCAATCCTTCTAACAAGATATTTGTTCTGTGGCAAGAACCTGAAGAAAGGTAAGGTCACATCAAACCTGGACAGGTGTCACAGGAACTGAATGTGCACAACATGGAAATGACAGGGGAACACAGTGAGCATCCACAGTGATATAACAGCCAACGGACAATATCCAAACCCAACTCTAGTCCAAAGAAACTCGAGTTCGTATATTTACATTAAGAGAAAGGAACTGAGTCACCCAAAAATTCAGAGCAAGATCTGTGGACTCTAAACCACGGCATACATTTCACAGGTGGGAGGTAAGATGTCAGATGAATATTCTTTATCTTAATGGTTACATATTTATTTTAATGTATACTTGAGAATAACATGGTGAGACCATCAAATTCATGTTTTTAGAGATTTTACTGAAGAGGATGAGGCCATGTAAAGAAGGGAATGGCTTTAAAATTAATTTTTTTTGCATTTCAGTAATCCAACTTCATTAGACTGAACATTTACTTCAAAAACGCAGAAGAATCATACAAAATGAATATACCTCCACATAATAATCATAGCTGAACATGTAAAGAGAGAATGATCTGATATTACAGAGAAGTAATTCTCTTCTCACATAGATAATGGGAACAGGATAATTAATAGCCTGAAAATCACAGTCAAAGGAGATTAGTGAGACTACTGAGGTCAGAAGTGATGCAAGTTTTCCATACAATGGCCAGGACCAGACTTCATGACCAGCTGGGCAGGTTGACTTTTAACCAGCATATCCAGAGAAGCCAGAGCATCACAAAGAAATATTCTCAGAAAGGAAATTTTTTTTTCCAGCTTCAATATTCCCTTTGCTGGCATTTTTACCCCATATTCAGGTTCAAATGCTCACTTTCAGGATGTACCTCTAAATCACTCTTCCAAATAACCTTTGGAAACGTTACATAGAATCTCAGGAGTTTAAACTTCTTTTGTCACAAATGCAATTCATTCCCTCTCCTTTCTTTTCATAGCACCAAGCTTCTCCCAACGACTCAAATTTCAAAATTCCACATTCTTCTCCTTTGTTTCCTACATATAACACATTGCAAAATTAATTTTCATATTCTCTTTTTTTCTGTGTTCCTCCCGCGATCTGCTTTCTTTCAGATTCTGTCAAGAATTGGTAACATAATGTTGTAGGAAGACCATAGGTTTGCAGACAAATAAACCTCATTCTGAATCCATTGTCTTCTCTCTGTTATATGATTCTGCAAAATAATTTCATTTTTCTAGGCCTCAACCTTAGCATCTTTAATAAGTACCAAGCATAGCATAGCATTAAAAAATGGTTGTCCTGGATAGATGTGCCATCATCATCTCATTGGTCTATGGGTTCGTTTATTTATTCTTTTAAAAAAGTGTAGCAAGTGTCTACTATAAACTAGAAACTATGTTATGCACTGAAGCTTTACCAATCAATTTAAAGAAATGTATTAAATGACAGTGTATGAGTTATGTGTTTGTCGACCAAAGAGTGAACGAAGGTTTATGCAAATGATTTAAGTTTGGAAGGAAGTGAGCTAGATATCGAAAGTTCCCTTAAACTGAAAAGCATCACCCTACGGAAATACACATTTTTTTTTCTTTTTTTTTACCCACAAATGACCTGCCGTGTTTATTTGTACTTTAATTCTACAGAGTAAACTCGGCAAAGTGCTTTGATAAAGGAGCCTTCTGTCTTTATCCACAGATGAGACAGAGGGAAGAGTCAGGTGTGTGAAAACGTGACAGTGCCCTGTCACCTGCTCATCTCACAGTGAGGGGTGGCTGGGTTACAAGCTGGGGTGGGGTGCCAGCAGAACCTGCCAGCTCCTGGCCAGTCACCCACCCATCCTATGGTACTTTCCAAGCCAGCTTGGATATCGTTCTAGTTTCTTGGGAAAAAAAAGGTTTTCCAAAACAAACTATAAAAAGTCTATGTATATATGCCCACCTACATACTTTTCAATGAAAACATTTCTTCTTTGAGAAAGGGAGGAAGGCTAAGCACCCCTCAAATATCCGAGGTTCCATTCCTGTTTCCAGGGAGCATTTTGTAACATTCAGAGGAAAGACAGGCTGCTTCACTGTCTTTCCATCTTCCATCCTTCTGTCCACTGTCTGCAGACTGATACATCAGCAGCTCGTTCCTCAGCTTAGGTCTGTCTGTTCTCACATGTCCTTACCTTTCATCCTCTACCTTGTGTGATCAAATTAATCTTGGGTCAAGATCTAATTGATTTTCTCCTAATCTCTATCTTCTTTCTAACATGCTCCCAGAATATGCTTTGAGATCTCTTCCAAAGCTGCTTCTGCTTCAACCTAACTGTCTGATGGGTCCTAATCTACACTGTCCACTGCTTAGTCCCAAACGTCAGGTGACCACGGCTCTCCTAGCACCGTGAGAAATACATCACCCCACAGCCCAATGCCGTTCTTGTTCAGGGTAGGTATGGGGAGACCAGTCCTGTTCCCAGTGTTCCCTGCTACACTCAGAGGGGCCCAGGCCATGTGCAGACCAAAGTGAGAATGGCCCAAGCCACATATTTAAGAGGAACACAGTCTATTGTTTAAAGGGAACTCAACCCCATAGGGGTCAAAGCCCTGAAACTGTGCATATCCTCTGACCTAGAAATTCCTCCGGGAATTTAGTTTAAGGAAATGATCATGCCTGTGAAAAGATTTAGCTACGAAGATAACAGTAGCTTCACTCATAAAAGCTAAATATCTGAAACAACCCAAATGGTGCTAAATTCACCAAGGTCTAGCCATTTTATGGGACAGTATGACATCTTCAAATGCAGTGATGGTCTGGGGACGGCGAAGATTTGTTTTCAGAATGAAAATGAAGGCCATTACTTCTGAAATACAGGGGATAAAAAATGTTTTTTGTTAAAAAAAAAAAAAGGTTTTTTTGGTGACAAATAAAAAGATGCCAATCCACATATATATTTTCTCTCCTCTTCAAGGCCAAGTGATTCATTCTTCTGCTCTGTGTCTTTACCGTGCTTCATAAAGGTTAACAACAACAACAATAACAACAACATCCCCCCAGCATTTACTGGGCACTTACTCTGCACCAGGTACCATGTGAAGTACTCTAATCTGCACAACAAACCTATGAGGTAGAAACTGTTACCCCTGTCTTCCAGAAGAGGACCCTGAGGCCCTGGGATGCTAGGTGACTTGCCCACGTCATGTGCAGCCAGAGACGGCAGACACAGAACTAGCAGCCAGGCCATCTGGTGCCAGGGCGTGCTCTCTCAACTGTCCATGTTCCGCAGCCTCTGTGAATGGACTTCTCTCTCCAAGGGCGGTGATCACGGTGACTTACCACTATCTATTATTCACTTATCTACTCCCCTCCCTCAACTGTGAGCACCTTAAAGACAAGGTCTGATGTTTATATTCCCAGTCTCTTGCAGGCAACATGCAATTGTCGGTTGTGTGAAAGAACGAGCCTTGGTATTTGTGTGTGATTAAACAATAACTAGTAATAATAGCAGCAGCTCTCAGCTATCAGCCCTTGCCAAGTCCAAGACTTGTGCCAGATGCTTAAATGTAAAATTTTATTTACTTCCTAACAAATCCCTATAAGAGAGGCACTCTTATCCCTACTTTACAGATGAGCAAACAGAGGCTGAGAGATGGTAAAAGGCTTGCTCGTGTGTTGCTGCTGGCGCGAGAACCCAGGTCTGACAGGACTCCAGGCAGAGCTTGAGCTCTCAACTCCTACACTACACCACTCAGCTGCCTTATTCCAGAAGCTGAAACAAGCCTGAATAGTTTAGGGCCCAGTCACCTGATAACTGCAAAGAACTCCATTCTGACATGAAAAAAGGACTCCGTAAAACTGGGGTGATAACACTGTGCTGCTTGGAACAAAGAGAGTGTTATTCTCTAATTAATTCATTCAATAAGTTCACCCATTTATTAAGTGTCCACTCCATGCTAGGTTCCATGAGAGGTGGAGTAGCAGGATGAGAAAAGCCAGGGCCTGGCCTCAGAGTCACATTCAAGTGGGGCACGTGACTCGCACTAATAAGCATTTAATGACAAACTGAGAAAAGGAAACTGCTTCTGTGGGAGCCGCTAACCAAAGAGGGGCCAAGGCAGTGATGCCGGAGCTGAGCTCTTACTGTGTCACAGGAGGAAACAATGCTCAGCTGTTTGCCCAAAGGAGATCTGGAAGAGAGAATCCTGCACAGCAAGTGGCCCTGGCCTTTCATTTTCCTAACACTGTTTCCTGTCCTACCCAGGCTTACTCAGCAATGAAACCGGGGAGGGCCCAGCCACACACCATCCTCAAGGACACACAGGACAGCAGCACACAGAGAGGCTGGAGACGTGCACCCTGAGCAGGTGGGAGGCAGCACAGGACATCTCTTGAGCACCTTGCTGGCCCCGAGCCATGGGACTCACGTTTTTCTGCTGATTGCATGGCGTGGAAGAGTGTCAGGGGCCTCTCGCTGCAGGAAGGGGGCTTGGAGTCACTGCTCTTCTTCCGGGACAGGTGCAGCTGGGCATTGGTGAGAGGTGTATCAGGCACGGTGTTAAATATCTGCAAGTAAAGTTGCATAGAAGGGTTACACACTGCTGTGAGTGGGGGAGCAAGCCCCAACCAGCACAACTGAAAGCTTGGTGGTATCAAAGAATCAGCAAGAAAACCCGAAAAGACCACCGGCATTAGCTCAGGACTTCATTTGAAACATCTCTCAGAACTGGCACTAAACATTTTCTTTCAGAAGTGATTCTCAGAGTTTGCCGACCATTCACTTCCATTTCTAGCCCCTTCTGCTGTCACTTTCACTGGTCCTCCCTCTGTTGTTCTCTCCAGGGGAACGAACTGTGCTAAATATAAGCCATTGTCTATTAGTAGGGCTTTGAGTGTTTTGACTACCTTTGTCCAGAACCAGTTCATCAAAACCCTTTACTTTTCCTCACTGGTTCTACTGACCAGTTCTTAATGATTGCTTTGCAACGTTCTTAGAACGTGAAACTGCATTTAAATAACTTTCCAAGAAGTCCAGAGCAGGGCACCAGTTCCCAGTCCTCAGTCATCCTTAGATGGAGCCTGCTTTCTAGTTCAGGAGCTCTGTGTCAGCTTTGATGCTGAGAGTTTTCTCATTTAAAAGGGGAAAAAAAAGGCTGATGATAAAAGTAACCAATACTACAGACAATTTGGAAAATGTAGAAAAGCATCAGGAAAAAAAGAGAAAAACTTTCTAATTCCACTATTTAGAGACAACCACGATAAGCATTTGAGTTTTCTTATGCACTTTTTTCTTTTAAGCTTTCACTTAAAAAAAAAAAAAAAAAAAAAGTCCTGGGTAAAAAAACAAGAACAAAACAACAGACAAAAATCACGACAATATCTTTTCTTTTTACAGATACAAGCATGATGTAATTATTACAACAGCTACACTTACGTGGTGCTTACCATGATCACCACAGCCACCACACAATGTCACTTCCCTAGGGATGTGTCACTGTGTGTGTTTTACATGTGGCTCCTTCAGTTCTCAGTGACCTGGAGCAAGATGTACTGTCCTCACCATTTATAATAAAGAACAAGGCAGAGATTAGCTGCCACAATTATAGATACAATTACAGATAACATAGAAAGCTGTATCCCTAGATTTTCTTGATTTCTTTTCTTTTTTAAAGATTATTTGATTTGAGAGAGCAGAAGTGGTGGGGGCAGAGGGAGAGGGAGAGAGAGAATCTCAAGCAGACTCCCTGCTGAGCAAGGAGCCTGACGTGGGACTCGATCCCAGGACCCTGAGAGCACGACCTGAGCTGAAACCAAGAGTCAGACACTCAACTGACTGAGCCACCCAGGAGCCCCTAGATTTCTTTTCAAATGCATATAAATGATAACACTAATTCATTCAGTCAAGAAAGATCTTTTGAGCATTTACTTCATACCAAGTACTCTGGATATCACAATGCACGAGGTAAACACGTTCCCTCTGGGGAACGTTTTTGCATCCAGTAGCTGTGATTTAGTGAGCGTTTGCCATGCCAGGTATCAGGTTAAGTGCTTTGTAGGAGTTACCTCATTTAATGTCAAAAAACCATTTTCCCTAATTGGGATTACATAATCTACACAGTTTTGTATCCTATACATCTAACATTATATTTCAACATTTCTCCTTTCTTTAAAAAATCTTAAACATGATTCTTTTATTTTTTTTAAAGATTTTATTTATTTATTTGACAGAGAGAGACACAGTGAGAGAGGGAACACAAGCAGGGGAAGTGGGAGAGGGAGAAGCAGGCTTCCCACTGAGCAGGGAGCCCGATGCGGGGCTCGATCCCAGGACCCTGGGATCATGACCCAAGCTGAAGGCAGATGCTTAACGACTGAGCCAGCCAGGCGCCCCTTAAACATGATTCTTAATGGTTGTGTAACAACCACACTGTATTAAGATATCAATATTTATTGATCTACTCATTATCATGTCTCACTCTGGAGCTAGCCTCCTCCTGGATTTCCTCCTTCTCAACAATCATGAGTAACAAGAGGAAGGTGGGGGCACCCCACTTCCTTCAACTATGGGTAGCATTAGATATACTACACTCTTTCCAATGGCCCTCTCTCCTTTGTGAGTGCATTTAAAAGCAGAACTCTGAAGCTGATATATAGGAAGCAAAGTCATAAGAATGATGAGAATTTCAGCCAAAACAGCTGCTCTCCATGGGTTGGCAGGTCCTTGGGCTCCAATGATGCCAGCCAGCTGGTTAAGTCAGTCTTGCTCCCAAACACAGCTGTCTGAAAACAGCATTATCATATTTTCCCTAGGGGACTGAATTTTCAACAAAATAAACTGAATCACAACATAGCTGAGTTCAAGTGGGGCGAAGAGGTAAGAAGAGAAGGGGACTTAAAGCAAAAACAACAGAAACGTCCTGGCTTCCAGAGGAGTTGGCACCCCTAAAAATAAGTACTGGGGCTATACGTATGTGCAGTCCCCTGAGTTCTGCAAGGGAAGAAAAAAGAAACTATGGTTGTTGTTGAGTTCAAGGACCACAGACTCTAAGAGGCTTTCTCCCCGCTTTCCTGTGTTCCCCAAACACTGCTGAGCTGCAAGGCTCCTCCCAGGTGACCACCTCATGATGCACTATTATCACTGACATTTAAACCTTGCTCCTGTATGTGAGCATCTGTGCCTGGCAGGCACCGTGCTAGGCACTTCACGTGACTTCTAAGCCACAGGTCAACTCAGCATATTAAGTAGGGTGAGTCTGCCACAGGAGAAATCTCCTGACCTGCTGCACAGCGAAGCAGCAGAGAGGCCGGACCTGGAATGTAGGGCTGAGGCTCCTCACATCTGCACTCTCCACGTCCTCAGCTGTCATTACTCATTCCGCTCAGCTTTTCCAGCCAATCTTCATTCCAGAAGCCATGCCCCGAATGGATAAGCATGGATTTCAACAAATAATGGTGTCCCTTAGCACTCCTCTGCCTCTGCCCTCGAGTATAGCACTCTCAGCCACCCCTAGCTGAAAACGTCTGAAAATGAATTCAGACTTGTGATAGGCCTCCACCCCCTTACGTCTGGCCTTCAAGTTTTATTTCTCTTTTCGTAACTGGAAATGAGCTCCCTGGGCAACATTACAATGGGCACAAAGAGAATGGATACACATTTTAATTTCAACTATCACCAAAAATGTGAGGTTATATTCCTACCTAAAAAACATCAGAAATGCTGGAGAAGCAAAGAATAGGTTGTGAGGAAAGGCTGCAGATTTCGGCAGATGCGTGAAAAATTGCTTCCAAAACAATGTTTATACCCAGCCAAGCAGGAGGAGACATGGAACCCAGGAGAGCCATTCGTTCTGCACACTGGTAGGTTTCTTTAAAAGAAAAGCTGTGAGACCATACCGGAACCAGTTCTAGGAGATTTTTACCACGGGTGAGACCTACAGTCCCAAAGGCCAGTTCTCCGGGCATCATTGTGAGCCAGGCCCAGGCTGCTCAAGAGCTCTGATGGGGCCGCTCTTGCACCACAAAATGTCGAGTGCCAGACACAAGATTACCTCCGCTGGGATTACACGTGTCTCCGGAGTGCAAGGGCACCTCTGTAAAGGTGACCAAGTCAGGGCAGATGATACAAACTTACGTTAAGGAGTCTGGAAAATCACTCCCCTAATGACTGTTGTTCATTTAACTCTGAAACTTGAACAAATACAAGATGTTTAAAGCCTGCCTACTGTCTGGCCACTTTCTAGCAAGGCCAAGAGTTTGTCTCCGTGCTAAAACTCAAGCTGGAATTCTGATGACAATTCGAATTTTTCACTTTTGTTGGTTATTCCAAACCTGTTTTGTTTGGAAGAGGTAATTTCAAGAAAATCAAGTAAGTTTCTTTCTTTCTGTTGAGAAGAATCACTGTACGAATGACCCTGCTGAATGATGCAAGTGTGAGTTCCTATCATTTATGAGCAATGGATTTATGGAGCTCTACCACATGGCTGGAACAATCCACACATTTCACAGAGACTTTCCAAATTAACACAAAAAGGGGGGGGATTTATTCTGTGCCCCCAAGTGCCCTATTAATTCTGTCCAAACTTACTAATTCTGAGTTAGGAACACTTTAGAATTAAAAGTTACTGGGTAGGCCATAAGCCTTCTGGAAGCTACTGAGGCATAAAACTGTAACATAAGAAAACAACTCCGGATATCTCTTCCAAGTATTCCCAATTTCAAGCTTCCTAAAAGTGGAATTAGCAGACCCGTAAATACCAAGCTTCTGTTTCCCCTTAAGCTACAAGGGAGAGTGGTCAGGCTTCTGCAGTCACACAGGCCGGGGCCAGGGCCAGGTTCTGCTGCTTATTCAGTGGGCAACACCTACAGCTACACTGACCTCACCATCACTGAGAGCAGCATCATTGCCATATCACCACAAAAAGTCCAGCAAAGGAATTCACAGCCAGCATGTGGGTAGAAAGCAAAGAGGCTTTGGAGCTAGGCAGACTTGGGTTCAACTCAGGCAAGAGCCTCAACGCCTCTGACCCTGTTTTCCTTGTGCAAATGAGGATCTAAAATCTGCCTCGCAGAGCTATTGAAAAGTTAACACACATTAAGTGCTTAGCACAGAACCTAGCAAAGAGTAGACAAGAAGTGGTAGTGGTATAAATGACAATAAAATAACCAAAATTCCTTGAGTGCTCATCATGCTAAGTTATTTACACGAATTACCTCATTATTTTACTCACAATAACTCTGTAAGAAAGGTACTATTATTCTTGGCATCATGAAGGTAAGGAAACTAAGACTCAGTGAGATGAACTGATTCATCCGAGGTCACATACTTGAGTGCAGCTGGACTGGAATTTAGCATGACCATCTGGATCTTACCCACGTGTAGTCTTTATACCTATTATTAATTTGAGAGACAGAGGAAAAAATAAGAAGACTCCAAGTTTTACAGTCCAATGGATCTGACTTTAGTTGCTTACTAGTAGTTCTGTGACTCCGAGCAAGTTGTATAACTCTGTGACCTTCAGATGCCTCATCTGTAAAAACTCCCAGGAGTGTGGTGAAGACCAAAGCACCTAACACAGTTTGACACTCAGTGTTCAAGAGACATTACTGTATTCAATAAAAAAGTATAAGAAGGGAAATAACTGGAGACTCAACAATGAATTATTTGCAGTCAGGACATGAGGATTTAATTTATAAGTGCAAATTTAATTACTGTTCTTTGCAAAATATCAATCTTAACTGCTTACAGCAATGTTAAAATTTGCTGTTCTTTTCCCTTGTGTTGTCTACAAAATTCAAATTTCACTGCCCGCCCCCCTGCCTGCCTGAGGCCCATCCCAACAACTGTAGACCACTGCCACTTGCAGAATTCGTTGCTGGCCATGGCACATACACATTTTTACACCTTTTGCGATCCCATTCATCACATGCTCCTGCAATTTACAAGGATTAGGAGCCTCCCTATAATGTGTGGGGTACACTCTTTATTATGTGCTGTGATTTTTATGGGAGGAAAATTAGGTCATGATAGAGTTCCTGGTCTATAACTGCAAAGTAGCTCTGAGACAATAAATCAACGACAGAGGCCTGGGGATTACAAAGCAAAACAGAAGAGACTGAGCATTTTCCTGAGACACAAATGCATCAGTTCCAAGTATTAAAAGGATCAACAAATCTGGGCTTGTTTAATGTGAGGATGTCTGCTTTGGGAGTAGAGGGCTGGAACCATAGAGCAGGGCTCACACACTGCCCACTCCTTCTCATGACAGACAGTAAGCAGGGCTGCCTAGGGCCTGAAAAGCCACAAACCCAGCGCCTTTCCATGGGAAAGCCGGGCAAGTCTTATTTAGCAGCGTTCATTTACAGCAACAGTTAAGAAGCCAAATTCAAAGGCTACAGCGACAAAGAGGGATTTTAAGGACATCTGGGAGTCTGATGCCCTATTGATATCAGCATTTTGGCAGAGGGATCAACAATTTAGAAAGTAGGTTGGGGAGTTATTAAAAGTCCTTCAAAAGAAACCAATTCCATTTAGTAACCGAGGTCATATATAGATGGCATGGGTCATCCATTGGATGCTGTGATTTTCCCTATCTCCAGAAAGTTTCTATTTCTTGTTCTCTTTGCCAACAGAGGAATAGATGAAAACATAACAAAACCCCACCCTTATTTAAGCAACATTAAAGGAGCTTCACAATTCAAACAATGCTCAGTTTATCTGGGGCTTTTTGGGAAGGAATATACATGTTCAGATCCACAACCCTATAGCATTAATGAAGAGTAATTTGCTCAGTACTTGACACTCAAAAAAGAAAAAGGGCTTGTGACAGAAGCATTCCAGCCCCGCATGTAAGTAAATCTAGCTTACTTCTAAACCTAACATGGGCAGGACCAAAAAGAGCATACTCAGGAACCAATGGAAGGAAAAGTAACAAAAAATAAAAAAATAAAAATCAATGAACACATTAAAAAAAAAGCCACGACCATAAGATACAAGACTAGCTTCCCAAGCAGGCAACAGTACCAGGGATTATCTCAATGTAGTAAAGCATCGAGGAATTCTTCATCATCATCATTAAGGCTGCATATCAACAGCTGCTTGAAATATCAAGAACATGAAATAAAACTGCCAAACACTTGTCAGTTGCCAGAAACTATTCAAATCAATTATATTTTATTAACTGATGGACATTTTGTGCACAAACCCCAATAGTGGTGGATTTTGATTCCACCAACATTTTGGTAAAAGCAGGTTGAGGTAGTTTGGTGGGCGCAAACCAAGTCAGATCAAAAGACTATCATTTTAATGGGAATGCAAAGTTGCTTAGGACTTGGTGCTTATACTAGGTGTTCAGTGGGGCCCCATCCATGGTTACCAGGCTCTTCTCCTTGACGGATAAGATTAAAAGTTAACATACTTCTAAAGGGGGCACTGATCTTTGGGCATTTCTAAGAACTAACAATTCAAAGATCAACACTCCTCCCTCTTCCAAAGCAAACTGATGAGCTGGGAAAAGAATCATGATGCTTTCTTTTGTAAAAGATCAACAGGCATTGAAAGAGGCAATGGTGATAAAAGCATGTGGTGCTTGGGCACATGAGCACATCCACACTCTGCTTCATGTGCAGAAACCTTTTTGAGTGCCACAGCCAAAAGAATATCGTGGACCATTACATGAGTGGGTCTAATCCTACTCCTACAGGTTGGAACTTAATAGGAACATAAAACGCACGCACATACATGTTATTAACCTGAGATTTCACATTTAACCGAAACTACAAAAAGAAAGCAGTTTGTTTCCTTGGTATGGTTGTTCTTTCTCAAACATCTAAAATTTTCAAAGTTACTGGCAAGGTAACCTTTAACCAAAAAATAAAAGGAAAATATTTTAAGTAGCAAAATTCCTGGGCGTTGGGGAATCTTAGACAATGACAGCACTCAACATTTTGTTTTAGTATCTTAACTAGAAGCATATAAATATTGGTAACTTCCACTATAACCCCAAGTATTGACCTGCTTGACGTTTTAAGGCTCAGAGTGATAAACTGTGAGCTGGGCAAAGATTGTGTCCCCATACAGAAATGGTAATTTTATATAATGGATTGTTACCTTAAAACAAGCATGGAAAGAACTAAAATCTTTCCACTTTGATATGTGACTACAATCTAAAAAAAAAAGCCAGACTCTTAAGACTATTCTTCTCTAGGTCTCATATAATCCAAGAACCAACAAGAGCCCAGGGTATGGAGTCACTGAAGGGAAATGATGCCATAAGCTAGAATTTCCCTTTAAAAGTCTGGCAAGAAGAACCAAATAAAAGCCATCAGAATCTTACTCTACCCTGTGAGAAGTAAAGGCTTTGTAAGTCAAAGGTTACGCTCTGAGACTTTTTTTTATATAAAGCCACAAGTTTACATATAGTCAACTCTATGATTTTTGTGCTTTATTTAACAAGTGATTTTGATATTAATAATCAGAGTATAATTTGGTTCACCTTCCAGAGAAGTCTTTCTAAAGTACGGATGTAATCATTTCACCCCTTTAACCTGGAAACCTGAAAGCTCCCATTTTTCAGGAGTAAATGCAAACCCTTTTCCATAGCTTTCAAAATCCCTGACAATGGGCTAAAACCAACGATCTGGCAGGATCTCCCACCACTTGCTAACATATAACCCACATTCTTTCACAACCATGTCATTTTAACACACATGAGTTAATTAATCCCTAGAAGGCTGTCCCTCATGTCTCAACTCTTTCTCTGCCTAGAAAATGTCTTTATCTGTCTGAGCCCGGTACAAGCAGAATTAAGTGATTTCTCTTCAGTGATGCCATACACTTGACTCGTCTTACTGGATGTCACTTAGCATGCTGTATCATGCTTAGTCATACCCTGATAAAATCGGAGGGCCTTGGGAAAAAGGTCCCCTCTTATTCCTTTTCAGACAGTAGTAGATGCTCAATAAATGCATGGCACAGAGATAAACTAGAGCCGATTTGAGCAGCTTGGGTTGTAAAAGCAGTTCAGATCTAGTTCCTCTCCTAAGGTCTGTTTCTTAAACTCTTTACACTTCAGGTTCATAATTTGTAAACTAGAGGTAAAAATATGGACCTTGTAAAAATTAAATGATATGATGATATAAAGCTGCTTAGCACAGTATCTTGTGGATAAGAAGCTATAATAAAATTAACTGTTACTGCTTCTAAACTATGTACATTACAAAGATCCATTACCTTCAACAGAGTAAGTAAATCAGTATGTATTACCAAACATGGAAAAGGAAGATCCCCACCAGCCCCCAAACATAATCCCTATCTTCTGGCTTTTTCCTCTCTGCCTCCACTTACTGTGGGATATTTATCACCTACAACTATTCCAAACATCGCTCTCCTCACTGGGTCTGCCGGGGGAGGTGAAGGACTGAGTTTCTGGGCATATGCTTTAGCCATATACTTTAGCCAGTTCAAACACAGAAGCCTTTTTCCTTCTCTTCAAAAAAAAAAAAAAAAAAAAAAAGACGTTTCATCAGGTAAAAGAAGCTGAATTTTATGGCTAGAAAACATTCCCTGCCCCCCCCTTTTAAATGTCAGTTTTAAAGACAAAGATGTTTTTCCAGTTTTAGACATAGATGAGTTAGTTCTCCACACGGAGGCTCAATACCAAAGGGCATTTGAGGACTGACTTGTCAGTATCAACGTTTGATGCCCCCTGGCTGTGTAAAAAACGGCAATGCTAAGAAGGAGAAGAGCGCTTTCTGTAAGAAATACCAAGGAACTGCCTGTGTTCAGCGCAAGCCTCTCATAAGAAAGCCATGCCTTTTCCAACAGGAACTACATGCAAACTTGCCAGGCATGGGGAGGGAGGCCTTATGGCAGAACACCTACACAGATGGCAGCCCACAACTGCTCCTTCCCCTCTATGTGCACACGGCTTCTCTCAGCCAGAGGTGGGGTCTCTTTCCCACCTCTTCAATCTGGTTGGCCTGGTGACTTGCTTTGACCAACACAATGTGGCTGAAGCGACACTCTGTCTATTCCAGGCTGACGCCTTAGGAGGCCTTGTGGCTTCTGTGTTTGCCCCCTTGGAAGTCTGGCCCAGACTATCAAGTGAAGAGGGATCACATGGAGATAAAGAGGCCACAGAGAAGAGAACCAAGGTGTCCCAGCTGACAGCTAGTTCCAAGGTTCCAGACATGTGGATTAAGGCCATCTTGGATCATCCAGCTGCAGTCAAACCTCCCCAGCAGATACCATATGGGACACACAGAAGCCCTCCCCAGATTTCTGACCCACAGAATTGAGAGCAAAAAAAAAAAAAATCCTTGCTGTTTTAAGTCACTAGGTTTGGAGGTGATTTGTTATGCAGGAATAGATAACTACAACAGGCATCTTACGGTTCTCTCTGTCTCTGAGTGGCTCCAATGGCTAGATGCCTGGGCCACTATACCCTCTTTTGGTACTATCTTCTATTACTTCTATCTACTATTACTATATATCTATTACCTAATTTTATTCCAAGGGACCAATGAAACACCTTCTACAAAATGTTCTTAAAAACATGAGAGAGTATTACGCCAGTCATTGCGGGGGACATACATTTTAGACCTTGTTTCAAGCAAGACTATCTCATGCTTCTTGTTGGCAGACAGGATAAAAAGATGCTGTTGGAAAGCATTTCTTCAAGTGGGGTTTCAGAATTTTGTCCAACTTGTGACACTAAAGTTAGAAAAGTAGTCACTCATGGACATTTGTGTATGTGTGTGCATATTTCTAGAAAATTATAGCCAAGTCTAAGGGAATACTCATTAAATATTAACTAAGATCTTAATAGTGTAAATTTTAAAGAACAAGTCTCCGACAATATTCATCTGAGGACATAAGAGTGCTCTGGATTTGATGACTACAGTTCAGTTCTACTGGGAGGATATTTATCCAAAGCATCATCTCCAGAAAGCCAGGGGCCAGAGCATGGCCATGGATGCTTAGGATTTCTATTAGGTGAACTTCATAGGCTCCAAAAGGAGCCTAAAGCAGGAACTGCTCATTTTATACCAGACCAGACCTAAAGCTATATTTAAAAAGGAGTCTAGTTGACTTATTCTAAGTTGTTTTTACCAGAAAGGCAAACCTGATGAATATGAAGGACTTTCCCCCCAGAAGAATGCACATATCCAGGTCTTGCAAACTTTGGCCCATCGTGGACCCCCGATTAAAAAACCTCTATCAAGATGGTACACTAGGCTCCTTCAGGACTGGGGACAGGCACTCTGGGGCAGTCTTCATCCCAGAAATGTTTTCAGTCATACTCTTTCATCACTGGCTCCCACAAGAACATAAACCCTCAATGTGATTCATCCCACTCTCTGGCAAAGACTAATGAAAAGGAACATATAATGAAGAAGTGTAATACTCTTAATACTGTAGGTACCTTAACAAATACACAGCAGAGAGTACCATAATTTATAACCCACCAAACCAGATGAGTATTTTCCACCAGTTCTTGCCCATATACTTACAGTCCTGGCCATGCACTTCATATTTCATTTCTATTTCTGTATTTTGTGCCTTCGGCAGGATGGCTGCTTGTTTACCCAAGTTTCAATATTGTTATTAGCACTTTCTGGTCCTTTTTTCTATCATGCTACTTTTGAATTTGCTTGCTGGCTTTGAAAGCCCAAAGACACCAAAAAGAGTTATAGTTCAAAAAATCATTGGACACTGCCTGTTATAGGCTTAAATACCGCCGCTTTGAGGAGATGGAACATAATCACACTGTTCATTCTTTGCGTATCTGTCTCAACATTTAATATTTTATTAAAGAAAAGATCAAATTACAAAAAGTTTTATTTTGGGAGAGGGGGACATGTGACATTCAGAAGTGGACTTGAGCTCTATTTTCAGAGCACTCTGTTGAGACTGCTAAAAACAATGGTTTACAGTTATTAAACCTTATTTCATGCCAGATTCCTGGCTAAGTCCTTTACATATCATACCTTATTTAATCCTCAGAGAAAACCAACTGACGGAATGTGGCTAACTGGCTAGTTGGTCATCAAACTCGCTTCCCCTTGCTCTAAATACACAGTTAGCTTGCTTTCCCAGCCTCCCTTACAGTTAGATGTTGCCATGTGACCGACTTCTGACCAATGGAATGTGGAAGAAAATAAGGAAAGCATCCTCTGTGCTTAGTCTATACAATCTTACCCAGTCTTCCAGACTCTCTCATTTCACCCAACTGGTTGATTGCAGAAATCTGCAGAGCAGAAAGCAGTTTTACCTTTCTGGTAAACTTTTACCATCTGGTAAAAACAACCAGATGGAAGGCACCTGAGTTGCTTAATTGCCATAGAGGATACCACCTTCGTAATACCCACGGAGAACTCTTTTGTGAGCAACAGATAAACTTCTATCCTCCTGAGTCACTGATATTTGGGGGTTATTTGTTCCAGCAGTTAGACTGAGCACAGAGAAGTTAAGTAATCTGTTCATGGTCACATAACTAGAAAGAGGTGGCAGATTTGAATCCAGATGGTTTGTCTTTAGAAACCATTTTTTAAAAAAGATTTTTATTTATTTATTTGACAGAGAGAGGGCGTGCACACGCAGGGGGAGTGGCACGCAGAGGGAGAAGCAGCTCCCTTGCTGAGCAGGGAACCCAACACAGGGCTTGATCCCAGGACCCCGGGATCATGACCTGAGCCGAAGGCAGATGCTTAACCAACTGAGCCACTGAGGCATCCCTAGAAACCATTTTTAACTGCTATTCAATTATATTCCCTTTTCACAAGTTCATTTTTCTCATATATCACATAAAGTTTACTTATACCTGATTTAACTATATTTGAGGGAGGTGGCTGGATGGAGGTCCAAAATTTGGAATAGAGAAAAGATAATTTCTTCAAATAAATCATTTGATTTCCTATCTCTTTATTAACCGTGTAAAAGGGAGGCCATGCCACTTAAACAACTTCGCAGGATACTTGTTACGTTGTGAAAGTTTATATTCAGAGGTTCTTTAGTAGTTATTAATGCTCCACAACAAATTACCTTGAAAACTTAGTGGCTTAAAACATTTAGTGTCTCTCCAGTTTTTATGAGTCAGGAATTCAGGAGGGGTTTAGCTCACTGGTCTCTTATGACATTGCACACAATATGTCCATTGGGGCTGCATCATCTGAAGGACTGACCAGGACTAAAGGATTGACATCCAAGTGACCCACTCATATAGCAGCCCAACTGGTCTGCTTGTTGGCAGGAAGCCTCACTTCCTCCCCACAGGGTTATGTGACTACTGTCACAACATGGTAGCTTGCTTCCCCTAGAGTGAGCAAGTCCAGAAGCCAAAGCAAATGCTGCAAGTTCTTATTTGATCAGTCTCCAGAGTCAGTCTCCATTAGTTTTGTAATTTCCTATTAATCACATTGGGATCAATACTAGGATCCCCTCTTCAGAGAGGGGACTATACAGAGCAGTGAATACCAGGTGACAAAGGGTCACTTGGAACCATTTGGAGGCCAGATACCACAAGAGCCCATTCGTTCATCCAACACATATGAGTGCCTACTGAGGACCTGGGGATAAAGCAGTGGACAAAACAGATAAAAGTCCCTGCATGCAAGAAGCATATATCCTAGCGGAGGTCAGAAAGGCAAGATATTTAACCAGTAGGCAAATTATGTACTATAGTAGGAAGTTGTAAAATGCTGTGGAGATATAAAACAGTATCAGGGAGAAGGGGAATGTTGGAGTTGGAAATATATGCAATTTTAAACAGAAAGATCTAGGTAGGCCTCATTTAGAAGGCCTAAAAGAGGTGAGGAAGTATGCCATAAAGTTACGTGGAGAAAGACCATTCCAAGTGCTGGGAAAAGCAACTGCAAAGGCCTTGAGGTGTGCATGCTGCGATGTGTAATGAACAGCAAGGCAGTCAAGGTGGCCATTGGAGTGAACTAAAACAGAAGGCCGTAGATGAGATGAGGTAAGTAACAGAGCCTGTGTAGGACCTTCCAGGCTCTTATAAGGGCTCTGACTTCCATGCCATGAAATGGGAAGTCCCTGGAAGGTAATCAGCAGACAAATGATATGATTTGACTTAGCACTGAAAAAATCTCACTCTGGTGGCTGTTATCAAAATAGACAGGCCAAGGGTAGGGGAAGGGAACAAATGAGGATGCTGTTGTAAATATTGAGACAAGAGATGATGATGGCTTGTGTCAGAGTATTATCAGTGCAGACAAGTGATAAGAAGTGGTCTGACTACAGATTTATTTTGCAGGCTATCTAGCACAATTAAACCACCATTCGAGGTAGAGTTTTCATTTAGGAGGTACAGAATTTTTTAAATTACTTTTTATTATATCCCAGCACTGTGGCTGTCAAATGGTGTTCTAGGGGACCCTACAAGTTCTGAGAAGCTTCTTAAGGATGTGCTACTCGGAACTAAGGTGGGACAGATGCATAAAACTTCATGGCCCCCATCCAAGTTTTGTAAGGGCAGCTCTGTTGACAAACTTCATTATGTGGGATGAGAGAGATCTTTTTAAGAAAGACCAGAAACTCCACAGCCCTAAAAGAGAAGACAGACTCCTCCCAACAGACACAGTATGAAAAAATACATTTAGAGAACTGGAGGGTAAACTACAGATTAGGAAAAATATTGGCACTTTGGATAAAAAAAAAGGTTACTCTCCCTAATATTAAGGGAAAAACCTCAACTTCATGAGAAGACAACCATGTAAAAAATGGGTAAGGGGCATTTTCTAAAGGAGGCTCATAAGAATGCCTCTTTCACTGGATTGTTGTGAGGATACAGCAACAACCCATATAAAGCACTTAGCCCAGTCCTCAGTACAGAAAAAATGCTCAACCAACGTTGCCCACAATAACCGCTACCATAACCACCACTGCTCTCCCCTACTCTCCATTTGGCCACTGCGGCATGACAAGATGATGACTATCACCAACATCACCACCATCAGCAGCAGCTTCAGCAGCATCATGGTGTAAGAGTCATTAGCAATGGGAACCTGCTTCAACCCTGAATGCCATTTCCAACTCAGGTTCCCCCCAAAGACAATTCTCCACTCCCAGTGACCAATGATATATTACCTTTTCGTGATGTTCTATTAGGATCTCAATAACAATGTTCTGAAACTTGATATCCATGATGGCTGCTACTGTTTCTTCCTGAGGACGCAGCAGGGTGGGTCCAAACACCACGCCGAGGTTTGCCACTGTCATCAGATTCTGCTTGTGGTTGTTAGCAACACTGGGAGGAAGGAAAAGAAAAGGCACAAATGAGAGAAAGACAGTACAAATAGATAGCTGACTTCCCTATCTTCAGACTCCTCATCCGATAGGAGCCAGACTCTGGGACGTCTTAGGATGTCTTTGAGTCCAAAGAGAGACTTCTCTACTTGTATTTTTGTCCCCCAAAGTTTTCAGAAATCTTCAGTATTCTGGCTATTTTGCTCTTCCAGGACATGACACTCCTTTACCCAATTCTGTTTTGCCTACCAACCACCAACCAACCAACCAACCAAAGCAGCTGCCCTCCAAAATGTAAAACTTTGCACATCTGAATCCCTGTTCTGCAAATCCAGCTAACTGCTCATCTCTTTTATAAAAACCACCATTCGAGGTAGAGTTTTCATTTAGGAGGTACAGAATTTTTTAAATTACTTTTTATTATATCCCAGCTTTTTATACTTGGCTGTTGTATACTTGGCTGTTGCTTAAACCACTGTGATCTTTAGCATTTTCTCTAGTGCAAATATAAAAACTCTTGATGGCTTTAATACATTTGCAAATACAGGCACAAAACAAGACCTAATTTTTAAGACTAATAGATCTTAGGAAATTCAGCACTTTAGGCTCAGAGTATTAAACCCCATTGCATTAAACATGTGGCTTACATTAAGCGACACATACGGCATAAACAGAAATAAAAGTGCACTACTGTGTATCCGTGTGGCTGTGTTTATACTGTCACTTATACTCAAAATCTCACGAACACACAGGGTCAGCAGTAGCTGGATCTAAATGATCTGCTAACTACATATACATATTTTTAGATAAATAGTACTCAAAACATATATCTGAACTCCAAACTGTGACCTAGCCACAAAACTTAATTGTTCATTTGCTGGCCCTGTGTTTAAAAATACACAAATGATCTATTGACAACAAATAAGTTAAAAGTTAAGCCCAATTTAGTATTGTTAAGAAAATATTAGGGGCTTCCCTAAATCACCTGTTAGAAAAAGGAAACTATTCATTACTAGAAACTAGAGAGAAATTGGACAGAGATAGCAGTTTGCACAGACATACCTCCCTAGCCTTTAGTGCTATTTATACAGAGTATTTTTTCACACAATTCTATAAATGCCTGCACTGTTTCTCTTGAATACTTCTATTTTGTAGGAGGAGAAGACGTTCTACTGCCTTAAAGTGCTGGTGGTGAAACTGAACCTTCACTGAAATTACTACATCAACCAATTTTATCAGCAGATGTGGACTTTTCTATAATTTTCTAGGGCTAAAAGTCTAATGTCATAAAAAAACTTTCTCCTCTGAAAGGGGCAGGGGGTGGTTAGGTCCGTGAAACTTTTAACTGTGGAACCAGCCAGATACAAAGAGAACTTGCCTTTTGACTGCTAAGCAAGGAGAGTTGCCACTGATATACTGTCCTGTTTCTGGTCCACATAAAAGTATTTTGCAAACATTTTTTGAGTTCTAGTGGAAGGTCTTGATTTTACTTACATAGCTTCCCATCTACCCAGAGCTGTATCACATTTCTGTCTCACATTCAATGCAGAGGGTCAGGTTCTTACCCAGCAAGGGGGAAAGACTTTGGTTCTGTAACTCAGTCAATCAGCAAGTATGCCCATTTACAAGCTGCTTGTAACATCACTCCTTTCATCATGGGCTCCTGTGCAGGAAGTGAATTCCGTGCCCTTATACTTCTCCCTCCCAAATGAGCAAAGTCATTAGACTTACTCCTCCGGCCACGAAAGTCTCTTGTGCAAATGAGTCAACAAGCTATTTATGTATGAAAGTACTTTTAAATTGGAGACCAATATAAAAACATATGCTTTGGATGATGATCACTTTTTTACCATCAACACTACATCTGACTAAACCAACAGCCTCCTAACTAGGATCCCTGATTAGCATCTCTAGGGTCCACTGTATCCTGACTGCCACCACTAGTTACTTCTATAACTCAGCCTTGATCAAGTCATTCCTCTGCTGACAACTACAATGGCCTCAAACCTCACTGGGCTGTTGGGACAGAACACAATGACACGGTGTGTGTAAAGTATTTAGCAATGCTGCTATTGTTTGACTGTTCTGATAATGATTATAAACCCTTGATGGGCTCCATTGTCTTTAATGTAAAGCCCAGACTCCTTTCCCAACTCACCTCTAAGCCCTTCTCTGCCACCTCCCAGCTCTAGGTCCCTGGACAAGCGACTCAACGTCTAAGCTTTGGGCTCGTCTTTGAAGGGGAGGGGAGGTGAATAATATGTTTACTTGATGAGGTGGTTGTGCACATTAAATATGGTAATGTGTGGGAAACATAGTGATTATTATTACAGCAATTTACTATCCATCCTCTCCCCACTTTCACACCTATCTGCCTTTGTCATTCCACTGCCTAGAATGTTCTCTTATTCTTCTCAAATGGCCCCCTTCCTTTCTGCAGTCTCTGTCCAGTCTTTCCCCAATCCTCTGCCTCTCAATGAAGGCAGAAGTATTATCTTTATTACATGTTAGTAATGTCTCTCCACTGTCTTAGGATAGAGACTGTGCTTATTTTAAGTGGTAACACCCGCACTGAGCACAGTGCCTGGCCCAGGAGAAGTCCAACGAATACTCATGAGGTGTTAAATGGGATGTGTCTGGGTAGGCATAAAACAACTGTTCCCAATCCAGCTACTTACGCATAAAACCTCCAATTATTATCGATGATTTTTTGGGGGGGAATATATCTCAACTATTCCAACCTCCTTTTTCAAAGCCTGGAGTTGTGTTTCATTTCTTAGATTTAATTAATGAATAACAATTACTCTAATTTGCAGGCCCCAGTGCCCAAAGGCATTGGGAAAAAAGGTACAGTAATTCTAGATAAGCAACTCTGAATATAAAAAGGCTTGAGGCCATTACCCAACATAATTCATTTCCTTTTTAACAATCTGATTTATTTTAGAACTTAAAAAACACATTGATCTAAGGCTTATGAAACTTTTTTGGGGGGAAAGTTTTAACTTTTGTAGACTAACTACCATTATCTTTTGGCATACTGAAGTAATAAATTGATCTGTCACTTGATTATTACTGCTCACAAGTTCATATGGCTATGTTCATTACTCTAGAATGAATTATTAATGGCTTGAGATCTCTCTGTATCCTGGGGAGAGAGGCATAGACCTCAGCCTCTACTGGCACCAGCCATCCATTATAGCTTGACAAATTTACAGGTGTGTGGGAGGCAGGCTGGCAGAGCACTGGGAAGGCTAGTCCAGCAGAGGCCACGGGACTCATTCATTAGTGAGGTCTGTAAAACACCAAGAGCTTACTTTGTGGGTCGGTAATTGAGCTGCTTGAGCTCTTCCTCACGTAGTCCAGAATGTCATGTTGAGTCTTGACTTAAAATCCATACACAAAAGTTTCTTGTGCATTGCACATTCCACTGAAGGAGTCTCTGACATGCCTTTCAGATCCCTAGGTTGACATGGACTTTTCTGTGGTGCCTTCTGCAAGAACTGCCAATTCTATAGGCTTCCTTTACAGGTTGCAGAAACACAGTTACACATGTGATTTCAACCGGGGGGAGACACAGTTCCTTTTGTGACCACTGAGTTTGCTACATTAGCTGAAAAGCAGTGTATCTCCTTAAAAGCATGCCTTCAGGGCAGTTGTTGGGTGACTGGCACCCCATGTTACCAGCAGTTCCCTCATGAAATACAATTAATGAGGAAAGAGCATGTTCCAAGGAAAATGGCCTTGGCAGAGGGGTCTCTTGCACCTTTTTGTAAGGGGACATGGGTGGGGACTCTGGATTGGTCCGATGACCTCTGAGAGGCAGAAGGAGGTAAATCATTTCCAGATGAGGATGATGGTGGGGAGTGTTATGAGAGGAGGAGAGAGAAGTCAACTCCTTTGGGGCTTGTAATGCAGTGCCCCTGTGCTGTTATAGGGATCACATCTGTTTTCCTTTGTCTAAATGAGAGCCATGACTCTGGAAGTGCTAAGCAGTGCTTTATAACCACAGACTGGGCCTGACGTCTGCCAACAAAACATAAGCCTATTGCTGGGTTTGCAAATAGCTTCCATCTTGAGGTCTGGAGTGCTGTGTCAAGGAAGGAGTGTCAAAGCTAAGTCCTGGCTCCACTGGACACAATGTGGTGACAGGTTAGCACTTCCTGCAATAGACTGCATGGCTGGTAGAACAGCACAGCGACACTGACCTGCCATGCTGTGCTTCAGCTTCCAGGGTTAAATAATGATCCTAATTTACACTTGCAGGGTGGTTTAGAGTTTCTAAGGAGCTCAGCAACTACATTTTATGTTTATTCGACCTTCATGATATCTCAAAGAACGCAGTAGCTCTGCAACTTTCTGACAATGTCCCATGGTAGGGAATACATTTTCTTACATAACATTTCACTAGGACATGCATACGTATATACATAAACAGAAAGACACACATACAAACCAGAAACAAAAATTTCAGGAATAGTAAGGGTGATGAATGTTGATATTTTCTATTCTATTCCATCCTAATTCAGTTTCACACACCCCTAATGTGCCATGACTTAAAATTTGAAAAGTGCTACTCCACCGGTAGAGTACAAATATTATCTCCAGTTTACAAATATGGAAAAAATGGCTCAAGGAGACAGTAAAGCACAGTAAGCACAGGGGCTGGAGTCAGACAGATATTCCCAGCTGGAAGACAGCAGACAAGTCACTTGGCATCTCTAAGCCTGTTTTTTCACCTGGAAAACAGGAGCAATAATACCCACCCTCATAAAGTTTTAAGGCTGATTAAGTAAGATGAGGTGAATAAATCTCTTGGCCTGAAATAATGGTGTAATAAAAGACAGCTGCCATTGTTCATGGTGGCAGTCAAGGCAGTGGTGACGATAATGGGAGAAGTAGCAGCAACTGCTGATTTAAAATCACAGTGTTTGGTGCTGTCACTCGGTATCCTGCGCAGGAACCTTGGGGGCCTGCTTCTTTCTACCCGGGGCAAAGAGCCCTCACTCCTCCACCTATATTTTCAGGATTTCTGTTACCCGACATTTTGTATTTCTCATCTTATTATTCTTTTGTTTTTCTTTCTTCCTTTCTAAAAATTACAAAATACTTCAAAACTATAGAAGAGCCCAGAACATAGTATTACTTATTTCCCATCACTTCCCCCCAAGTGCCTCTGGCACGACAGACTGGGAGCCTAACAGCCAACAGCAAACCCACCAAGCTCACTCTGCCTTCAGGAGCACCACTTTGTCCCTGGCCTGCCTAGCAAGTCCTCCCCATCCGAAGCCCACCTCCCTGCAAAGCCTGGCTCCAGACATTCCCCTGCCTGGAGGCCACACAGAGCTCATTCCTCTAAATGACTGTCTTCACAGTCATTCCACGGCACGTTTCTACACCGACTGTTCCCCCTCTCATGAGTGTCTCTGGACTGGGGGCTGGATCACGATTTGAAGGGCATCCTCTGGAGCACACAGGCAGGCAGTACCAGGCAGGCCCAGGGTTACCTATTCTGAAAGTGGTTGGGTGGGTGGGCCCTGAAGCTGTAGTCAGTATCACTCTTCTCTCTACTACCATCCAGGGGCAGAGAAGCTCCAAGCTCTGGGGCTGAGAAGGATGAGCTGGAGATGAAGCTATTGGAACTATGCTCTTTTTGTGGCTAACAAGTCAAATTTAATTTTCAGGATTGGTAATGTGGTTCCTTTCAACAACTTCAAATTCATCCTTAGTCTATAATGGGGAGTGCTGAGGGGAATCCCTGCCCCCAGGGGCTACATGTTTTCTAGTAAGTCAGTCTGTGTGTGTGTGTTGCCTGGATACTACCAGGACTTGGTAAGACTGGACCAGTCTAAATGGGCAGGCCTGTGCCAAGGAAACCCATCAGAGCCATAAATACAGCTTTGCTGGGCTGTCCCAGTGGCTGGCACCAGAAATAGAGTTTAAAATAGATTGTTCTGTGTATTGACTTGGGTCGTGCTCATCAGCTGTATTCAACATTCTTCTGGGAATGGTCATCCAGTGAGAAGCCATACTTAAAGCTTTGAACCGTTCAGTCGGTGCTTATGGTGGATGTAATCTTCAAGAAAACCCTTTGAGGCAGGTAGGTAAGGCTATCACTGCCATTTTACAGATGATGGAACTAAGGCGCTGGGAAGTTAAGTAATCTGCCTGAGGCCACAAGGCCCATGAAGGGCAGAGCCAGGAGAGGAAGCCCATATCACTATGGCACTTTGCTGTTCCCACACCACTTAGGGTCAGCTCAGCCTAGGCTTAAAGAGGCAAACTTTTCCTTAGAAAACCCAACCAAAAATGAATACACAGAGCAGTTACATGTTTGAGCCTGTGGTGAATAGTCGATACAACAAAAAAACAAATGCTGCTCCTACATTCCCCACCCGAATTGCTAAAGCAAAAGAAGGGGGGAAAAATCCAAAAACTCAGGAGAAAAAGTGTTTATGCCCCTGAGAGTGATACTGGACTAACCACTGTTTCTTCTCCCTTCCTGCAGGTGGCACACCTGACACAATCATGGAAATGGGGAAAGACCCCTCAAATTTGAGGGCAGTCCATTTGTAGTTGGCTGGCACAGAGAGCTACTTCCTAATGATGAAAGAGTATCAACACTGTAAGACTGAGAGAGAAGAGCAAATTGAAAGGAAAACAGGAGGGGTGCCTGGAAGCATAGTTTCCCAGCCTCACACCCCCCACCCCACCCCCGCCCACCAAAGACAATTATGGCCGTACGTCCATCCATCCAGGTTGCACTGCTTTCATCCAAGGTCTCAAAGCTGTGTGAATAACTACCAATGTCTCCTCTGCTTTTGATGAAATGTATAAACTATATTTCAGATTGGTGAACCTCACTGCTAAGGTGTTAAGTACTGCCCAGTTTTATATATGTCAACTCCAACACCTGCTTACAAAAGCACACTTGGTGCTAAGAACTCTTCACACAAAAGGGAAAGAGTGCAACCAGCTCTATTTCCACTCTGTTTTCCTCCAATGCAACACTACTACCTGTTTAAAACCCACGAAAGGCTTCTGACTATTCTTAATTTCAAGATGGAAACCCTGGCATGGCCTACAAGATCCTGCAATGGCCCACCTAACCTTTCCAGGTCCTTCTCCGCCATGCCCCCTTTGCTCATTAATCTCTGGGCTAAAAATCTCTTTAGGACTGGGTGCCTTCCTTCATCATGCTGATCCTTTCATCATGGAAGCTCTGCAGCCCCTCTTGATCTGTCTCTTTCCTACTTACTACTCTTACTTCCTCAGAGAGGTCTTTCCAGACACTCTGTACTAGGCCAGGTATCTTGTTACAATGCTAATTCCTCAATTCTCCTTCCTGGCACTTACTGAATTAGGTCATCATTCATGGAATTGTCATTGTCTATCTCCCCCACTGATTCCAAGAGAAAAGAGATGGTATTAACCTCCCTCAGTGCCACACCCCTGGGGCCTAGGGCAGGGTTTGTCCATATCAGATACTGAGGGGAAAAAAAAGGGACATGTACACACACGCTTTGGGAGGCTACCTTCATCTAAGGATATCAAGGCTCAGCTGCACTAAATGTCTGGTTTAAAGGTCCATGTAAACTACTGGGGTCTTAAGAGTATTTGCCAAGCTGGGGAGAGTTGTTGGGGGAGTAGCCACGACAGCTCACCCTGACGGTGAAGGCACGTAACAAACCACATGGCTCTCCTTGGCCACACTGCTAATCTGGAAGGTATGAAGGCCATAAAATATTCACAAGGTATGATTATCATTATTACATGCATTCCCTAATAATATGCATTAAATAATATACCATAAGCTCACAATATAATACCAATCTCCTTCTAATATACTTACAAAACCTTCTGGGATAATGTCTCCCGTGTCTTTTTCTTTTGTCCTCCCTTCCTGAAAACCTCCTGTACTTCCTGCCTATCTCTGTTTATATTAAAATTGTCATCAACAATAACAGCAACTCAGCACTTAACTCCAAGTCAGGAATGAAGCACTCCATCGATTATCTCATTTGATCTTTACAATAACTCTACAAGGTAACTTCTACTACTATCCCACATGAAGAAGTTAACGCTCAGAAAACTCAGCAATTTGTCCAGGGTTGCATATCAAATAAGTGGTAGAGATGGAATTTGAAGCCAGGGAGTCTACAGTTTGATTCCAGAGCTACTGCTCTTACATGCTGTGGAACAATGCAGTGTGTGTGTGTGTTGTGTGTACAAACACATGTGAGACAGATTATATACAGGGCACAGGCTGCCATTTTGTCCCACGTGCCTCTCTTTTCTACAAAGCCTAACCTTAAAGAGATCATGGGTAAAAGAAGAACCTGATTATTTTTAAAAGGATGTTTAGAAAGCAAACAAGAATCTCAGCTTCATTGCTGCCCATCAGCATTATAAAACTCGAAACTTTTCTATTGGTAGAAAACTAATCTGGGTCATGGGAATTATTGGCCCCCTTCAGAATAGGCTGGGTTTTGTTAAGAATGCGGATTGTACTTTTGCTAAACTGCTTCATTTTCTGAAAGTAGTCACAGTCGTTTAAAGACTAACAACAGGCCAACCTGAGTTCTATTTGTCCTACACTATTTCAGCCACTTGGTAGTTGAATAGTCTTATGCACAAAGAAGGTACATGCCTTCCATCCAGATGTTAACTGGTGAGCTTTCCCCTCTCTGGTCATGGTCACTTCAAGTTCTAGCCTGTAGCTGTATTCTAGGACCCAGTTCACATGCCTGGATGGAATAGCACTCACATTAAAAAAAAAAAAAAAAAAAAAAAACCTACAGAGAAGCTGGCCTACAGAACCCTTCTTCCTGGAAAATTACTTAACCATTTCAAATTGTATAACAATTTGAAACATTCTCAAGTCCAATGGAATTATCATTTTCAAAGCATTTTATAGTTTCTAAGGTCCTTTCACATTCATTACCAATGATTTATTTATTTTGAAGCTTACGTTCTCTAGTCGAGAGAGAGACACCAGAACATAAATGGAAGTTTAAAAGTTGCCTCTGTGCATGCCAACCTGATGGCACCATGTGCTGCAAATCTATCAGTTCCTGTTGGTGGCAACACCTTCCTTCAGTGGCTCAGCCTATCACCTTTAGGCTACCACTGTCCAAAAAGTCAGGTCATAGAGAAGTTGCCTGAGGGCTTTCTATCCAAGGAAAGAGGTACAAAGTGACCCATAACAGAGGCCAATAAGTGCCCCACGTATTTTCAATGATCAAATATTTTCAAGTGTCCATTATATGCCAGGGACTGCTTTAAGTGCTAGGGATAGAGCAGTGAACAAAACAGACACTTCCCCAAATTCGCTTGTATTCTTTTGCGGTAGGACAGAGAATAAGCAAATAAAATATGTGGTGGAAAGGGAGGACTAAGGGACTATTAGCATTTGAGACAGGGTGGTCAGGGAAGGTGTCACTGAGAAAGAGGCACGCACAAACAACCTGAAGGAGGGAAGAAAGCACGCCACACAAATCTCGCAAATCTCTGGGAAGAAAGCTACAAAGAGCAAACGAAAGATGCAGATACCTCAAGTAGGAACATGTGTGGCATGCTGGCACTACCTACGGAAGCCAGCATGCCTGCCACACAGTGAGCACAGGGGAAAGTATTAGGGGAAGTCAGACAGGCAATGGCCTTCGGGGTGGCAAATCCTATAGGACTTTAAGAGCTTTGTTCTTGACTCAATGAGATGAAAAGCAATGAGAACATTCTGATCAGAGGGATAACGATACTTGTCACCCCTCTCTGTAGACTCAGAAAGGTCTCAGTTACGAAGACTTACAGTCTCAAATTCCATGGGATGTAAGAGACAGACAGAAGAACTTCACAAACCAGCATAAAACCCATTCACAGAATTTAAGACCCGTAAAAACTAGAATACAGCACTTTCCCATTTATCTGAATAACTAAAATCTATCAGGCACTGTGCCTTTGACCTATGTCTCTGTTAACATGGTAAGTCTGTGAGGTTGATCCACATTTTTCCCTTAGTCATTGTGCTGACCTCCACTAGGAACTTGGCGGAATAACAGAATGTTGAGCCAAACATGAAATGAAGGCCTAGAGTAACAGCCTCTAGGTGCTAGTTTACCTGTTACCCAACTAACAGTCACCCACAAAAAACACCAACATTACACATGTCATTATAAAGCCCACTGAATTCAACCATCTTTACCATCTTAATTAATTAAAATAAACAGTAGTCTTCTGAAGCCAGTACCTCATTACTAGTCCCATTTTACAGATCAAAGGACAGGGACAAAAGGGGCTAAATCAAAGGTTAAGCAAATGACCCTTCGCCATGTGGCTTAGCTCCCACCATAACAGTGGCTGAGACACGAAGCAGTCAGAACTCTTCATGTCCCATGAAACGCAAACCTCATTTTTATGGGAAGGACCATACTCCTTCCTGGAGGGCAAACCAAGATTCCAAATCCACAGATGGGAATATGGGAGAGCTGCAGAGTAAGAGACTGACAACTGACAGAGAGAGAAAAAAAAATATGCAGGCACGTCACATACATATACCCTGGGTCATCTATCTCCTTTCATGGAGACATTTTAAATCAGGGAAACAACTCATCAGGCATATTTTTGAAAAGGAGGGTACTTCCACCCCCAAAAAGGAAACAGACAGAAAATTGCATTCCTTACCTTGAGTCTGAAACAAACTGAGAGGCCAAGATTGAAAGAACTGGCTTTATTTTAAGGGCCCATGTACCAAAATGACTGAAATTTATAAGCCTACATGAGCTATCACAGAACTTTTGAATTCCATGTGGATATTCAACTAAGAGAAAAAAAATTATATCAAGGTGTCCTGAAGAGTTCATGGCTCTTCATATACAGGAACTGACACCCCATGGGAACGTTCTGGAGATCAATCAGTACTAACAATGAAAGAAGTCCCAGATCTCTAACATCCATGAAGAGTTATTTGAACAGAACATCAACATTCTCTATGTTCACCTGTCTCACGCTAAAGCATAGAATTCTTTAAAAAGACAACATGCTTTTCACAGCCCATAGAAGATAGAAAAAAATCTGAGTGGATTACCCCTTCATATGTCTCCCTACCCTTGAAGCTTAGAGCCAACCTCTCCTATCTCCTTGCTGCACTACATTGTTATCTCCTAAAATTGCCATGTAAGTTCAAGCCTAAGTGAAGCAGTAGCTCACCTTATTTATTTACATGTATAAAATAATTATGTTTATATGTAGCAGTACATGCTAGAATAAGAGTGAGCACAAACCCTTCTGTTGTATTACTGCCTTAATCACAAAAATAGATTCATCAGGGAATTATGCCAATAGAGTTCTTACTTCAATGCATGCCTGGCAAAATCTGATTTATCTTCCTCGTAGGCAGCACAAAACTAGAAACTCCTTGAATTCTGCTCCTTTGGAAGCAAATTATAGAACAAAGTGCAGTGTCAAGCAGGAACTAGGGATCCCATGTGAGAAGCCCAACCTATCATTAGGCAGAGAACAGCAGAGAGTATCTGGTAACAGAGATGCCAAATGATTTAAACAGTGGAATGAAGATCTGGGCTCCTGATCCCTCCATCATTCAGGCTCTCAGAGAGTGTCATTCACAAAGCCTGAACCCAACACCTTTCAGTGGGGAAATCAAAGTGTTTAATGATGAAGTTCTGGAATGCTTTCACTTGTGTAGACACCAAAGCCTGACACCTTAGCTTTTGTCACCTTGCTTTGCTGGGCTCATCTGGAAAGGCGGGTGAAGAATGCCAAGGTGATGGCAGTGGAGATGGGGATGAGAAAGGCAGTGAAGGCTTAAGAAGCACTTCAGGGACACCACGGTGCACAATTCCCAGTAGAAAAGCCATCAACAGCTGACTTTAGCAAACCAGTCTGGATCGGGTATAAATCCTCAGAGATGAAAGAACTTAATGAACATCAGATCCTCAAGTAACTCCAAACTCCTCACTGTAGCCCACATGATCTGACGCCGCCTACCTCTCCAACCTGCTGTCATGTCTTTCTGCCCTCATTCACAGCTCCCACCACCCGGGCCTTCTGCATGTTCCTAAACGTACCACATCTGCTCCTCCCTACCATGGACTGAACACCTATGAGATGCCATGACTTCTAGGCACTGGGATATAGCAGTGAACCAGACTGACAAGATTCTTCCTTCAATATACTGGCACTACATTCCAATTAGGAAGACAGAAAATACACAAGAACACAGTAAGAATGTCAGGTTGAGAAAGTGGTAAGAAGAAATTAAACAGGGGTGTGTGATCAAAACTGGTGAGAAGGACCAACTTAGGTGGGCTGGGGAAGGCCTCTCTTTAAGGGGAGACATGTGAGCTGAGCTCTTTCATTAAAGAGTTCAGTATAGAAGTCTGCAAATTAGGAGAAGACTACAAATCATACACACAAATGCACAGGCAATTAAGAAGTCCTATCTTCAAACACAGGCATCAGTGATGCCCACCAGAGACCTCTTTAAAAGTTACATTCTAGAAGAGTTCACTTCCTTTCCACAGGCATTCTGAAGTCTGTGTCAAGAGCTGTTTAGCACAGTTGAAAGCACCAAAATCTTGAATCTTTGCCACCCCTATGTTTTCCCACACGACACTGATAATGCCCCGTGGCTTCTGGCTGCTTCCCCCATGCCATCCATCTCTATTGCCCCAATCCAGTTAGGAAGTGGCTCCTCCTAAAAGCAAGTCGCTAATAGATCTACTGCTCAGTCCTGCAAACAGAAGGCCACCTTCCTAAAATTTGACTGTTGACATGCGCCCGCCTTTGGTTGGGTTATGTAAAAAGCTATGTAATCATTAAACAGGACAGGAAACAAACAAAAGAGTAAGCCTTTAAAAAGATCATTTGTGTTTGGAAAACCTCAGGGTAGAAAAGAGCAAGGTTCAAGAAGTCCTGCTACTCTGTGAAAGATCAGAGTTCAGAGCTCACTATAAAAATATCAGAAAAATCACTTGTACTTAAACTCACCCAAACAAGTCCTTTCCATGAATTGGTATTGAAAGATAAAAAACTGGTGTAAATAGCAAGTGGTTTCAACAAAGAATTCGTGCACCCACTCTCTCCTGCCTCATAAAGCCCCGGTGCAGGTGAAAGCTCCTCAGGCTCTGGGCCCAGTGAGGACAGGACGCCTGCAGCTGTAGCTGGGCCATCAGAGGAGAGAGCATGCAGCCGTGACTCAGAGGTGTGAACCACACCGCTCAGCCAAGCACAGGTAGCATTTCTGGACACACCGATCTATGCAACTCCCATGAGGACCACGGCAGTGCAAGGCTGTGACACGTGACTACACATACACAAACTCCCACGTGGGAGTTAACACATGTACACACTCATGTAGGACTCCCATAGGAGTGCACCCAGGACACACAGGGGTAAACCTATGAAATAAAATGCTTCTGTCTTCCTGAAGAAGAATCAGTAAATGTCATCAGATGTCAGTTTGGTCCTGAGGGTAGTGGCCATTTTTAAATAGCTGTCCTTTATTTTTTCTCTTAGTGGCTATCATTAGGGGGAAAAAAAGCCTAAGATACATGTTTTCCTTTTTTCTTTTTGGTACTACAAGTGAAAAGCATTCATCAGAGAATAACTGAAAAAGATGGAAAAGCACAAAGAAAATAAAAATCACCCATAATTCGACCAATCAGAAATAATTAAATTTCATCCAGTGTTTTAAGGTATAGATATTATGGCCTATGCTTTTCCCAGGCATACATGGACAGACACACACAGACACACATATTTTAAAACAACCTGGAATCATACTGCATGCACATAGCTCTATAACCCGTTTTTACTGCTTTACCATGAACTTTTCAAATATCATCCATTGCCTCGTTCAATATATTTATGGTTGTATAGTATTCCACTATACAGATCTTCCATAATATATTTAAGAAATCCCCTATTAGACATTCAGATTGTTTTTCATGTTTTGTTCCCAGTAACACTTCAGTAAACCTATACACAAATAAATGTTTTTGTACAACTTTCTTTCTCTAGAATAAATTCACAGAAACAGAATTCCTGGATGAAAGGGTATAAATACTTTTAATACATATTACCAAACTGTCACCTAGAAGATCTTTATCAATTTACATTCTCACCTAGAATGTTTCAGTATGCCTGTTCCTCTGGCCCCTAAGGCATTACTATTTTGAAATTTTTAATAAGTAGTAAATAGTATCGTGACTCTCAGGCTTTAAGTTGCATTTCTTTATTAATGATATCGACCTTTTTCTTTTTTTAAGATTTTATTTATTTGAGAGAGAGAGAGATTGAAAGAACGAGTGGGGGGAGGGGCAGAGGGAGAAGCAGGCTCTCCACTGATCAGGGAGCCCAACACGGGGCTCGATCCCAGGACCCTGGGATCACGACCTGAGCTGAAGGCAGACGCTTAACCGACTGAGCCACCCAGGCACCCGATATCGACCTTTTTCTAAATGTTTATTGATCCAGTGACTTTATAAAGGGGCCAGACATAATAATCAGTCTCCAGACAAGCAGAACAAAAGTAACAGCTAAGTACTAAGACATACCAAACAAAGATGACCTCCTCTATTTTTAAAGATAAATATAGCTCTACATCTATTAAGGTGTTCCTGTATTTATAATCCAGGTATCTTTCATGAAATTTAATGGGGATGAAAAATATTACTGAAATATCAAACCCTTCCCTATGAATCTGGGCAAGGATAAATTTCCTTGGCTCAGTGTTTGGAGTCAGGAGTATACTGGGGTCTGCTTTAGAACCACAAATGAAAACAGCTGGAAAAGAAATGACATAATCCCCTCCTCATCTGGTTTGTAAATTCCACGAAGGTAAACACCATATCTGTCTTATTTATCAATGTATGCCCAAGACCTGGCAGGACAGGTGCTTAATAAATATTTATTAGAAATATTTTCAGGCTGGTGGCCAAAGGACTTGAAGGGACCTGAGCTTCAGAATATCTGCCCCACTGATTTCCAAATGTCCCACCCGTCCCAGTGAGTGCTGCGGTACTTCGGAGGCATTCCATAAATGTTTGCGGCTGCCAGAGTCCGCACAAGAATCGCATTACTACCTCAATCTACTTCACGGGGACGTTGTCAGGACAAAGCAAGGAAGAGAGGTGAAAAAGGCTCTGAAAACTACCCAGGGCTGTGCACAGCAGGATGGTGGTGGTGGTGGTGGTGATGATGATGAAGAGGAGGAGGAGGAGGAGGAGGAAAAATTTAAACAGAAGGCTCAGGGAGGCAGAAATAATGAGGAGATGGCAGAGAATGGTATCAGTGAAGCAGGCCATGGTAAGAAATCCATCTTTCATGAGCAGTGTACTGAAAGTCTGTCTGCCTCGAGCCTGGGTGGGTAATGCAAGATGCACAGTGTAAGCAGACCACAAAGTCCTAAAAACCAACTTTGAATTGTAGGCCATGGCTGTGGGGCTCTTCTTTATTACTCAAGAGTTCTTCTTTATAGATTTTCTGTCTATAGTGTTCTGCAGCTTCTCCAGGATGTGTGTTTGTATAGCCTTAGTTTTGCTTCTCCTTTTGAAAGGCGCTCTGAATATTGAATCTGTTTCCGATCTCTCGATTTAAGAGGCAGCAGGAAGTCAGCGATTAGCAGAACTAAGCATTGTTGGGCAAGCTTTATTAGGCTCAGCATTCTGAGCTGGGAGGGAACAAAATAAAATACCTATGATAAGAACTTGCTCTACAAAAGAGTCAAAAGAAAAAAAAAAAAAAAAGCATGCTTGGGATGCTTGAGGTCCACGGTGAAGGTGAACCTCTGAAAGCAGCTGAGGTGGCATTTCTAAGAAGACCTGACAGGGAAGACAGATGCTCTGTTAACTCCCAATTGAGCAGATTGGCATTTACCAGGAGAGAGGCCCCTGCCTGAGCTGCATCAAAGGGAGAGAAGTGGGTAGAGGAAGAGGGCTTGTATCTGCCTGCACGAAGCAGAGGGGTCTCCTCACTCAGGTGCCTACTGGATCAGTTCCCTGTTATGGACAGAGGGGGGCTTAGAGACCTGTGCCCTTGACTTACGGTTCTGCTGTCTCACAGCTCTCTATGCCACTTAGAAGCAAAACCAAACACCAACCTACCCATCTATACATAACATAGAGTCTCAATTATGAAAAATGGCAGTAATTGATCACTAGAAAAAAGCCTGCTGGGGGCTCGTGCTACTCCTGGGTATTGCTCCCCACCCTCCAGACCCCTGCACTAGCAGCACCACTACAGCGTCCCCCCAGACTAGCACCTGTTGCCATGGTAGCTGCTTTCCCCCCTCCCAGGAAGGGCACGCTCCAAGCCATTTTGAAAATAAAAAGCTTTTATGTTTCATGACCACCTCCCCTCCAGCTTCTCTCTCTGCCTTGTCCAGTTAAATTCTAGGTAGTGTACACAGCAGAAATTGAAATGTGGGCATTTCAATTACAGCACTGACAAAAAAAAAAAAAAATTAATAATCTAGTTCCCAGACAGAGGGGGATAGGAAACAACTATTCAAAGCAACAGTGTGTGTGACTGAGTTAGGAAAAGGAAAAAAAAAAAAAAAGAAGAGAAAAGTAATTAAAGAAAGACATTCTCTGAAGCACATAGGTCTGACCAGCACCGAAGCACTGTGTGGTCAGATGCTGAGGAAGACAAAGGGGGAGAAATCAGTAATGGTGATGGGTAATAACAAAGAGTCCCCGCAAGGGGTGAGAAAACAATCCCCTTCTGTTAACAGAAATCAAAGGAAGGAGTAAGAACAATCTGGAGGCCCAACCAAACACATATTTAAGCACTACTCCCTTGGAGAGAAATCGCGGGCGGTATGTAAGTCACAATCCTACATCATGGGACTTGTTGATATCTAACATGGAACACAAAATGAAAAATAATGAGAAAGAAATGAGGAATGTTATATCAGGATTGGAGCAATTTTCTGTATTGTCCTTATCTCTAAAAATGCACCCCTCTGTCAGCACTCGAATATTCTCATTTTTGATTAAATCTGTGATTGTCCACAGGTGAGGTGTCTTGGCACATGATTCACTCCCAGGGATGCTTTCAAAATGAGCTATAGCTTCAGACCTCTATTGCAGTCCAGAAAAAGGAGGTACATGGATCAGTTCATATGCAGAAAGGAGAAGCAGAGGTCAAGTCTACAACAAAAATGTAGAGATTTCATTTCCTGCCTATGAAGCCAGTGGAGTTAAGGCAATTGCCAAATAGTAACTACTCCAGTTCTATGTGCAAACCTCAATCTGGAAGAAAGAAGGTTAACCCCCAAAACTTGGACCAATGGAGACGTTTAAGCCTAAAATCACGGGTGATAGCAAAACAGTGAAACAAATGATGCTTAGCTATAAAATGCTACACCTAAAAGATACCAGTCTAAAACCACTTTCACAAAAGAGAAGCTCAAGGAGAAAAATGTCTGCATCATTCAACTTGTTGGTACGACTACTAGGGCTGGAGGTGCCAAGGGCAAGGCTAGTGACAGGAAGTTCTTTCACTACTTTCTCAGGGGATGTGGGAATGGTGTTGGGCTCTTAGTTATAAATCAAGAGTTTCTTGTTATAGATTTTCTCTTTGTCTAGAGTGTTCTGCACTTTCTCTATACAATGTGTATTTGTGCAGACTCAGTCTTCTTTCTCCTCTTCAAAATTGGTCTCAATGACTGGATCTGAGGTTTCACATCTTTAAGAAAATTCTCAGCCTTTATCTCTTCAAATGATACCTCTTAGCATTCTGTCTCGCCTTCTATACGTCCTACAGACATATTTTCGACCTTCTAATTCTGTCTTTCAGGTGTCTTCAAATATTTTCCATTTCATTATTTCTCTGGATTGCATTCTGGCACTTTTTAAAAGGTCTATCTTCCTGTTTGGTAAGTCTCTCATCAGCTTTGTTTACTCTGGTATTTATTTAATCCACTGAGTTTTTAATTTTAATCCTTTTTTATTTCTCTAAGTTCTATTTGCTTCTTTCAGCTCTGTCTGTTCTTTTGCTTTTAATCCCTTTATATGTTTTTAATTATTTTCAACAGTTATTTTTATGGTTTCTGTGGGTTTTTTTTTAATTATTGTTTTATTATTTGAAGGTCACGGGTTTTGATATTTCCGTACATTGTTTCCATGGTCTCTGATTGATAGTGGATTGTTTCCTTGTGTGTTTTTAATTTCGAACTCATCTGCAGAGGCACCCTATTTATGGAAATCCTAGGCATCGCAGGTTGAGTACGTATTCTTCGGCCAGTGCTCAAGCAGTATCACTGAGTGGTAGTGGTGGAATAAATTTAAATGTGGCTACAAATTCCCTTACAGATTCCAGGCTGAGAAAGAAAAATTAAATCCCTGTTGTATCCCTGGACTAGAGTGCTGTTGTTTGTTTTTTTAAATTTACTCCAGATTTTCAATGAGACTGAAGCCCGTCTAGGAACCCTGATTAAGGCAGGGGTTTCAAAGCTAACTGTAGCCCCTTCTACCTTCAAGTGGTCCCCAGGTCTCATCAAGATTCCCATATGGTTTTAAAACCCAAGTTAATGGACACTGATGACTCTGCTTCCGCTACCTCCACCCACCTAAAACAGCCACATTGCCAGCAAGCCCTATTAATTAATTCTCTAGGGAAATGTAACTTTTGCTTGATTTACTATTTACTACCAATGAGGACTCAGACTCTATCAGAGTAGATTTCAACTTGAGTTAAAATTGGTAAGTTTGCCTATTATTTTTGTTTGGGACAGATGCGAATAACTTCTGTTTAGCAGAAAAGACAATCTCAAAAGTTAAGGTCTTATTACCCTGTGGAAGATTAACCAGTTTTGAATCTAACTTAGTGATTATATTTTCAGAGTTCTTTCTTTTATTCACTCTATAAATAAGTCTCTCCTATTCTCTTTTGACCAGCTTTATATTTTCTACTGGTAACCTCATAAATCTTTGACATGTGCTCATTCTATACTTTCATAAAAATCGTACCAAAAAAATTTTTAAATTATACATTAACTCTATTGAGAGTCTGTCAAGTTTATGGCAATGTGTTAACTTCTTTATGTTATACTATTAAATTCAATTCCCATGAGGGAGAGGTAATTATTGCAATTTGACAGATGAGGAAATTGAGGCACAGAGAAATTGAGTAATTTGTTCAAGGTCATCTAGCTAAGAATGCACAGGTCCATGATTCAAATCCAATCCTCATGCTCTTTTCACAATATAATGAACTGAATATTCTTTTCCTATAACTTCTACCCATTGGTCGTAATATCATAAGGAGTTTTTCCTTCCGTTTTCTAGACAAAACGGTCCAGCTCATGTAGATTAAATACATACTAGCTTTTGAAGGTAGATAATTCAATCCACTGTCTCACGTTGAACTTACAGGACCTAAACCCCCTACTGATTATTCCTGTGAACTGGTTTTAAGTTAAACTTGAACTCACCATCAAGAGCAAAGTAACTATAAAAAATATAGCAAATTAAAAAAAAATTTTAAAAATCACCCTATGATATTGTTAAATTGAGACTGGAAACTGTATGCTTGGAAGAAATCAACATTCAAAAAGAAACACAATGGGTATGCTATCCAATGAGAAGATCAAGCAAGTCTATATGGCTTGAACCCGAACACTGAAACTTATGGTCAAATATCAAGCACATTTCTAGAACAAAAAGAATTTAGAGCCAACTTAAAATGAGAATTTTAAGCTTTAAATTCTAAATTACTTAGGTTTTAAATTAAAAAGACTGAGAAAGGGCTATGAAGGAACAGCTCTTCTGAACAATAAAAAGTAAGGAGAAATTGGAGAAGTGAGGAATTCAAGTCTGAACCACAGTTTTTTTTTAAATTGGAATTCTACGAAAAGCTATTTTCAAAAATCTCCAGATTTTCATCACCTATGAAAAAATACATCCCACTAAAGGTGTCAGCAAACCAAATATGTTGGAGATAACCGAATAACCAAAATCCTAGATGTTAATAGGCAACATAAGGGCAATATTCAAGTTAGTTCTGCTTTGACAGAATTCACCGAATTCTCAGGTACTACCTTCTGTACAATCAGGCTAATTAGCTTTAGTACACTAACAGGGAAATTTCTGCTACCGCTTGCCTTGTCGTCAGGTATACTTTTCTTAAGAAGTAGCTGGAACGAGTATATTTATTAGAAGGCTATTTGTGATTTTTATTTTAGACAGGACAGTAGTTCTCAGAGTGTGGCCCATGGACTCCAGGGAGGTTTCCAAGATCTTTTCCGGGGCCATGGGATGCAAAAACAAGGGTCAGTGAAACTGCTGTGACCTTAGAATTAATCCAAGCAGTGGCCCCAAGCTATACCAACAGTCATTGTATTATTTTTCTTTATTATGTTATGTTAGTCACCATACAGTACATCATTAGTTTTTGATGTAGTGTTCTATGATACATTGTTTGCGTGTAACACCCACAAACTAACAAGTTAAAAACAAACAAACAAACAAAAAACCCCAGCTTTACTTAAAAAATGTCCTTGATAAAACAGTAAAAATTATTTTTATTAAATCTTGACCTTTTAGCACACATTTTTTTAATACTGTACTCAAGTAGGAAATATGCACTTCTGCTGCATACCAAAACTGACTTGAGGGAAAGCAGTTGTGCAACTGTCTGAGTCCCAACTAAACCAACCTCTTTTTTACATAAAATGCCATTTGAATTTGAAAAAACAACTGACAAACTATGGTTATTCAGACCTCAGTATCTGGCAGACATTTTCTCAGGAAGGAACCAAGTGAGTCTGTCGCTTCAAGGAAAACAACTGACAATATTTGTTGCAACAATAAAATCCATTCTTTCAAGCAAAAAAAAAAGTATAATTTTAGACAACTTGGATTGGCCACCAAGAGCTTGGCAGCTTCCCAATACTTAATAACTATTTTTAATGAGATTACCGGTGATGCTAACAAATGTGATTTTAAAAATGTTTTATGATGAAATGTGTCTACACTGGAAGATTTGTATAACTTCCTGAACTAAATGACCAATGTACATTAAAAAATCATGCATGGGTAAAAGAGCCATTCAAAGTGTAAGGTAGGCCAGTAGGTTTTAATGCAATTTTGTGTGAAAAGCTCCCTGACAGGATTTCATTCTCCACACTGAAATACATTTTTTTTAAATTATCATTTGCTGAGTTTTGGCATATTAACAAAAAAGAATACTCAAAATTATCTGAAAAGGTTAGTAGAAATATTTCTTCCTTCTCCAAATGCATATATCTGTGTGGCCTGATTTTGTTCATATCCTTCAATAACAAAATGTATGGCAACAGATTGAATGAAGAAGGCACTATTATCTAATCATCTTCTATTAAGTCAGACATTTAAGAGATTTACAAAAACGTAAAATGTCATTTAATGAGTTTATAAATAAATCTTTGGGTTTTTTTCAGTTTTAATTTCTAATTCTGTCAATACAGATATAATTCAAATAAAGGCTGTTGGAGCCCTTTATAATTTCCATGAATGTACAGACGGGCAAAGACCACAAAGTTTTAGAAATGCTGAGCTAACAAGATGATACCTTGAATGGGGTTTCTTATGGGGGTGATCAAAGAGTTTAAAAATAGACTACAGAGTTGATGGTTACATAACAAGGTCAGTGTACCAAATGCTACTTAATTGTATGCTTTAAAATGGTTAATTTATGTTATGTGAACTTTATCTCAATAAAAATAATGTCAAAAAGTAATACAGCACTTGGGAATGACAAGTCAAGAGTCCCACTGATCTCGCATTTTCTCCTTTCACACAATGAAGACCAAGCACCATGTACTACCCCCATGAGATCACCTCCATCTAAAATTACCTTAGGTTATTTCTGCTGGACATGAAATTTAAATATTCCAGGAGGCTCTTTCCTTGAAGAGTGGATCATGACTAAATTTTTACAGTTTGCCACAAAACCCTGGGTTTTATAATCTCCCTGTCATTTCAAGCCAATAAAGTTAACCATTCTGTCAACAGCCAATACAATAGTCAACTATTTCTCAGCCTATCCTAAGTATACAGTGGGTCCTTAATGCCATATTGTTATGGGTTGGGTAAACAAGAGTGAACAAAAATCATTAAGTAGGCCCTGTCCTCACAGGGCTCTCAGTGTAGTGGAAAGATCAACAGTAATCAGATAATAGCACACATTTAAGAAACTATACAGTTGTGAAGAGTGCTTTAGAAAAGAATAGTGTACAATGTCAGGCGCATGAAAAATAAAGAGATTCAGACTAACCTGAAGACCAAAAAAGGAGCCCTATCTTCACCCGGGAGCTTGTCAGAATTGTCAGATCCCAGGCCTACGAGAGAAGAATCTGCATTCTTAACAAACTTCCAGGTGATTCCTGTTTAAGAAGTACTCACCCTGTCACAGAATTTTGAGACCCATTAAAACAAAAGTTTAATGAGAAAAAAAAAAAAAAAGAAGTACTCACTATTCTGAAAAACAGGTAGGGGTTAATTAGATGAAGGAGGAGTATTCTGACAGAGGTAACAGACCAAGACCCTATGGCCAGAGAGTGGAGGGCACATTTTGAAGAACTCGAAGAAAGCTACAATGTCTGGGCTGGAGTGTGCACGGATAGCACGGTGAAGGTGATATTAGGGGCTGGCATATACTAAATCCAGTCATGAGTAAACAGAGAGGTTAGAAGGGACTGTAGTCTCCTGAACCCTATCAAACACGCCTTTCTGGCACTAAACTGCTTTCAAAACAAACACAACAGTAAGATACTCATCCTTTTATAGTTGCTGAAGGGCAAATTCCTTTAATTCCAATGTAACAACCAAGTTCTTATAGCACAAGTGGTAACAGCTCTGGTTCCCTACAGTGAAACAGCAGGGCAGCCTTGCAACACCTTAATCTGCATGTATCTAAGAAATATTATTAACATCTTGATGCTCTGGAGGGCACTCATTACCAGGAAGGTCTGAATTCTAAAGAGGTAATGATCACACTCTGGATTCTGCATAAATCCGAAGGTACGGCGTACTTGAATCCCCTGAGAGCAAACATGGGTCATAATACCACTGACCTTGATGAACAATTTATCTAGTGCTTGGGAAACTTAATGGAACATGACCCAGCAAGCCTGTAAAATCAGCAAACTTCACTGCAGGAGCTGCATCAAAGAGATGACACAGAAGAAAAAGGTGAGACAGAGACAGAGAGGAAAAGAAACCAGGGCAAGAGGGGTGGGGGCAGGGAGGCTCACAAGACAGGACGCGCGCGCGCGCGCACACACACACACACGCGCGCGCACGCATTAGCAAAAGTCAGAGGAGGATCCCAAACTTAATAGTGGCTCTAGGCATGCCTGGATGTCTGAGCATGGGAAGAACCGATCATGCCCAGCAGCCCCCTCTGTATTGACTAAAACAAACTCTTTCGTACCAAGACGACCCCAGTGAGAGGGAAGAATCAAGATGCGCACTTAGGCAGGAGAAGACAGTTTATACTGGACGAATCTCAGCAGCAATGCAGAGCGCTAGGAAGGGCAGGAAATATCTTGATAAACATAAGGAAGACTGGCTCAATCTTCAGGTAATAAGCCCCAGAAACAATGTCCAAAGTGAAGGGAACCCAGGATAAGGATCTATGGCTCTGTGGTACACGTTTTCATCACTTCGGGGATCTAGATGTATTGGCAAAAATTGCCTGTAAGATAAACAAAAAATAAAGATGGAGGCCCAATTCATTTCCCCCATAGTCGAAATTCTACATAAATTAGAGACAATGGGGTTGTGTTATTTTAGCAGTGCAAAAGGGGACTGGTTTTCTAGTTCTCTGAATGGCTATATCCAGCTTTACAATTCTTTTCCCAGACACTCTGGAGAGAAAAATATTCTTCCAAAAAAGACAGGATCAACTTCCTGGTCTTTTATGGTCAGTAGAAGCCACATGAGCAGCCACCATATGGAACTCCATATGGCCAGCTCTAACAATTAAAGTCTAGGATGAAAACAAGAGTTTTGTCTTATTTCTCTGTGAAAAGCACTGATGGGCAATCTATCAGACTTAAGAAGTTGAAAACTTCCTTGCGTGATAGAGACAAGTGTAGCCAAAATTATTTAAATATTACAAGAAAGCATTAATAAAAAAAAAAAAAGAATCTCAACAACCAAAATGGTTTCCAATGAGCTTGAGTTTCAAGGCATTCTTTTGGTTCAGGAGGTCTGCTTCCTTCCTTGTACTCATAAGCCACTTAAAGGCTGAGACTCCTCAGCTAACTTTTGGCACTTACTCAAATTCAACTGAAAAGGATAAACCCTTGGTTGAGCTGAACAAAGGCTTTGGAGCACTGTGCATCTGCCACCACCAACCTCAAAGTCTGGGACAGGGACAGCCTGAACAGGATCTGGTTTTCACTATTGCCTATTTGGTTGTGAAACTCAGACTGATTACTTCACTTAGAAATTACTCATTATCTGCAATTATAGTATTGCCCCTGCATATTTCTCCTAGGTGAATCTCCACCTTGGCCTCTTCCTCTGTGCACTCCAACTCCGTGCTACCTTCACACATGCCATTATCTGGGAGTCTCTTCCTTCGTGTCCTTTTTCTTTACCCAACTAACTTCTACTGATCCTTTAGCTCTTAGCTGACCCCCACCCCTCAATTAGGGACAGTCCCTGTACTCTGCTGCAGTTTGTAGTTACAGGTGTATATATGATTATCTGCTGAAGGTTACTCACTCCCACCAGAGGAAGCTCTGTGAAGCACTTACAGCAGGGCAGGTAGATACGTAGGACAAGTGATGAGGCAGACATTGGGCCTGTCATCAGGGAGCTTGTCCATAACAAACAGGAAGAAAACCCAGTGAATCCAGGCTTTCAGAGGCTATGACAATGTTATGCACAATGCACAGGGTCGGGGTGAGGAACAGCTATTTCTGCCTGTGCAGCATTTCAGAGAGAGATACAGGCATACGAAAAGACAGACAGGCGCACAAATCTGTGGGCACTGCAAGCGGCTGGTTATGCCCAGAGCATCGGGCCTTTGGCATGGAGTGGAGAGGCAAGGCTAGAGGCGAAGCAGTTTCCAGATCAAGCATGCCTTAGTATGCCATGCTGCAGAATGCAGACATCAGCTTCAAGTAGGGCAGTGAAAAGGGCAGGGCTCCCTTTGGTTCCAAACACGCCTCCCTCCAGTTCTGTACAAATTCAGGCCATAATCCTTGCCCTGCTCTCCTGCCAAATTTCCCATAAGCGATCCATGCGTTCTGCTCAAGGGAGCAAAAAAGAGTGAGCAGCTTCTCCATGCATTCCAAATTCATGTCTAGAGCCATCACAAATCAATCAGCACAGGGAGTGAGAATCCAGAGCCCATGGCTGGGCACAAACAGTCCAATCAACCTCATTCTCATTTTCTTTTCTTTTTCTATTTTAATGGCATATGATGCAGAAACTTATCTTTTAAAATGCATCTAGGTGGACTGGGCTGGTGGAATGAAATCAACATCAACAACATGGGTGGCGGGATCCTGCCTTCAATAAAGTGAACATGGAAAAGGCTAAAGGGTCTCATGTTAGAGAACATTATCGGCTCTAAAATTAGGCTGTAACGTTATCATGTGGAATGACTTAAAATGGGTCCTTTGCAAATGAAGTATCTCAAGGTTTTCTTATGAGAGAGGGAAGTCCCAAGATGTAAGACCAGATAAAGATATACTGGATCGATCTGAGTTCAGATGCAAGAGAACAGAGAGGGCAGATTCTTCTCAATTCAAGGGATATTTAGTGAGGGCCTGTGATGTGACCAACAGACTAGACAGATGCTGGGGACAGTCAGACAAATAAGACTTGATCTCCTACCCCACAAAGAACACAAGAGTGGAAAGGAGAAAGGAAGACAAAGATAAATTTTGCTATAGCAAAACTGATCTTTGGACCAGTACTGGAGTATACACTTGAGGCAAAAATGAAGTTGAATTTTACATCTATTTCTAAATGGTAAGTCCATTTCCTTAGAAAGGTGGCTATTGCCTGTGTCTTAGATCACTAATAATGTAAACTAGACCACATCTGGAAAACACTGCAGCCCATGACTAAGGTGGGGGGCGTGTGGAGAAAAGGACTCTAGCTCTAGTTTCCTCAACGTGCATTAAGGACTGCCTTCAAATGGTGGATATACACGCTGCAGAGATTCTTAGTAACTATAACCTATTGACGTGGTCCAGAAAAATGTAAACTCAACAGTGATGACCCTTTATCTTAAGGAATACAAAAAAATATTTAGCTATGAATAACCAAACAAAGGTAAGCAACATGGTAGAAATAGAACTATGGGAAAAACTAAATAACTTAGATTTTTATGATTTGAAAAGGAATATTCTTTTTTATGAAATTGAAAAGGAAATAAGTAAAATACAAGGAGGGGTTTGCTTAAACTGAGCTATAGACCCATCCCATTATCTTGGTTTCAGATCTATAATGAATGCTTACATGGAGGTAGAATGTAGTATGAAAAAAATTAGGCTCAGGATTCAGACAGGAACATGCGTACAAATCTTGACTTTGAAACTTGGTAGCAGTGTGACTCTGGGCAAGATAATGTGACTCTTTGAATCTCCATGTTCTCCTCTTTGAACTAAAAATTCTAATATCTGCTTTTTGGGATTTCTGCAATGATAGTAGATACTGTATACTGAAAGCATCTGAAAAAAAAAAAAAAAAAAGAAGGCCAAAACCTCAGGAGTCACCCCTGATTCCTCTCAGATGCCACATTGAGCCCATCAGTTATGCCTGTTGGCCCTATCGTCAAAGTATATCCCCAATTTTTTTTTTAATTTTTTTTAAAGATTTTATTTATTTATTTGACAGAAAGAAAGAGCACAAGCAGGGGGAACAGCAGGCAGAGGGAGAAGCAGGCTCCCCGCCGAGCAGGGAGCCCGATGTGGGGCTCGATCCCAGGACCCTAGGATCATGACCTGAGCAGAAGGGAGACGCTTAACGGACTGAGCCACCCAGGCGCCCCAAAGTATATCCCAAATTTGACCAGTCCTCCTCACTCCCACCATTACCATCCTCATTCAGGCCTCTAAGGTCTTCAGTCTGGACTACTGCAGTAGCCTTCCAACTGGTCTCCTAGAGTCCACTCTCACCCCCATTCAGCTCATTCTCCAGGGATCAACCAAGCAAACTTAGAGAAAACAACAAAAACATATCCTATCAGTCACCGCTTTGGCACTATGATAGCTTTCCATTACAACCACAACATAATTCAAACTTCTTCCTGTGGCCCCCCAAACCCTCCCTGGTCTAGCCCCTGCTTACCTCTCCAAATCCAACCCATATCATTCTGACCTCACTATTCCTGGAATCAGCCAAGCGTGTTTCCACACCAAGCAGGTCCCTTTCTCAGGGCATCTGTACCTACTATTCCCTCTACCTGGAAAAGTCTTCCTCTAACTCTTCACGTGGCTTTACTCTTTCATTTCATTCAGGTAGTGATTGAAATGACATCTCCTCTGACCAACTGATCTAACAGTTAACTTGCATAATCCCATCATTCTTTTTATTTTATTTTATTGTCATGTTAATCACCATTGCATCATTAGTTTTTGATGTAGTGTTCCATGATTCATTGTTTGCGTATAACACCCAGTGCTCCATGTAGTACGTGCCCTCTTTAATGCCCATCACCAGGCTAACCCATACCCCCACCCCCCTCCCCTCTAGAACCCTCAGTTTGTTTCTCCCATCATTCTAACTGCAAACCCTTCCCTGAGAGCATTTAACACTCCCTGAAGTTATTTTCCTAATAAGTTTAGTCTGCATTTTCATACCATATTTTTAAACAATTCACTGCTGTATTCACAGGACAATGAGTAGTTGCTCAATGAATATTTGTCAATATCTTCTCTCTCCTCAAAGTTTAAGTTCCAGGAAAGCATGGACTTTATCTGATTTGGTCATTGCTACATCACCATGCCTAGAATAGCAGTTGCATATAACAAGTACCCCAATATTTCAAAAAGTGAAAGGATCCTATCAGTCCTACATAGATCAGGCCAACTCCCTTCTCATGGGTAACAAGGACAGGCACTCCCTTATTGGAACTGCCATCTGAACTCCTACTGGAGTAGTTCAAAGTGCCCCATTATCCAGAGGTAGGTCACACTCCTGGGGCTTTACATTAGCTCTTTCCCATCCAAATGTTCTGAAGCTAGGTGATAGCTGACCTTCCCATTCAAAAGGGGAGAAGAGGGGTGCCCCAGTCGATTAAGCATCTGCCTTCAGTTCAGGTCATGATCCTGGGGTCCTGGGATGGAGCCCTGCACCACGGGCTCCCCACTCAATGGGGTGTCTGCTTCTCCCTCTGCCCCTCTCCCTGCTCATGCTCTCTCTCTCTCTCTCACTCACTCTCAAATAAATAAATCTTAAAAAAAAAGGTGGGGGGAGAAGAGAATGTGAGACAGTATGAGCCCAGGTTTTGGGCGCTGAGAGAATTCTGTATCTTACTTCCTACCTCTAGATCCTGCCCAGGCCCTGCAGAGCCTGCAACAAACAAGCTCATTTTCCCTAGATGTTGTGCACCATCAGATCAATTTCACGAACACTACACTAAGGCCATAGGGATATGAGTCCAAAGGCAAAGCAGGTCCTTTGCATCCTAGTTCTATCCCAAGGAGCCACTGAAATGATGCAAGTACTTGCTCAGAGGACTGAATGAGGCACACATGTTTTCAAAAAACATACTCATTTAATCCAGTCTGACAGTGATAAGGGTTTGTATGGGGCCCATAATACCAGCCGGGCTGTACTCTGTCTGGTAGGCCCTGCAGGTGTTTTCAGTTAAATGTGATAATCAAATTAGCTGCACAGCACAGTTAACTCTGAAACGGCAAACGGAGCTTCCTGGGTGATCTCCCTGTCTGCCTTTCTCCCCTGCTAAGTACAAAGACAGAAGAGCCTTAACCTTATAGCAAAGGCTCAAGTGAAGGCCAGCAAGCAGAGGTGCCTTGCAGGCATGCAGGAATAAAAGCAGAGAAGGGTAAAGAGGGTGGGAGGTGGGTTTTTGCTCTAGCATAAAAGATCCTTACTTTACAGTAGCTCAGGATAAAAAAAACATTTTTTTCCCACAGGCTTACCCAACCCAACTTGTTTTGTTGTGCAACTATATAGATTTCTTGTGTTCTCTCTCTCCCCTCCACCCTTTACTCCTCCCTAGTTGACTTTGCACTCACATGTGGCTAAGCTTCTTAGTACTCCCAACAGAGACTAAATTAAAGGAAGGAAAGGACTTCTGCAGGACTGGTTATGAGAAATAGAGGAAAAATTAAACATGTGATAAGATACTATGATAATCCCAGGATCTTTTCCATTGCCAGTATTATTCTTGCCCGATTCTGCTGGAAGTCAACTTTGGGGTCCAAATTTGCAGAGCATGGTAAGGAGATAATATGCCTGACTGGAGGATTGGTTCCTTGAAACGAAAACAACCATGTCAATTTCATTTATTCTATTACTACTGACTCACTTAAATGGCTCCACCACACCAACTATTTCACCAGTCAGCCACTGACAAAGTACTTAGGAGGCGCAGAGAGCCCAGTGGCTGCACAGGTATCCAAGTTGCTTTCCCAGTTCCTAAGCAGATCAACCCCACCTGTTCCTATTTTGCCATAGCGGTGCACAGAGCCAGCTTTCAACCACTGATGCTGGGGGGAGAGGGATGGTGGCAATTTTTCAATTATCCACGCTAAGCTGCAACAAACATTCCTGAAAAGTTCTCTCTAAACCAAAGTTTTGTATGTGAAACCCCCTTTTCCCACTGCCTGCTATGAAATTCCAGATGTAGCAGAGATGGCCAACTCAAGACAGACTGAACCCATCTCTATTCTCTAGCACTGCCAATCACTGTTCACAGCTGAGGGGAACAAGAGGAAGGACTCAGGTCTGCATGCTAACAAGAAGCCCACAAGGGGAATTTAAACCCAGCCAGGGCCAGGATGAGGGTCAAGCGGAGAGAGACCTGGGAGGTGACCATCTGTAACAAGTCTGAGAGTGAGCACCTCTTTAACACTTATTAAATTCTGCATCTTTTTTTGTTTAAAGATTTTATTTATTTATTTGACAGAGAGAGAGATAGTGAGAGCAGGAACACAAGCAGGGGAGTGGGAAAGGGGGAGTGGGAGAAGCAGGCTTCCTGCTGATCAGGGAGCCCGATGCGGGGCTCGATCTCAGGACCCCGGGATCATGACCTGAGCCGAAGGCAGACGCTTAACGACTGAGCCACCCAGGTGCCCCTAAATTCTGCATCTTTAAAGAGGTGAATACTCTCAGAATTGTTAAAGGTCATTGCCTCCTGAAATTTTGCACCCCAGGTGTCTCTCTTGCCTCATCCCAGTCCCAGCCCTGCTAGACACTTGTCGGTGTCCTGGCTTACTTTAGCTGTAGCTTAAACTTTTTTTATTGAGTTACCATGTTATTGGCTGGGTAATGCAGGAACCTAGTCTTCGTTAAGACTTTTTTTTTTTTTTTTAATTTATTTGACAGGGAGAGACAGCGAGAGAGGGAACACAAGCAGGGGGAGTGGGAGAGGGAGAAGCAGACTTCCCGCTGAGCAAGGAACCCCATGTGGGACTCAATCCCAGGCCCCTGGGATCATGACCTGAGCCGAAGGCAGATGCTTAACGACTGAGCCACCCAGGCGCCCCGTTAAGACTTTTTTTTCCCTCTCTTCATTAGCTCTCTTGCTTCCTTCCTTCCACTTCCTGTCCCTTCACAGGAGGTAGGAAATGTAGTTAGATATGTGTTGGTTTACTTCAATGGTGGTAAAACCTATGAAAGAGCATGAAGAGACTAGTTCGCCTTTAGAGGCTGGCGGCAAAGTTGAGAGGCAATCAGGGCCTTGCAGATATTCTGGCAAACACTGTTGGGGAGGGACAAATGCACTCAGCCTGCACCCAAGAAGAGGAACCCAGGCATCAACAAGCTAGAACCCCCTCTGCATTACTGAGAAGCCACAGAGCACCAAGTGTTCCTGGCCTTAGACCCCTCGGGGGTCTAAGGGGTCCAGATGGCTATGCAGATCCCAAGTCTGAAAGACAGACTTCTCTTTGCACATTTTGCTTTTAGAAATTCCTCATGCCACTTAGAAATTTCAGACTCATCCTCAAAAGAGACTTGCACAAAGAAGTTGGCAGGGCCTTTGAAAGCCAGAAAAGGTGGCTCCGCAGTCATGGCGACCCGCTGCAGACAGGAGTCTATGGAGGCCAGTCATCTGCGGTGAGGCCTTAATGAGCTGTGTCTACAGTTGCTTGCTCTCTGGGATATAGGGCTATTTGACGGAGCATATGGCACAGGCCAGGAGCCTTTACATTATAGAACAAACAGGACTTACTAAGGCACCCTTGGTGAGGACAATGAGAAGGAGAGATGCTGGAGTGTTTCTATGTCCGATCTCTCTGAGTGGTTTGCAACACCAGCCCGTCCAGTGTCCTACGAAGAGATTCACCCCTTTGATTCTTTGGTTCTTTTTTCTTCCCTGATATTCTAGGCCTGCATTCTAACACCTACCCTCCAACCCCCGTTAAGCCCAAATTCTGCATTTTAAATCTTTACATTTCAGGTTAGATGGTAATTTACCAACTCCCACAAACTTCCAATTTTAATGTGAAAGTCTATTCCCCCTCTTAAGTGGATAGCTAACAGTGATTCTCAAAAGAAAGTTTTAATTTTGATGATGATAAACTAAAGTCATTCTAGGCAATGTTTATTTGCATAGCTTTATAAAATGTTGATCCTATAACAGAGCAGTAATTTTTATGTACAACCAAAACGTTAAAGGTGCTCTAGTTAAAATTATGACAACAGGTGTTTTAGGTAACAATGAACTTCAATGCAACAATTCCAGTGTTAGACTTAAAAATCACCAAAGAAGAACAATGCAGCTTTAAGCTATCAAAGCCTTGTTCCATTACCTAAGTTAGACCTCCTCTCTTCCTGCCTTCCCCAGCATAGTCAGGGCACCCCCTCGGAGTTCCCACAGCCCCTACCTCACACCTGGGCAAAAGCACACAGAGCCATGCTGTGGTTTACCTGTGGACATGTCCACACTCCTCTCTAGGCTGTTCCTCCTAATAGGGAAGGCATCGTATTCACCTTTGATACCTGTGTCTAGCACAGTGTCTGCCACGCTGTAGGCATGCGGTGAGCATCTCCTGAATGAGTTAGCATGTCTCAACACGTCTGAGCTCGAAGACATCCAAGGAAAAAGAGTCTCTAGCATAGAGTTGGCAGACCTGTTCTCTAAAGAGCCAGACAGTAAATATCTCAGGCTTTGAGAGCCATGTGGTTTCTCTTGCAGCTTCTCAACCAACCAATGTAACTCAGAGGCTGCCACAGGTAACATGTAAATAATTAAGTGTGGCTCTGTTCCAATAAAACTTTACGCAACATTAAAATTTGATTTTCATATAATTTTCCTGTCATGAGCTATTCTTATTTTCCCCCCACTATTTTAAAATGTAAATAATCACTCTGAACTTATGAGCCATACAAAAATCAGCAGCAGGGTTTTCTAACCCCTGTGCTAGTACATCTGGGCAGAGATATGTAGGAACATCTCAGGATACCACACAGGCTGGAACAGACTGAGTAGAAGACAAGAAGAAAGGAGTCTATGGTAGATGGGTGGACCCTCACAATACCTGAAAATAGGACAAAAAGATACAACACAGAAACAAAAAACAATGGAGTTTTTATTATCTTTCTTTTAAACTAGTTATACTGTAACAGTGAAGCTCACATTCAATTAACTAATGGTTAAGGAACTGAGAAAAAAACTGGTATATTTAAAAGTCGTTAGTAATAGTAGTTGGGGGAAAAAAAACCCAAACCTTTTCAGGTTAAAGTTTTACTACCCTCTCCAGCATTGTTAAAATGTATTCTCCGTTGTCTCTGCTGCCCACTCTCAGGTAGAAATACAAATGAGCAGAGAAGCAGACAAAAGATTGGGAACAAAAGCAGACAAAAGGGGTTCTATCTCAGAGTACCGAAGGATTGACTGTCCTGTCTTGTCCTACCCAGTCCTGTGCATAAAATCATAGATGTCTTCAAATTTAAAAGGACTCAGAGTCAAAAGGCTGCTCCATTCGTTAAAAATAACTCTTTAAATAGCACACATGATCATTTTATAAAAATTCAAAACCAAAGAAGCCAAGAGGGGGCGCCTGGGTGGCTCAGTCAGCTAAGCATCTGCCTTCAGCTCAGGTCATGATCTCAGGGTCCTGGGATGAAGCCCTGCCTGAGTCAGGCTCCCTGCTCCGCGGGGAGTCTGCCCCTCCCTCTCCTTTTGTCCCTCCCCCCGCAGCCCCTGCTCATGCTCTCTCTCTCACTCTCCCACTCTCCCTCTCAAATAAATAAATAAAATCTTAAAAAAGAAGAAGAAGAAGCTAAGAGAAGAAAACCCAAGTATCTAGAGATAACAGTTAAGATAATGGTGGATAGCTCCTTCTAGAATGTTTTCCTTAACTGCATTGTATTTGTGTATGTCTTCTTAAAATTGTGTTTCAGCAATTGTATTTGTGTATGTCTTCTTAAAATTGTGTTTTCAATTTCAACAAACACCTGGTATTTTTATCTGCCTGGCATCCTTTGAATAATGGCATCCAGTTTTCCTCAGATTGCCCCTCTCCCGTTACATGTGGCCCTACCAAGAATGTCAGTTGAGAACCCCACTACTGCCTCACCAGAGAAGTGGGTGCATTACTCAAGAGACGCTATTACAACTCTCTTTAACTAGGAATGTTGACCTGCAGTGGAATCCCAAGAGGATAAATGTGGTCAGAGCTGAGACATTCCAAAGGTAGTGCTCCAAAGGGGCTACACATGAGTTCCCTGGTTATTTTCCACCTCTTATTTTATTTATTATTCAGCAAATATTTATGAGTGCCTCTTACTATGTACAAAGCACAGTTCTAGATTCTAAGGATACAACAGTACAGAAACAGACAGAAATCTCCAACTTCAGGAGTCTACATTTCAGGGAGAAGAAAACAACAATAAACAAGTCAAACAGAGTATATTAAACAGTGATACATGCTATGGAAAAAATTAAGCAATGCTAGTGGGTAGGGAGCACAAGGGCTGGCAGTTACAATCTTAGAGCAAGACCTCACTGAGGAGGGGAAGGAAGGGAGGGCAGATCAGGGCTAAGGACTGAAGGGCTGAGCCATGGGGCATAGCAAACAGGACTAAAAAGGAGCAGCCAGGAGGGAGGAGGAAAACCAGGAGAATGTGGTACCCTGGAAGCCAAATGAAGAAAAGCATTTCAAGGAAAGGGGGAGTGAGAAACTGTGAAAACCTTCAGAATGATCAGAGAAGGGAAGTCTGAAACTGATTTAGCAACACCAACATGACACTTTTCAGGGGAGGAGTGGGTGTAAAAGCCCAAGTGGAGTAGGTTTGAGAGAGGATTTGGGAACAGCAACACAGACAACTATCTGAGAGATTCTGCTGAGAAGAGCAAGAAGAAATGGCGGGGGGGAGGGGGTATCTAGAAGGAGATGGGAGATCGAGAAAGGTTTGTTTTTTTTTTTTAAGATTTTATTTATTTATTTGAGAGAGAGAGAGATTAAGAGAACGAGTGAGAGGCGGGGCAGAGCGAGAAGCAGACTCCTCGCAGAGCAGGGAGCCTGATGTGGGGCTCGATCCCGGGACCCCAGGATCATGACCCGAAGGCAGACACTTAACCGACTGAGCCACCCAGGCGCCTTCAAGAAAGGTTTTTATTGTTTTTGTTTTTCATTTGTAAAGGATCACAGAAATCACAAATTGTGAATTTTGATATCTGTCTCAACAGAGAAAGTCTCAACACAGACTGAAAAGTTGATCATGTAGGAGACAGGGGGAAAAAACTGTTGGGAGCCAAGTCCTTATGGATGCAATCAGGAATCAGCTCTAGTGCCCCAGGGCAGGGAACGCCTTTAGGTAGAAGCACAGGGCTGTTCCTCTAGCACACATGGACGAAAGGTAGAAACACAGACATGGGTGTGGTAGCTTCTGGAAGTTCTCCTGATTGCATTTATTTCCTGAGTGAAATAAGAAGCAAGATCTGAGACAATCTACAAGAGTAAGAGTGAATGGCCTAAGAACATGTAGCAGGATACCAGGCACATAAGGGCCCTTGCGGTTGCTTTCCAATGTCTGATGGTTCAACTCTACATTCAATTATGTGATCGACCCGGAAGACTCCCAATAAATTCCATTCTATTTTTATTAGCCACAGTTGACTTCTGTTGTTTACAACCAATGACCTAATATACCAACTCTTTCTTGAGGCCTAGGGTTACCCATGTTCTCACTGAAAGTCTGACTTTTAGGGGCACCCGGGTGGCTCAGTCGGTTCAGCATCCAACTCTTGATTTCAGCTCAGGTCGTGATTTCAGGGTTTTGAGATCAAGCCCTGCGCCAGGCTCCATGCTCAGTGTGGAGTCTACTTGAGATTCTCTTTCTCCTCCCTCTCCTTCTGCCCCTCCCCCTGACTCCACTCACACACTTTCTAAATAAAATCTTTAAAAAAAAAAAAAGAAAGTCTGACTTTTATAAAATAGAGATCCTATTTTATCAAGTCCTGTACACTCCTCAATGCATAGGAAGACCAGCTTCCAATATACCAATAAGCCCAACAATTTGAGTTCCTCTCCCAGAACCAAGAAATAATGATTTACATTTACAATACCAAATGGGAAACACTAAAGCAGTATGCTAAACTACTTAAAAACATGTCCACTCATGTGAGAAAGCAGAAAAGAGAGACACCAAAATTCAAATCCCCTGACAATTTCTTCAAACCCTTTTTTGAGTTAAGCTGCAAGAGTGTCTACCAAGACAGAACGAAGATGAATACGCATAAAGCTTTCCTGAGAGTGTAGATTAATACTTCAATACAGACGTCACTAACTCAGGGAGGGAAATCCACATCAAGAGTGCACTCCGGGGTAAGCTGGAGGCACAGAGAACCGTTTTTACAGCGGATGGCAGTGTTTAATCTGGGAATGGCATCTGAGAGGGCAGGCGAACTGAGGAAGAATGAAGGAAAGTCAGACTCTCCCACAAAGAGAAACATTTTGAAGATCACAAAGATGAGTGGAAATTTCCAGACCATGCAGACTAAGATGAGTCTTCATGATATAACGTGTCATTCCCCTCCAGGAAATTAATAGTTATTAAACTGCAGCACAGACAGCTGCTTCTGAGATGAAATCAGCCTTGCAACACTAAGAAGCAGGAGGGTGAAGGTGAGTAGTTGCTAACCTTCCAAAGAAGTCAGCCCCACATAGCTTCTTTCAAACAGGTGCACTGCGCTCTACAGGGCATTTGACTCATGAAGAGCCCTGAATACTCACAGGGAAGTGTGAAGCCTGGTGTAAGGTATGACCTGAAAGCAGGTATTAATGCGCTCTTTCTCCCAGATGACCCTGCGCTGGCATATCCCTTGCTAGGAAGGGTGAAAGCAATGGTCGGCCCTTTGGCCAAATGCACACAGACTGCCAAGAAAACAAAACTAGAGCAAAAATAAACACATGCACACACAAAAATCCAAGTGGACAAGAGCTGTGTGTGCTACGTCGTCAGCATCAATCCCTAAGGTTTTTGCTCGCCAATAATGGAACTATGAAGAAAGTCCCATCCCCTGAGTAAGAATGACTTGTTTTGGCTTAATCACTTGAACAATTCTCCTATTTTCCCTCACTTTACAAGACACGGCTCCATGACCCTCCTTCCCCCATCCCCCAATTCCTCAAATAGATTATAAAAGCTGACAGTTATGGAGGGTGTCCTATATGCCAGACACTCTTCTAAGAGCTCTATGTGGATTAATTCATTTAATCCTCACAACAACCCCGAGAGGGCAGGTGCTATTGCTGTCTCTAGGTTTCCCAGAAAGAAGAGTAAAATAGGTGAAGGCTTCTATACCTTACTTCTCTAGGCTTTCCTAGGGGGTTCGCAGGGGGAGTGAGGCAGAGAAGCCAGCCACCGCCAGGTTCAAGCACTGGCACTTGCTTCATCTCTTGGGACCATCTCATGAGCGGCTAAGGACTGCTGTCTGGAATGCCCAGCTCCTACCCCCCATTAGTCAAAGGTTCCCCTCAGGCCTTTTAAAATATCCCCTTGCTTCCAGGTTGTGCGTGCATTGATGCCACTTGGTGTCATGCCTCCCTGGGGTGGGAGGGCAGAGGCAGGAGGCACCTGGTCTGGGCACGAGGCGACAAGGTGCCAGGCTGCACTTGCATGAAGCAAGGTGCAGGCTACACCCGGTTCCCGCAGTGCTGGCTGACATACACCCAGGACAAGCCAAGAGAATCTCATGTGCTAACTTAGAAGTTTCTGATAGTATTATTTGAGCTCCGTTTTCACATGAGGAGATTCAGGCATAGAGAAATAACTCACGTGAGGTTATAGAAGGGACAAGAGCAAGACCAGGCGGTCTGGCTTCAGAAATGGTCTCTTAATCACTGTGCTCTCAATGATGAGCTTCGACTACGTAGAAGTCTGCCGGCTGCCTCAACTGCAGCTGCCAGGTGTGAGCCACAGGAGTTGTGAAGAACTGGTTGGGAAACCGGTCGGTATTAAGAAAACAAGTATTACAGATAATGCTCACCATTCAGTGCAAAGAGGACACAATGGGAGTGAATCCATCACTGCTGTGCCGCCAAAGAGAGAATTTAACAAAATCAATCGTAGGCCTAATGCCTAAGAAAGACGGACGGCTCATCAGAGCAGAAATAAATGAAATGGGGACTAAAAGGGCAACAGACAAGATCAAGGAAACGAAGAGCTGGCTTTTTTGAAAAGATAAACAAAACAGATGAAACTTTAGCTAGATTCACCAAGAAGAAAAAGAAAGATGACTCAAATTCGGGAACGAAAGAGACTTAAAAAGAAAGGACATAAAGGAAAAAGAAAAGAAGAGAGAAAGAAAGAAATCTGGCTCTGCTAAAAGTTAGCAAAGAAGAAACAAAGTCATGTCCATGTTAGTTAATACCCTCGCTTTGATAACACCCCACAATAAATGGGGGCAGCCACTGAGAAAGGAGAAGATAGTGTCTTTCTCTTTGCTCCTCCTGGAATTTGAGAGGGAAACTCCGTGGCTGACTCTGGGGTCAGAAGAGGAAGAGGTACATCAGAGAACAGGAAAGTCATTGAAAACATTAACCCAACAGAAGTGGAACAACTCAGTGCAAACAGGAGACCCAAATCAAAGGCGCTCCAAGACTGCTGAGCATTAACAGCTTGAAGCCAAGAATTTCCCCTTGCAGAATGCATGTTTCTTAGGCTGTGAAGGATTTAGTTCTTTGAATTCAGAAATTATGATTTTTTTTTTTTAAGAGCAAAAATCTAAACTGAACTTGTATCTTTCCTTCTCCTAACCCTAAAGGTTGAAAGGTCATAGAACAGAGAAATTCTTGAGTTGAAAAGTAAGTGAAGGTCTGGCAGCTAAGTAAGGATTGAGCTCTAATTTTGTCTACATTTCCATTAATTTAAAGTGCTAAGTTGCCTGTTTGCTTTAAAATATGTGGTTCTCCTCTTTGCAGTATCCCTTTAAATAGATTTTCCTTTCACTGTGCCAAAAATAGCTAGAGAAGGTCCTTTGAGAATCCCATTCTTAGTCTTAAAAAAATACATTCTCCTCCCCAGCCCATACACATAAACAGGCCTGGAAGCACTTCTTCCTAACTTCTTCCAGGGACCTCTAATTTATCAGAAATAATAAATATTTCAGGAGAAAAACATAGCTGGTCAGGGAAGTGATTCTCCCAGCCCATTTCTGCTTGTTCATTAAGTATGTGATCACCCAATATCTAGCCCCTCTTTTGGGATTAGCAGATAGGAGGGCCAGGTGCTGAAAATCCAAATGCCGACCCCATGGCCAGGCAGGTGGAGGGGCACAAAAGAGGTAGACCAGACACAAGGGACAACAGGGACAGCTAGGATTTAGTGCACTGAAGAAGGCACGCCCAGGGGGTTAGGGTGTGGCCTCTAGCCAGTTGGAGCCAACTGTGAGCAAAGAGATCTAAATTTTTTCAAGTAAAATCACCCCCGTTAAAAATGTTAGAAATCTGTCCAAATTTTAAAAATGGCAACATGTGGAACAACAATACCAAACGGAATGCATGTATGCACTACTCTGGCTGGACACCCTTGTTTGCAACCTCTAAGTAAGAAACAAAAGATAAAGGAAGACAGACTGCCTGTCCCATGGGAGTTTACGACCTAGTAGGATTAAGAAGATAGACACTTGATCAACTGTCCCATAAGGTGGAATGTGATACCTGCTAAAAGGGAGAAATAAGCAAAGGCTATGGGAGCTGAGGAAAGCGAGAGCGCCCCTTGAGGCAGAAAGGATTCTTGTGGTCAGTGACATCTGAGCTGGGGCTAAAGAATGAGGTAGACTTTGCCAGGCAGAGACTGGGGAGGGACCATTCCAGACAGAGGAAAATGAATTGCACAAGGTAAAAAGAGGGAGTTGGAAAGAGAATGTTTGAGAAATGGTCAAGAGACTCTTCATGCTTCTACTTGACAAATATTCGTTGAGTGTCTATGTGAGCCACACAGCAGGGATGCAGAGGTGATCATGAAGGGACACAAGATGAGGCTGCTACGTGTGAGAGGGTCCAGTCCAGACAAGGTGTTAGAGGCCGTACCCTGAGTTTTATCTTCAGAGCAATGGGAAAGTTTCCTTTGAATTTTTTTAAGCAAGGGAATCACATGTGGAGATCTGCAGTGCTCCAAGTTCCCCGGCTGCAGAGCATGCATTCTGCGGACTGGAAGGGAGCCAGAGCAAGCTGGGAGGAGGCCTTTGCAAGCAGTCTGGGAAAGAGAGAATACCAGCTTGGACTAGGGGGCTGGGGAGATTCAAGAGGTAGAAACGGGTTAAAATCACCAAAACTATCAGTTCTGGGTAGGATTCGGTGAGTTAGAAGCCAAATGGGACTGGAGAATGTGGTCAACATGGCTCCATGGGGGTATCAGGGCACACCACCAGTGGCCCAGCAGCCAAGCAATTCCGTACCAGCAGCAGTGGGTGTCCAGTGGTTACTAGAGAGAAGGAAGGTTTAGGAGCCAGGGTGTGTGGCCGAGGGAAGATTGCCAGAGAAGCTCACAGGAGCTTTCCATTTTAGAAAGTGATCATCTCAAAAGCACTATTTTCTTTTAAATGTGCTTTGTAAAATTCCACAGCTATTTTGCTTGGACTAGTCTTGAGGGCAAGCAAATAACTAGCTCTTCTCATGTTCAACAGTTCGTCACTAAATTAAATCTTAGCCTTCAGACTTGGGATGGAGGAAGAAGGAATATTAGAATATCTATATGATATATGTTAATGCCAAGTATCCATGCCCACTTCCTTTTATTTTGACCCTCTTTTAAGAACTTCGAAGAATGCTAGTTAACCATCACGGTCCATCCTCCTTGATGCCAAGACCTAGCAATGACTTTCTTTATAACCACAGGCATTTGTAAATGAACCCAATTCACTCTCCTTCTGATCATTAAGGAAATATGAATACATCCTTCTTGATTGGCAGGAATGCCTGGAAGTACTCATACTCCAGTCACAGAAAGGTGAAAACAGCCAAGCCACTAGATGCTTAACTCTTGATAACTTGTGACAATGGAGTCTACATATTTTGACAAGGTCTTACTTGTATGCCAAGCATTTGCCCCAAATCATTTTATGATTTCTGCAATATACAGAATTTTGTCATTTTTGCAAAGCCACAACAAGTAACAGATCATCCAAATAGACATGAGACGACTGGGTAATGAAAAGAACAATAGGAATCAGCAAGTGGCAATGAGACTAAAGTTGATTTTGCCCTCCTCATTTCTCTCTCACCTTCCACCCCTCAAATCTTAGTTTAGTGTATGTGTGCCCATACTCAGATGTATTCCTCTTCCCTCCCAAATTGCCTTATCTGTCCCATATGTCTTAATCGAGTTAGCACACCACATGAAGATCATTCAATAGATTTAATGCTCTCCATTGAATCTTATTTTATCAAGACTATTTGCAGTAAGCATTAGACACTGCCTACTCAGAGCTTTTATACTGATATCCAGGCCTCCCACCAATGGCCCAGGGAAGTCCTGTTTGGTGTAAAAAATCATGGTAGCCCCATTCCCCTTGTTGGAGATTGCATCAAACCAGTAAGATGTGATGGGAAGTCTGGAGAACTTCTGGGGAAAATATCATCCTAGCTCTTAAAAAGAGAAGCAAAGAAAAAATAATGCTTTTTCTGCCTCTGGACAACCACAAATGCGCAAGGATGCAACACAACATCTTATGACACTGACCTAGACATAGACAGCACAGTGATGCTGGCTGGGAGCAACACCATAGAAATAACCTGAGTTATTTCATGAGCCAAGAAATTAACCAACCCTTAGGGCTGATTCTGTGTAATGAGAAACAGATTCCTTTATTGTTTAAGCCATTTCGAATTGGATTTTCTGTTTCTTACAGCCCAGAGCATCCTAAAGGATACAATACCTCTTTGTAGAAGCAAGAAAAGGGCTCTACCACTTTCACAACATCCTAGCAACAAAGGAATAGTTGCTTGAAAAAAAGAAGAGGCTAAGATTGATTTCTCAATAAGTGTTTTGGGAAAACCAGCTGTGAAAAGGTATTTTTAATAGCCACTCCTGATGTATGGAGAGTCCTTTGAAATCCTCCCAATGCAGCATAAACACTGTAATAAAATGATGATGAGTCACTATGAATGGTATGTGTGAGGATATGCAACATACTTGGAGTCATCATAATATGTAAACATTAGGAAACTACCATGAAATTTGTCTTTATTATTCATCTACTCTTATTTCTTTCTACAATTATAATATTGGGAACTTTTTGTCTTCTCCACTCCTTTTACCTGATGAAAACGCAGAATCACATGATTAGAAGGGAACTCAGAAAACTGAGGCTGAGAGAGGTTGACTAATTTCCACAAGATCCCGGAGCTAGCTGGGGACCATTTTATTATTAAAAATGCTTTATGCAAAATAAAAAAAAATGTTTTATGCATGATTTTAAAACAAAACCATTTGCTGAACACTCAATTTAATGCAATGTCAAACTGTAAGGATATGGGAAATCAAAACTGGATTTTTTTTTTAGTAATTTGATTATGAAATCTCCTTTTTGAATTCACTGCTTTGAGCTTCTTTGTCCTACTTCTATTACCTTCCTAAATGCCAATCCTTTCCACTCAAAATCATTTCTCTCTCCTAGAAAATCCCTGCATATGGCCCATTCTCTTGGCCAGTGGTTCTCAAAAGACTTTGCATCATAATTACCTGGGAAATAAACCAGACATGCAGATTCCCAAGGAGAGTCCAATTTAGTAGAGCAGGGGTGGGGTCCCTCAATATCAATTGTAAACAAACACCCCAGGTGAGTCTAGCTGTGCTTTGAGGCACATGACTCCAGATTGTATACTAGATTCCAGGATCCAAATAGAAAACATCTAATTCTCATAGTAGATTTAAGCTGGAACAACAAAAATAGGTGCATAGTTGCCTATAATTTTTATGTTCCCTTGGAGGTCTGAAACAAACCCAAGAGCTCTGTGATTTGGATGCACCCTGGTAATCATTTGCTTGGAGGCTTTGAGATTTTAGCCTTTTCCCCTAAGACCTTTTTCCCTCTGAATGCATTTCTACTTGGGATTAAATATAAAATGTCTTAACTCTCTCTCCACAGCTAAAAGAAATCAATTTTAGAAAGTTTCAAAAGAGCACTTTAAAAATTGCACAATACAAAGTATCTTCTCTTTGAACCAGACGATAGAGAGATGCACAGGGCATACAGCATAGGTAATGAGAGCAGTGAACACAGGTTTTCTAGCAGATCTAGCCCTGAAATCAAAACTTAGGAAGGAAGTTGACCATTAAGTAAGTGGACCAGAGGAACAATAGCTCAGGCATATCAGAGAGTAAGTCTGAAACTGAGAAAACTGGAATCAGACAAACCCCTTATCCCAAGTTAACTATCCCTTCCTGGTCAATTTTAAAATAGGACAGTGTTGTAAATGAGAATATAGCATTTAAATGGAATCTTAGAACTCCTCTGGGTGCCAAAGCATTTTTTCAGAACTAAATAAATACTCCTTACTGGAATGAGCAATGCTCATTTATACCCATCTCCTCCAAGACACTTTTAATTCCGATCTTCTGAGACCAAGAACACAGCCTACTGAGAATTTAAGTCTGTGTGTCATAACATCGGCTCTGACCAACTCACACTATGGTCTCTATGTAGATTCCTTAAGGATTAAATGAACAAAGAAATGCCACATAACCTCATAGAATCAAAGAAAATTACTGTGATTGTGAATCAAAGACAAGACACAATGCTCCATAAATGCTATACCGTAAGTATACTATCAGTAACTCCAGCAACAAAGTTGATTTAAATTTGTTAGAAGGCAAAAAGTCAAGGTCAAAGCTGTCACTTGCATATTCCAGTTGTACTCCTTGTTAGGTTAGGGACAAAGATGAACTGAATTTAATAGGGTTTGGAACACAGAGGTGGACAAGAGGGAGAAAGTGAACCATCCCCCAAGAGAGAAACAGGCTCAAGTGTTTAAGATCTACCTTAACAGTTTTCGATGTTTTTTAAAATCTTTTTCTTCCCCCTTTTAAGATTCCTAACAATCTCAGGGCACTTTACAAATGGGCAGATGCAGTAGTGAGTCCGCTGGATCACTGTTTACTCTTGGTCACGCTCAGTCCTGTTAAGCTCTCATCACAATTCCACAACTTGGAAAGCCCACTGCTCTCAGCTAGTTCCGAAGCCTTCTCCTCCAGCTGCTCCCAGGAGGCTCAAAGCCTAGTGGCCAAAACAGAGCAGCCATCGAGCATCTCCACACACACTTGGCCAGAGTATGTACCCAGAACTTCCTCTGTTTCAGTAAAGGCCCTTCAAGTGTGCAAAGTTTTGTAGCTAAGATCTAAACCAGCTTTTCTATTGAACAAATGCCGGACTGGGTTGTGTGGAATAGGCACCAAACTGTCATCTCAGAGCATCTGGAGTCACTTTTTAAACCCAGTTCTCATTATTTTAAACACACTTCATCAGGATTCTTTGACATTTTTTGGGCATTCCCCTTGTAAGCTTGCACGTTCTCTGCTATGCTTAATTGTTTCTGAACATGCAGTCCCGATACCGCATGGCAAGAAAGACATTTGACCAATAACAGAGCAATCCTTGACTCTGCCTAATTGCTTCTGACCAACATGCTAAACACTCTTGCTTCTTCATAATTAAGATCTGCGGAAATCTTTATGGTAACACATATACTCTCTCTCCACAAGGCAGTATCAACATGCTTGGTAGAAATATGAAAACAAACCATCATAACCTTCCTCAGCTGACTATCAACTTATCCCAAAGAAATGATTTAATGGCATGAGCAAAGTGTGGGTAAGGACCAAATGCATAACACATCAATCAGTTCCATAGAGTGTACGGCTTAACGGTTTAAGTTAGCTGTTACATTCTGTCCTTTTTTTATACTCCAGTCTCCAATCAAGAACATTCATCCAAGTCAATGGAAGATTAGAAGGTACACATATGTAGTCACTGACACAGCAAGGGAAGTCAGGAAGGCCATTCCCAAAATGGTCCAGCAATAGTAAATAAACAAAAATTCAAAACCATTCCAAGAGTAAATATTCTTTGCAGGACAATCAGGCCCCATGCTGAATGCCTTGCTTATCTCAGAGGGCAAGTAGGCATTTGTCAAAGATAGTTTCTTTATTCCCTAGGCTTTAACACAGGTAACTTTTAAAAGCACTGACACTGTAGATAAATAAAGGGGCTCCTACTATCCAAATCTCACTGATGAAGAAATTAAGGTCCATGGCTTGTCCAGGGCTCACTGAGTGGCTTGTTAAGAACACAGTCAACTATAGAACCCAGGCCTCTTTACTACAAATCCCAGGTCTGTAAACCCACAACATATTCCTATTTGTCTCTGTTCATCAAAAGAACACACAACTCCTGAAAACTGGGCTTAGTGACCTGGTTATCAAGGAGGACATATTCCTGTTTGCCCTTGGTCATCACAAGAGCAAAAGCCCCCTGACCTCTCTGCCTGTGGCCTGGTATCTTGGGCACTTCCCCAGCCTCCTCTGTAAGGACCATGTGGCATTTACTGCTGTTTCCACTGCAGTTAACATTTCACACATTTCTTTCCTAAGCCTCCAGCATTTCTGATGCAATAGTGGGAGAGGGAAACCTGAGCAGAACCGAGACCAGCTTTAGTGCTAAGACATGAACTTTCCAGGAGTGAGAAGAGGGTAGCATTCAGTCTTAAACCTACTTTGCCAAGTGGTTCATGAGCAGCTGTAACATCTGTCTATTTTTCTCTGGGAGCCGATGAACAAGGCTGTGGATTTCAGAGACCCGAGACTCCTGGTTTTCCAACTCTGCAAAGGAAGGAAGAAGGTAATATTTGATCAGTGTCACAGCCAAATCAGATTACAAAACAAAATCAAAGGAAACCAAAGGTTGGGCACTAACAGACGGAGGATTTCTCAAAGGTTTAAGAGCCTGTTCTATGGACTCATGGCTAGATCTAGCAGTGTTTTTAATGGTACTTTCTGGAACAGTTCATTAAAAAAAATGACTGTCAAAAAATTCAAGCCAAAATGATGACGGGAAGAAATGGAGCCAGTCAACTGCACACTCAGAGCAGACAGAAACTTGGGAGCAGCCGGCTTCCTAGAACGACGGCTTCATTTCAAGGAAGGAAGGAACTTTATGGGCACTTGTCAAATGACAAACAAATTCTACATGAACAACATTACAAGGGTCTCGAATATCAAAACAACGTCTCAAGACAGCATCCAACAAATCAAAGGCAATGTCCAGTCATTCTCAAGTCATGTGTGACACCCAACCAGCCTGGTGGAAGAAAGAAATTGCTGATAAATATGTAAATCTTTCTGCCCACCTGCCACCTTAATCAAACCCTGCCATGGCTTGGTTGAATTTGGGTAAGTGGCTTCACTTCCCTGGGAGATAGACTGGGAGTGCTCACCACACCTATTTTTAGGACTGATGTGAGGTTTAATTAGAGAATGGTTGCTATGGGTTTGGAATTTCTCTGAGAAAGAAATCACATAAACACGATCTTCACTCCCAGCTTTCTCTCAAGTCTTTCTCCTCCCTCTTTTAAGGAGACAACTCTGAGAAGATAAGGCCACCAGAACATTAGGTACTACTAAATTGGGCCAGTAGTAGCTACCAGGACAAACAAACTTTGAAGGCTTAAAGGAAGCAGGGAGAGGCACAGAGACTATTGACATAATAGCACTGTGGAGATTCATGCCAGATTTAAATCTGGTAGAGAATCTTACTGCCCCTTACAGGAGGCCTGCCCCACGTAGACAGATTCCAGTATACTTAGGGTAGCTTGCACCTAATCCCTATGTATTTTAATACCAGTAATATGACGCAAGGGACCTGGATGATATAGCTGAAGAATGATCATAAGCTGTAAATGGAAGCCATGATGGAAAGAGGACTGGGAAGTTATATAAATGGTGTCATATTCAAGGAAACACTTCCAATGCTCAATTTAGGTAATGTGCAAAGTCTGATTCATTCTGCAAAATGCTACTCAAGGGCTGGGAAAAAACCCAAGGAGTTAGAACTCCAATAATCAAAATTAGAAAGCCAAACTTGCTTTTCTTTCCTCCCCCCACCCCAAAAACACATTTCTTAAGTTTCTCTCCTCTACTGTAAATTCAATATGGTAGCAGGGCCTTTGACAATCCCAGTTTGGTTTCATTTCTATTTTGTGTCCATCTCGTGAGCATGTGTGTAGGTATTTACATGCAAAATACAAAGGGTAGAAAGTATTTATTTTGGGATACTGACTGTTCTTTGAAATAGAAAAATGTATTCCTTTCCCCCCTTAAAACTCTGGCAAAAAAAAAAAGCCACCTACTTGCTGCTTTGATGAAACTTCTTTGAAACTGGTACATCATGAGTGGTCCTGGAAGCATTCTGGGATAAAAGGATATACACCAGTCAGCTTAATAAAAACAAACAGACTCTAAATAACAGCGTAGATGCTGCCCAACTATATACAGACTAAGATCAAGGGACACAATAGCAACTCAACTTAGTCCAACTGAGTTTCCCGTTTGAAAGGGTCCTGAGATTTCCCGTGACATTTTCATGCTCTTTCTTCTTTAAGGGAATGGATACAACTACGTTTCCTAGTTACAACTAGGAAAGTGCTAATGTGAAAGTCTAGCACAAACCAAGAGATTTCCTTTTCAGTCAGTGACTCACCCATTGACAAGAGCATTTTAAGATGTGTCTGAGAAAAAGGCAACTAACTAAACATTTGTAATTACCTGTGCTTAAACTCTTGTCTTCCCAGCAGCTTGTTATCAGAATCAGTTCATCTGGAAACACTATGGGAGACTTCTGTGTTTTTGTGGCAAATTCACTAGCGAGTGTTGCTCCAGTTCTAGCCCAATGTTAGGGCTAGAACCCCTAACATTAAGCACGATATAATCAAATTTTATCTAGTTTTTTAAAAATATGTTTCATACTTAATGTTTGTTAGCTAATCAATATCAACATGCACAAATTAAGTGCTAAATACAAACCCCTATGGTATGGTTTTGTGTAAACTACAGTGATAGTATATGTGCTATGAATGTTTAATCAGTATGTTTAATGAGTGTGTTTAACTATAAACTTCAGCTTTTTTCTGACAGTCCAAACAATAACCTTCGCAACAGACTATAAATTATTCTTGGCTCAGGTTTTATTTTATTCTCATCAGAACCCCTAATTTAACTCTTGATCATCACTTGCATTACATCTTACTCTTCAAGATCTTTCTATCAATTCCCCAATAGCCAATAAAACCTGCATCACCAATTACTTTTCTGGGGCTTTCTTCCTCCTTTGTTTTTGAGCCAAGTGAATCTTCACAAAACCTGAACAAATGCTTATGCAATTCATGAGTACAGCTTTCCTCTTGGTTTGAGACTGGACCCTCACCTACCCTTCAAGTTCAGGATAAGTTTCAGTCACTTCATGAAACTGATATGGAGGCAGCTAGAATCACCCATCCCCTAATAACCAAGGGAGGGGCAGAAAATAGAAGTCCTATCATGTACATTGTTACAAGAGAAAGAGTCTCTTCTCCAATAAAATAACGTTCTCCTATATAAGCAGAAGGAGTCAAAAAGGACATCCAATAAATTCTCATATTTAAAGGACCAATATCAGCAATATAGTCTATGTGTGCAATGCACAAAATCATCAAAATACATAGGATATGTATGTAATCATGCATTTTCAACAGAATGAGATATGTGGTTCCTTGTTTTCTTACTAGAGTATTTGGGGATTTAAGGAAATACCGTATTTTAGGTTCTGTAAGGCTAATTATCATAGTAACTTCTCATAAAGAACAAAGCTTCTTGAATCACTCATGGCATCCCTGCAAATGGCAGCCCATCAAGGATGGATGACTTACAACTGGTTTGACCAGCTGAGCTAATTGCACCCACACATAAGCTGTTTCCATATCCAAACACCCACCCAACAGCTCTTTGGAGGCTGGAAATAAAACTGCTTTCTTCCTGATTGCATGATAACAAGCTGGCACCCTGCCCTGCAAATGGAAAGTCCCTACCTTAGGTAGGTCTTCAAAGCACTAGTGATCGTCTTTATCTCCCATTCAGCACAGATATCGGTCTCTGTTTCAGAAGCTGTTTTGGGGTCTAAAAAGAAGAAAAGGCAATGTGTAAACAGGAGCAGAAAATATAGCTAAAAAACAAGCACAGTACATAAAAGCATCAGCCTCTCTATTAACCAAAGAAATCCAAATTAAAACAAAAACAACACCTATTTTTTGGCTGGTTCAGTTACGAATACGGTTAAAAATCAAAATATTTATTGCTGGCAAAAATGCAGTGAAACTGATCCTCTCATAAACTACTGGAGGCAGAAGAGATAAAATGCAACAGTTTTGAAAAGCAATTTGGCAATATGTATCAAGAGACATAAAAATGTTTATACCCTTTGAAGCAGTAATCCCACTTCTCACAATCTAGTCTCAGAAAATAAAATAAAGCAAGACCAAAGTTACATACCCCAGGAACGTTTAATACAGGCTAATTCTTTGTAACAGCAGAAAAAATTTAAAAGGAGATAACCTAAATGTCCAATGATGGAAGAATGATTAATTTTGGCATGGCTCCCTGATAGAAAATTGTATTGCATTTACATGATAATGCTGACTATGTAACAATATGGAAAACGCCTAGATTATCATGCAATGTCAAGCAAAAACACCCAAACAAACCAAGATTTGAAAGTTTGTGAGAAACTTGTATGAACAAAGGCTGAAAGGAAATACTCTAAAAGTAAAATAGTGGTTGTGTTAGAGGGGGAGAACTGTTGTTTCTATATTTTCTGAACTATGACTTGATTCCATTACTTTTATATGTACTTTTATAAATTGCCTTAAGCCAAGAAGTGCAATGGGGACCGCCATAATTACGCTGGCTCCTTATCATTCCTCTTTTGTCTCCTCTTGTGTGGACTTGTCAACAAATGTGTGTATTTTAAACGCACATGTATTATAAAGGAAGAGATCACTCTTAGAGTTAGTCTTCCTGGGCAGCACACAGCCCCATCTCACCAATGACGAGGTGATCAGAAGTGAAATCTTTCAGCACAGTGAAGACAGAATCCAGCTTTCTCACACGCAAGACTAGTGATTTGCCTCCCAGCTCTCACTCCCATTTCTTTCTATTACAGCACCTCATGTTTGGTAGGGCTGCCCCCTTCTCCCATTCCTATAGTACATATGCTTGGAGGCAGGCTCCATGCTTCCAGGGTTGGGAAATGAGAGTCAGACAGACCAAATCAAAGCATGGCATCTCTCTGACTCCATGGCTAGTTCAGGGAGAATCCAAGACCTAAGCCAGTTGGATCAGAGGGAACTTCAGGACCTTTCTAGGAGACAGGAGAAAGGCTCTCTGCTATTTCCTTTTGGGTTTATACCTGGAAGGTTATCCAACAGTCCTAGGTGTCACCACCTAGAGCCCAAGAGTGAAGTCTGACGGACAAACACAGAGATGAAACAAGCAGAGAGAGAGCTTGATGATATGGGTTGAGCCCTCGTATCTCGCCCTTCCTTTTTAATCATGCGAGCCAACAAATTCCCTTTGTCCTCAAGCCAGGTGAGGTCAGGTTTTCTGTTTTTTACAATCCAAAGAGAACTATATGATACAGCAGGTAAACAGAAACAGCCACTGGACTCTTTCTGGACAGTCTCAAAGAAAAAAAGAGGTTCCTCCTACAGAGTCAACACCTTTTCAGCTGGAAAGGAAGAATGAGTCACAAGTGGGCACAATATATTTTCTATTTATTAGGAAAGAACCCACTTTCATTCAAGCAGGAAGAGTCCAAATAATCATGAGTGGATTAAGGATTTAGGCTCTAATCCCAGGTAAGGGCACAAATGCAGCTGATACCTACTGCTCTCAGCATGTTCCCCGATACATTTAATTTTTTTTTAAAGATTTATTTATTTATTTTAGGGGAGGGGCAGAGGGAGAAAGAAACTTAAGCAGACTCTGTGCTGAGCATGGAGCCTATGCGGGGCTTGATCTCACTACCTGAGCTGAAACCAAGAGTCGGATGCTTAACCAACTGCGCCACCCAGGCCTCCCCCTGCCTGATACATATTAGATGAGCCAGAAAAGGTCCCAACTCACAAAATGTGTGGTTCCTAAAGGCAGCACGTGTATGTGTTTGCAGGTGACGCTGGGCATGAATGAAATCTGTCCTGTCACATGAACAAACAACAAACAACCTAAAGAGAGTGATTTTATTTCTAGGGTCACAGAATAGAGTTCCATCACAGCAAATTTCTGAAAAGTCAACCACACGGTGATTCTCCAAATGACCAAAACCTCTGCCGCTTTAATTCTTTTCTTGCTTTGTCATCTCTCACTCCCTTAATGGTTTCTTCCTGCAGAAGAGTATGTACCAAAAAACTTCGTTTAGCATGACTTTTTCCCCTCCCCAACCCGAGACACACGGAGAGCTGCCATAGTGCATGGTTCCTGGATGCGAGACAACCGTTACTGTACATTTTTCTGAGGAACAAACCAACCAACTTCTACCCAAGAAAGAGTGAGCATGACACTAAACAAGCAGTTGGCAGGTCTGGGAGTTATGAACTGTTCCACGGACCACATTTAGCAAACTAATGATTAGCTTCCATTTATTCGGGCTCTGTAACCATAGGAATATTGTGTAACATTACCGAGAGGAGAGTCAGATTACAGCCCTGCTAAAGGGCTTTTTATAGCACCGATGAGGCAAGGCTCAGAACTTGAGCACGTCCATTTTAATTCATTTAATATCCAAACTAAATTGAATACAGCCTCCCAAACCACCTAATTTTCAGAAAGTGCTGCCGATTTCCACACCTCCCTTACCGATGCTCCCCCTCACTTAGAGAAGCTTCCTGATGGCACCCAAATATGATGCAAAGACATAATTACAATTATCCTCTGAAGGCAGTACATTTCTCCCCACCAAGTCACCTGACCATTGCATTGCACTGTAAGATGGACCTAAGCTAGAGGATCAAACCAACGTACAGAAAGGCAGCCTGTGGGTAAAGTGAAATGAATGTATTTCTTCATGAATCTACTCCTACATGAATTTGGAAAAATAGGAGACAGACTGGAAGCAGTGGTTACAAGAGGGAATAGTCTCAGAAATATCACAATGATCAGATGGATCAGCAAGATCCATCTAGTCCAGAACTGTGTTGCTGATGAAAACACGACAGACATTCTAGAGGAAATGATTGGGACCAGCCACCTACGTACTCCTAAATTTCCTAAGAATACATTATAATTGTATGCAAATTAATTTTTTCTCTTTAACTGAGAAAATAATATGTGCACATGGCAAAAAAAATATCCAAACAAAACAAGTAGATAAACATTGAAAGGTAAACCTTTCCTGTGCTAGAGGCAACTATTAATAACAGTTCTGTGTATGTGTATGCTATCTCTAACAGCATATGCAAACACAAGCATATAAATACATACAGCTTTCGAAAAACATAAACACAAGTACACTATACATGTCATTTTGTGCACTGCTATTTTCATTTAACAGTATCTTGAGAAAGTGTTCCACAGGAGCACACATATTTATCTACCTCACAGTAGTACTTCACTGTACCATAATGTCCCCATTAATGGAAATTAGGTTATTCCCTGAGTTTTGCTATGATAAACAATGATATAAACTACTGTTTCCTTGTACATGTCTTACCTATAGAAAAAAATCCATCAAAGTAAAATTCCCAGTTCAAAAAGTACATGCATTTTTATTATTTATTTATTATTTAAAGATTTTATTTATTTATGACAGAGAGAGAGCAAGAGAGGGAACACAAGCAGAGGGAGTGGGAGAGGGAGAAGCAGGCTTCCCGCAGAGCAGGGAGCCCGATGCGGGGCTCAATCCCAGGACCCTGGGATCATGACCTGAGCCGAAGGCAGACGCCCAACCGACTGAGCCACCCAGGTGCCCCATACATGCATTTTTAACTATGAAAGATATTCCTCAACTACCCCTCGGAGGTTGTACCATTACATTTGAGAGTGACTCTTTCCCCAAATCCTTGACAATTTTCAAAACTTTGATCTTAGCCAATCTGAGAGGTGAAAAAAAGTCCTGTTTTTAATTTGCCTTTTTTTAATGAGGAGGAAGGTTGAGAATCCTCTCCTATGTGCCAAATTTATGAAGTATACTCACCCTTTCTAAGCACACAGTTCCATGACTTTGGACAAATGTATATAGTCATATAACACCCACAGTCAAGATAAAAGTCATTTCCATCACCACGAAAATCCCCCTGTGCCCCGGCACAATCAATCATCTCCTTCTACCTCCAGCCCCTGGCAACCACTGTCACAAAGCATAATACTTAGTTTGATCCTTTTATTACTGGATAGAATCAATTTTATGGATATCCCACAATTTGTCCATCCATTCATCAGGTGATGGACATTTGGGTTGTTTCCAATTTTTTACTGTTATGAATAAAGCTGGTATAAATATTTACATACAGATTTTTATATGGACTAAAGTTTCATCTTTTGGGTCACTTCCTAGGAGTGGAACTGGGTAAAAATATGTAGAAGAGGTCACATAGTATGTTTAACTTTATGAGAAATTGCTAAATTGTTTTCCAAAACAGTTGGGTCATTTTGATTTCCCACAGCAACCTGAGAGCTCTAGTTGCTTCACATCTTCATCAACACATGATATGGTCAGGTGTCTAATTTTGAAATTTTAGCTGTCCCAGTAGACATGAAGAAATTTTTTTTTAAATTTGCTTTTCTTTAATGACTCATGATTTTGCTCATCTTTTCATGCACTTTTTGTCCATCTGTGTATCTTCTCTGGTAAACTATTCAAATCTTTTACCCATTTTAAAACTGAGTTGGTTGTGTTCTCATTACTGAATTACTTGAGTTATTTTTAATATATTCTGGATACAATTCATTCATTTATCAGATACATATCTTACAAAAGATTTCTCATCTGCAACTCTCAATTTCTTTTTCTTAGTAACTTTTAAAGAGCACAGGTTTTTTATTTGGATAAACGTTAGTTTATCAGGTTTTTCTTTTATGTTTCCTCCTTTTTATATTCTATTTAAGACATCTTTTCTAAATAAAGGTCACCAAAATTTTCTAAGTTTTCTTCTACAAGTTTTATAGTTTCAGCTCCTAGGTTTAGGAATATAATCCATTTTGAGTTAATTTTTAGATATAGTTAAAGATAAAGATGGAATTTTTCCCATATAGATGTCCAACTGTATATTTGTTGAAACAACTGTCCTTTCCCCCACAGAACTACAGTGACACCTTTATCAAAGATCAACTGACCATATATGTGTGGGTCTTATTTCTAGATGCTCTTGTCTGTTCCACTCATCTGTATGTCATTCCTTAGGAAATACCATGTGATCTTTTCCTTCTATAAATGTTAGTTGTATTTTCTTTACTGTCTTTTTTTTTAAAAGATTTTATTTATTTATTTGAGAGAGAGAAAAAGAGGGAGAGAGCACAAGTAGGGGGGAAGAGCAGACGGAGAAGGAGAAGCAGGTTCCCGGTTGAGCAGGTAGCCCAACACGGGACTCGATCCCAGGACCCTGGGATCATGACCTGAACAGAAGATGGATGCTTAATTGACTGAGCCACCGAGGCACCCCATTCTTTACTGTCTTCAAAATCTTCTTGAATCTTTCACATTCTCCATCTCCATAACATCTTTGAGGAAGAAGTTTATAAATATATACTATCCACTATGTAAATTAGACTTTTCATTTACCCTATAGGTAATTCTTTCAAGACTAGATTTAATTTCATAAGCAATTTAATTTATTTTATAAATTTTATATTTACATAAATATAAATATATTTTACATTTTACATTTATATATATTTATATATAATCTCTATATATTTTTATATATAGTTTAATAAAAATTTCATAAGCAAATTTGTATTTTCTGATTATAAAAGTCATACATCTTAATACCTTGCATCACTTCCCCTATCTAGTGCCTAAGAATCCAGAGTATCCACAGCCACTTCTGTACGGAGATCTGAAAGCTCTTACTGTGTCAAATCCCTGGTCTTATGAGAACTTGCCTGTAGCATTCCAATAAGCAAAAGTGATGGTAGGATGTGCAGAGAGGAAGGTGAGCTTCCATCCGGGCTCTCCATTCCCCAAGAACTCAGGATTGTGGTTAATAGCAACCTTGCTAGCTCCAAGAAGGATCAATTAATCCTTTATCCCAACAGTCTATCATGTCCCAGTCCTACACCATCTGTCTGTTCCCTTTTACTGGTGGATAAAATTGGAAGTTAATGAATTACATGGCACTGCTGCTTCCATGAGGCTATGGTCTTCAAAGTCTGGGGCTGTTTCCACTCATGAGTAAACAAGCCTTCAGATCTAAGAAGTTGTCATGAAGAACATAGAGAATCCTATTACTTTAGGATTCTTCTGAAAGAATCTCTGCTTGCTTTATTTATGCTATGCTGTATAAGAATGTGAGAAAAGAAGGGCACAGAAAAAAGACAAATATTCAAGGCTTCAGAGGAGTAAGGAAGGATACCTCATGGTGGGATCAGAGAGCAGTGGGTGAGGCATGCTATTGTAATTTGGTGCTTTAAAGCCTTGCAGTCTAATACCTTCCAGGTATTCTCTGTAGCACTAACCTTGCTTTAAACATGAATTAAAAAGGAAAAAGTTACAAGATGACAAAAAACAGCAACATGGAATTTGTACTTTTTCACCACCATGGTGAAATACTAATGAAGATGCACAAAAAAAGGGAAATGAAGTTTCAAAAGCACAATAAGGTTCATAGTCAACATTTTGCCTGTCACCAGAGGAATATCCATCAGGCAGAACTTGGTGAGGCCCTGAGGAAAATCCACTTGCAGGAACCACGTGGTAGGCAATGGCCCTCCACTCATCCTAAACCATAGCCCAAGACACCCCAGGGAGCATCACTGCACTTCCCCCACCCCACCCCAACACACAGAGGGGAAGGTGCTTTCAGGAGTAGCCAGAATTGTCCTGAGATCAAAATTCAGGCAGTGAAATTAGACTGGGGACAGGAGTGTAGGGATATCCCATTATATCAAGGGAAATGAATTCAGGAAGGAGAAAGTCCTAGAAGAAAGATGTGAGTAACAGCCAAGAACCACAGCACACTTCTGATTAACCAGGAATAAACTTCACTTCTCCCAGAATCATGACCAGCAGAATCAGGAGAAATCTACTTAGGCTTATAGGTCCACACTAAAACAAAGATTTTAAAATACCAGGAAGTTGGATGGATTCACATATACCAGCTCTCCAATACATGTGACAGAATGATTTTAATAGCTTTCAGGAAAATAGCAGTAGAATAAGGAGAATCTAGCCATAGTGAATTTAATGGCAGAGATTTATAAACTTCTCTGTGTTCAGGTTTGATTAAAAATATTAAAAAGCTGATGAAACACTTGGCGTAAAATATGAAGACCAAAGCACTCTAACAAAATTTCAGAAAGCACCTGTTCTGTACTATAAATGAAATTCAGAAAACTAATGGATAATATGAAATAAGGCATCATAGTAAGAAGACACAGACTGAAACAGTAAAGGTCATGGCTGAAAAGTATAAATGAAAACAGCTAAATATGTTAGTAAAGACACAAAAAACTCAATTAGAAAATTAAGGTTTGCATTATAAACAGAAAAAAAAACTCAACCCAAAAGAAATTTAAATAAATGACATGGATACGGGGTACAAGTTTGAGAATTTTTGCTAACATACAAAGAATCAGGAGAAAAAAATTGAAAATGTAAAAAATGAAGAAAACTTCTTTTTAAAGATCGAGAATTGCAGAATAACAGAGAATTTGTTTTCCTTTGGAAAAACATGTAAAAACTCCATCGACAGACCCCAAAATGTATAAAAGAATGATTATATAGTGATACTAAAAAGTAGTAGAAGGGGAGAATCCCGCATCGGGCTCCCTGCTAGGCGGGGAGCCTGCTTCTCCCTCTGCCTCTGCCTCTCTCTCTCTCTCTCTGACTCTCATGAATAAATAAATAAAACATTTAAAAAAAAAAAAAAAAGAAAAATAGTCTAAGAACACAAAATCAGGCAGTTCAGGAGAGAAGAAAAATAAATCAGTAAGAAACATAGGGAGAATGTCCAACTTCACCCAGAACTACAGAAATGCAAAGTTAAATAAAAAAGAGATACATTAAAAATATATTTGTAATTTATATGCAAAAAAAAGTAATAAAGAGTATGGCAAGGATGTGAGGCACTCCACAAACCGCTGACAGCAAATTTGCAGTATCTGTTAAGGGCCTTGAAAACATGTACATACCTTGGCCCAGCAATTCAACATCTTAAACCTTAGGGAAATCATTCAATATGCATATATAACTTAAAAATAACAACAGCCAACATTTATTTACTAACATGCAGAGGCTTTCAGACTCAGCAACCTGTATGCATCTTTCCTTTAACCCTCACATTATTACAGAAGCAGGAGTTATTACAGATGATGAGACAAGACTAGACAGGTTTAAATAATTTGTGTAAAGTCAAATGGATAAGCAGTGGAAATGCAACTTGTCTAACTCCAAAATTCATACTTTTAACCTTTGCATCCCCTATGGGGACATTTGCCTGAGTGTCTTCTAGAATGATGAAAAATTGCAATCAGTCTATGTATCCAAGAATAAGGGATTGATTAAAAAGCTGGATCTACACAATACATGGCCAAAAAAAAAATCACTCTAGAAGAACTTGAATGACATCAGAAAATAGACTGTAGTGTTACATGAAAAAAAACCTATTAAAAAGCAATATATATATGCACGGTGTGATTCCACCTTTATAAACATTTTATATTATAGAATATATTTTAATGGTATGATAAAATGGTCAGTAAAGGTTATCTCTCTGGTCTGCAAGACTTTTATTTTCTTCTTTCCACTTTCTGTATTTCTCCAAATTTGCTATAATCACCATTCACAAACTTTGATCAGAAAAAATGTTATTTAAAAATTAATATAAAGATGTACAGGAAGAAAAACAGATGTAGTGAACAAATCAGCATATAGATGATTTGTATTAAAAAATGAGCTAAAATTTGGAAAAATTTATCTTAACATTCAGGGGACAGGAAAAACAATAATATACACATGGAAGACACTATTTCTAGGAATCTGCAAGTGTTCCTGAGACCTTTTCACTCTTCACAGACGAAGGACTCCCACTGCTAGGAGGAAGAGGATTAAGGGTAGCTTTTGGTAGGACACTAGCACCAGGCTACACCGCATGTACTAACAGATATTCTAGCAAGCTTTCTTAAGGAATTCTAATCAATAGGAGGAAAAAGTTCTTAAAGCACTGGTTCTATTTTTTTTTTTAAGATTTTATTTATTTATTTATTTGACAGAGAGAGAGAGCACATGCACCCAAGCAGAGCGGCAGTCAGAGGGAGAGGGAGAAGGCTTCCCGCTGAGTTAGGGAGACGGACATGGGGCTTGATCCCAGGACCCTGGGATCATAACCAGAGCCGAAGGCAGACGTTTAACGAACTGAACCACCCAGGCATCCTTCAAAGCACTGGCTCTTAAGATTCCTCTTCTAATCTCAAGTCCTCTAAGGTACTAAGAGTATACAAAGTAAACTCAAAGTGATCAAAGGAAGTCTCTGGTTTTACTTAATTCTAATCCATACTTTCAATATTAAAAATTCACTACTCCACTTCTGAGAGCCTCTGAAAAATAGTCCATATCCTACCCATTGCCTAGCACCTAAAAGGGCATCCAATCGATACAGAATAAAGCAATAGTAAATGAAGGGTTCACACTCAGCCCAGCCATCTCAGGGAGAGGTTTTGCAGTGTAGGAGCCTTATTTATTCTACACTCTTGGCTAACCCAGCCTAGCACCAATACCAGGAATTGATGAAAAGGGCAGCATGTTCATGCAAGGGAAGAGACCTGCCTTCAGGTTTGGAGTCTTCCTGGTCTAAGAGGTGATTCCTCACTTCCAAGATCCAAACAGGTTATCTTAACTGGTCATGAAAATCACGATACCATTCTCCACTTCTGATGAGATCTTGCACTGTGGTCATCTTTCAGCTCTGGCTGAGCCTCAGTTTGGATTCTAGTCTATCTGTAATGTTCTCCTGGTAGAGGCAGCTGGCCTTGTGACTTTCAGCTGCTGGTTATTAGTTTTTCATGACATTTCTCAGGTATTCATGATTATTTTGTCTGCCCCCAGGAAAACTGAGGAAGAGAACAGGACAAATATTTTGTTTGAGAGCCACTAAGAGAAGTGATAAAAACAAGATCCTTTCACACCACTCTTTGCTTAGCACAACTGAGCTAAAGTGGTTCTTTTTTCTGGCAAACCCATCCAAAATGTCCTATTTCTTTTCACTAGTATCACCTTACATAATAATCTGTCATCTTTGAAATCTCTGTCCCATATCCAGTAGGTTACAAAGTCCTGTTGTTCATTTGAGCCTTTTTTCCCTAATATCAGAGCATCTACTTGGTCCAGCCTTCGTTCAGCTATGCGCTGCTTAATTATTGCAACTATCTTCTTCCTGTGTGTCTCTCCATATCAAATACAGGCTCCCCATTGCTGCCAGTGCTACCCTCCTAAGACTACAGTCTGATTTTGTTAAACCTGTGTTGGACATACTTTTTTTTTTTTAAATCTACCCAGCAGCCATTATTTCAGGAAAGCACTCCTCAACATTCTTTTAAAAATAATCCTGCTCAGTCTAGCCCCCTCCCTATTCCACTTTGCCACACCTCCCAATATCACCAGAGATAAGCACGGAATCAAGGCCATCTAGATCCATCTGCTGTAGGTCATGTGACTGCCCTGAGACTGAGAAATGACTCATGTGAATGGCCCCATGCTGACCAATCAAAGTCCTCCATGAACTGTCAAGAAAGATACGCTCGGGTCGCCTGGGTGGCTCAGTCGTTAAGCGTCTGCCTTTGGCTCAGGTCATGATCCCAGGGTCCTGGGATCGAGTCCCGCATCGAGCTCCCAGCTTGGTGGGGGGCCTGCTCTCCCTCCCCCTCTGCCGCTCCCACTGCTTGTGCTCTCCTGCTCTCTCTCTGTCAAATAAATAAAATCTTAAAAAAAAAAAAAGAAAAAAGAAAGATACTCTACTCAGTGATGTAAGATTCACAAACTGCTGAGGCTGAACAACGTGGGACATTTGCACAAAGAAAACAGCTGATATCAAGACAAGCAGAGATCACAGATAATGAGAAGCCAGAAGAAAGGAGTGGGAAAGGCTCCAGCAAAGGTAAAGAGATCACTGGAGCCACCAGATCCTGCTATGCTTCTGCCATCTTGGACTGAGCAGTTGTGTGAGCAAATTAATGCCTTTTATTTTTCCTTTAAATTGTTCTGAATTGTCTTCTTGACACTGTGTGTGCAAAAGAGCCCTCACACATACAGCATCACTACTTAGAAACTTTTTTGGGGGTGGCAAGGGGCAGAGGGAGAGGGACAGAGAGAATCTTAAGTAGGCTGCATGCTGGGCATGACATAGGGCTCAATCTCACAGCCCTGAGATCATGGTCTGAGCCGAAATTGAGAGTCAGAAACTTAACCAACTGCGCCACCCAGGTGCCCCACTACTTAGACACCTTTAACAGAGTCTTTTTTTTTCCTGTAGGAAGTAAAACTCTCACAAACTTCTTAGCACAACATTCAAGTTCTTTGACAAAAGGGACCATCTTAGCATTTCAGTTTTAACTCTCCTGATCCAGCCTCAAGCACTTTGAAATATTAAAATAATATTAATAATAAGTTAGTACCTTCTACTATAGCCACCACTGACCCTAACTTCTGCCCCTCATGCTACTTACTGCTCATTTCCTTAATCTGAATTATTCTCCTATTCTTTCCTTCAATACTCAATCTTCCAGATACGGCTTGTATAGGTGACAGTATCATATTTTACATCACGATTCTCATGCATGTGTATTTCCCCCTACCAGACTCTGCAGACAAGGACTGAATCTTTCTGAAGTTTCAGCTCTAGCACCTGACAATCTGCTATAGCAAGCACACACTCCACACGTTTGCAACTCTGATCAGAAATGAAAGACTGAGGGTTGATACCTGTTAGAATCTTAATTCTTCTTTACATTACAATTTCTCAAAAATTCACCATGTCACTGTACAACCCAGTAATCAAACTTATGGGCAGTTATCCTGGAGAAACAAATTGATGCTCACATTTAAAACCTGTACAGAACTATTTACAGCAGCTTTATTCCTAATTTACCCATATTGGAAAAAACCCAGATGTCCCTCAACAGGTGAATGGTTAAACAAACTGTGTACATCAATACAATGGAATACTACTCAGCAATAAAAAAGAACAAAGTATTGATAAAACAACTCGAAAATATCTCAAGGGAATTATGCTGAATGAAAAAAAAAGCCAATCCAAAAAGATTACATATTATATGATTCCACTGAGATAATCTTGAAATGACAAAATTAAAGAAATTCACAAGAGATCAGGAGTCGGCAGGGGTAAGGGAAGGAGGTGAGAGGTTAAGCAGATGGATGGAGCCATAAGAGGGCGTCACAAGGCATCCTTGTGGTGATGACACTGTCCTGAATCTTGACTGTATTAATATCTTGGTGGTGACATCTTACTACAGTGTAGGAAGGTGTTACTATTGGAGGACAGTGGGTAAAGGTACATATAACTCTGTTTTATTTCTTAGAACTGCATATAAATGTAAATCAAGCAGAGAAAGACAATTATCATATGGTTTCACTCATATGTGGAACATAAGCAATAGCACAGAGGACCATAGGGGAAGGGAGGGAAATCTGAAGGGAGAGAAATCAGTGATTCATTAATTACGTATAACACCCAGTGCTCATCACAACACGTGCCCTCCTTAATACCCATCACCCTGTTACTCCCTCCCCCAACCCCCTCCCCTCTGAAACCCTCAGTTTGTTTCCTGGGGTCCATAATCTCTCATGGTTTGTCTCCCTCTCTGAATTCTCTCCCACTACATCAAAACTACATCAAAACTACATCAAAAACTAATGATGTACTCTACAGTGGCTAACTGAACATAAAAACAGAAACAAAACAAAAACTAACCACACCGCAAATCTGAACCAAGAACCTGATTCTCAGTGCAAGAGTACCTCACAAATAATCATACTCTCAAAGTATCTTACTGTAACTGGCAACAGAATAGGGTTTTGCCAACAAGAAGCAAGGAGCTCTCTAGAAAAAGAGACAGGTAAGAGTCATTCTGGACAATATGAGAGAGGAGATTTCTTTACATACGAAAACTATGTTCAGAAACTGGATGGCAAAAAAAAAAAAAAAAAAAAAATTAACAAGAGAAGTATCGCTGCCCAGACAATGAGCAGGGACCCTAAGTGATAGTCCATCTCTACAAGTGCACGGCTGGGCTTCCATGGGGATGAGTAACAGCCACTGATATGTGAAATCTGATCTGTTTGCCATTTAAATCCATGTGACTCACTGAAGCTGGCTGCATTCACATCTAAAAATATAGGAAACCTGCAGCCTAAGCAAATTGGCTCATTGACGCGTGGGGTTTTGATGCAAACACTACACATTTGGAGACAGTGGTTTTATATTTATGTCAGCTAGCTGTAAGGGAGGTTCTGCCCCTCAAATGCCAGAGTCTAGGTAGAAATCTAGATGCGAAGAGGATCACAAGAATTATCTGCTTATATACATGTTATCTGGCAGTCACGTGACACCTTTTTGGTAACAGGGAACATGAGATCTGAGGTGTTCTGCAGGCTAGAAGGATGCCCTTCCTTGGGCATCGGGTGTGCCCCACTAAATGCCTGTCTCCGAAGAGGACAGTGGAGTCATAAGCTATAAACGACAGAGTAGGGTGTGGTGGTCACATGAATGACTGAGCGCCACTTGGACTGGCAGTGGCTGAGTCTACAAACAGAGGGTGTGGTGCTTTGGCCCTGCCATTTTTTTGTTTGTTTTGTCCAGTCCACTAAGTATCTCTTCCAGTAATGCCTACAGCCGTAACAACTGGTGAGTGGGGCAGCTGATTTCTGGGTGTTCCCTCTTGGACACCCAATTCCTTCCCAAGAGGCTGTTCATATTCATGGAACCAGTAACTTTTCAGAGGTGCCCCCTTGATCCCACTGGGGCCTGCCTGGCACAGCCACTGCTGCACTCACCCATCAGGACGCTGAGCAGCTTCTGCACTCTGGAATTGACCCCCACAATTCGGTAGAGCCCTTGCTCATTGATCCCTGAGAAGAGAAACAGTGATGATTTAATTAGAGGCATGTCAGAACACAAGTTAAGCCAACCCAGCCAGATGCACTTTTTTTCATTTTCTCGGTCCTTCTAAAACCCACTCTAATTAAAGTCCCCTGTCACTCAACTCTGCTCTTAGCGAAGGAGTGGGATTTGGTGCAGCTGTCTAGGATTTCACGGGTGTGCTGCACACTTCAGCCCTTGTGTTAGTTCAGTTCAGTCAACAGAGGGGAAAGAAACCTTCCTCTTCTCTTGCCAAATGCAGCATCTGAAGAGTTTTGAAAGATGCCAAATACATACTTTTAAATATGTTACATTTAACCAATTTTTCAATTTAAAAAGCCAAAACTGACGTGATAGAAATTTCATACTGTAGAAAAGAATAAATGCTTTATAATCTATTTTCAAATACAGAATAGAAATACAGAGGTGTGAGAGCATTTTTAATTTTGGACAATGTTCACCAAGACTGAGAAATTAGGAAATCCATTTATTTGTCATGTAAACATTCTTTATGAAGAAAAAGGAGAATTATCTTCATTCAACCCAAGTAAATGTGCCAGTGAACTAGAAGGGGATTACCTAAAAACACCCAAAGAACCAAAAACTAAGCCACCTTAATGCTTTGTTCATTTAAGTGCAAGGATTGGATCACCGCTATACCATTTACAAAAAGGGACCATTTAGACCAAGTGATTGAAGAAATGATTTTTCTGTTTAGCCCTAGGCCCATCATACCCCACACCTTTCAACTAACTGGTCTCCTGCTTCCCATCTTATTCCCCTGATGTCCATTTTTCAACCAGTAACCAAAACGAACTTCTTTAAGTATGTATCAGTTCAAATCCTCTCTTTACTCAAAACTTTCCCATGGCTTCCCATTGCATTTAGACCATAATCAAAACTGTGGCCCACAAGGCCCTGCAGGATTAAGCACAGGCCCACCTCTGCATCATCAACCACGTTCACTCTGCTCCAGCTACACTGGTCTTCCTGTTTCTCCCACACATCAAGCTTGTGCACCCAAATCACAGCCTCTGCACAGCTGTTTCCTCCACCGGGAACATGCTTCTCCCAGATCTTTTTATCATTCAGGTCTCAACGGAAATGCAACCTCTTCAACCTAAAGCATCCCATGACCAACACTACTGGCTGGTCCCCTACCCTCTTTTCTTTGTAGCAAGTAACAATATGTGAAATTATCTTTCTTTTTTGGTTTCTTGTTTGTCATTCTCCCCACAAACTACGATATAAACTCTATGTACAGTGATTCTGTCTTCTTTACCATTACAGGCCCCGTACTTAGATCAGTAGACAATACATGACATAATGAATAAAACACTGAGTTATACTCTTTCAGGGCCACCACTTTGGGACCAAAACAAAATTTCCTGAAAGAAATTTGGGAAAAGGCTGATTCTACAGTGTCTCCAACCAGGCCTATGTAGAATTAAGGAATAAAAAGAAGTGGTCTAGAATGATAGGATGTTACAGCTAAAAAGGACCTGTAAAAGCACGTACATCAGCCTGCATGGCTCGGCGACTAGGAGACTGTGATCTAAAACTAAGGGATGGGCCCCAAGCTACTTAACGGCAGAACCATTATTCAGTAACATGGTGGCTTAAAGGGCTTGTCCTTTCTGAAGTGTCTCTACTTCTTCTGTGCTTGACCTTTCCTGGAACTGGATACAACCCTGTCTCCTGCTGGACGATGATTAACGAACCCCAGAAAATATGGGATGTCTGTTCACCTCTGGTTACCACAAATAATTATATACATACATGCATTCCAGTAGGAAAATAACCACTTCCTTCAAGTATTTATGCTAAAATGGCATTTAACTCACATTGTCCTCTTTTCCTTTTTGTGTCAAATGAAAACTTTCTTACAAGTTAAAACATATCATTCTCATCTTCATTTTAGAGCAGGAGGGGACAAAGAGGCAGAGGCTAGGACACCAAACCACTGGTGACCTTGTTCTTCCTCTACTACTTATTATGTATATTTTCTGGCTTTATATCATAAAAAGCTGTCCTCCTGAGCCACTGGTCTGCATTTATCACAGGCTCTGTGAAGGGTTTTAAATGATTCCATTTCCCTATTGGTTTGGCTGCTGAGAGCTCAGACAAAGAGGTGGCCCACCTCAGGCAAGTGGATGAATTTCACAGTGGAGGGGAGCAGATTTTTGTTTTGAACTTACTTTTGGCTGCATTTTTATTATGCCTCTACTTTTGTTAACCCTGTACCTCTTATTCCTCATTCTTTTCTCTTAGAATGAACAGAAAATTAAAACACCTGTTGAAAAACTGCCTTAGTAACAGACAGTTTGAAAATTCAGAAACTGCAGTTAAGGCAAGTAGATAAATCAAAGGAAGACAGTAAGAAGAGTGGGGAGCCCCACTGATGACCCGATGATACCTGTGCATATATGGATCTCCCTTCCCCCCACCACCCCCAGAAGGCATTCATACTGTGCAAGCTGTTCCGTAACTTTCGTTTTTCACTTAATATGTAATAATGAAAACTTGGCATGTCAATAAATGTATTTCCCTGCAGTTTTAGCGATTCACAGCTTTTTACTGCATGGATGTACCACTAGTGATTCAACCAATTTTTGAAACATTTGACCAGTTTCTGTTTTTCACTTTAACACCATTGTGTAAACAGCTTTGTGGCTCAACCTGCCTGTGTCCTTATTTCCTCCAGATCAATTCCCAGAAATCTCACCTATTTCTACTTTATATTCTCTGGCTCTATTTCACTTCTCTTTGCAAGCCGCCTTAACTCTTTATTGAAGGAAGGTATAGCAGAAATAAGCAAACATTTAAAAAATCTTAGAGCACATTCAAATAACTACTTTGGAAAGAACACTTTCTGACTGGGTAGGAGGAGTGGCTCATACAGTTAAGATTTTTTTCATCCCCTTTTACTCAATGCTTTATAGACTTTATATATTTATATTTTATATTTATAATATAATGTAATAATTATAATAGAACTCTTACTAGTTATGGATCCTGCTTTAAAAGATAAAACTTCTTTCAATCAAGTGAAAAAGACTAATGGGTTGAGAGGCTGTGGAATAGTAAGACTCACATCTTTAACAATGGTTCAAACCAAATCCACAGCAAAGTTAGTTAACAGCTTTTCTCAGGAGTATCATAGACCAGAGTACTCAAAGCTCCCAGCTGCCAGAACTGAGAAATCTCCTTTGGGTCAACATCTAAGGATGGGAAGGAGACCACTGGGATGAATCAGCTTCCCTGATTCCTAAAGTCCTGCTCCTACAGACCCAGGAAGGGTCAATGTACAACAGGCAGGGCCTGGCTACAGCACTGCTACAGGAAACCAGGGACCTGACCCCTTCTGCCCACCTGGATAGTCACCAGGGACTGACTCTTCATAGCATGGTTCTTAACCTGGCATCCACAGACCCCAGGAGTGCACTAGAGAATTCAGAGTATCAATGAACTTAGGCAGGAAAACAATCACGCCTTTACTTTCATGACCCTGTCACTGAAATTAAACATTTCCTTCCATTATGATATAAGCAATAAATCACAGTGTTAGCAATACCTGTGACTTGCTCAGAAATCAGTTATTTTCATAACACTGCAACTTTTATAGACATCTTGAAATATCAGGACAGCTGACCCTTGATCAACACTGGTTTGAAATACACAGGTCTACTTACACATGGATTTTTTTGTTTCAATAAACACAGTACAGTACAATCAATGTGCTTTATGATCTTTTAATATTTTTTCTCTAGCTTACTTTATTGTAGTATTATAGTATATAATACATGTAACATACAAAATATGTATTAATTAATTGCCTATGTTATTGGTAAGGCTTCTGGTCAACAGAAAGCTGTTAGTAGTTGTTTGCGGGGGAGTCAAAAATTATATGCAGATTTTCAACTGCACAGGAGGGTAGGGGGTCGGCACCCCGAACTCCCGCATTATTCAAGGGTCAACTGCATTTCCAAATTATGCCAGTTATCAGACCTGTGTCTATTACTTATTATTTAAAGTGGTAACAAAGAAACACATGTACTATTACATCACAACTAGGTCTTTCAATATTTTAACTGAATTCCAGTAACTAGACTCCTTATTATCCTATGTATTTGACACGTATGTCTTTAAAACATTCTACTAATCAGCCAAAGAGGTTGATGACACCCAATTGATTGAGAGCCCCTGCTTCGGAGCAACACAACTTGTAGAAACACACTAATAATGGCACTTGGGGAGTTAATGAGTCACTTAAAATCGGGAAACAGGTAGCAGGTCTGACGCCTCACCAGATGCGTGACCTTCACTGAGAACAATGCCATCTGTTGAACGACTTTACCTCTGGTTTCCACAGCGTGGATGCATTTCCTGATTATGCTGAAGCCAATGCTGTCCAACTGTGCAGCTGAAAGAGGAAGACAGGGGCAGTCAAGTTGCTGGCCATGCACACCAACCTCAGACAAGGTCTGACAGACCCAGGATCAATCAGTCCCATGGTTTGGCCACAGATAAAAATGATTAAAAAAAAAAAATCAGCAGGCATTCACTGAGAGATTACCATATGCCAGGTCCAGTTCTAAGTGCTTTGTTTATATTATCTCATTTAATTCTCATGGTCACTCAGCAAAGTTATCTTCTATTTACAGTTGAAGACACTGCAGCATAGTGATATGTGCTTTGCCAAAGGAATAAGTAGGCATCCTTTAAATCGCTTGTTCTGTTATTGTCAGGAACTGTTGGACTAACTGCTTCCTGGCCTCCTTCAAAAAGCATAAATTAAGTCGCACAATAAATGTTAGATAAGTGCTTTACATAGATTATCTCAGTTAATCCTCGTAAATCCCCTAGGCTGATACTAGCATTAGCTCCATATTACAGATGAGACAACTGAGATTTGGCAAAGCTAAATGTCTTGATCAAAGCTGCAGAGCTAATAGGTGGGAGACTCACTCCAGAGCCTGTGAAGACCTAACTGCCTTAAATATGACCCTGAATTAAAGAGAGAAGTCGAATCCTGCTCAGGTGATTAGAAAAGAAGGAAAAAATGGTAAAAGGAAAAGTGACCTAAAGGAAAATTAAAGCAGCCTAGAACAAAGAAGTTACCTGATGAGTAAGCATAAGGCAGTAGAGCCATCCTGTGTGGGATCTGTCAGCAAGTAGTAAGAGTTTTCCACCTGCTACAAACGCCACTAATGTGACTCAGAAAATTAACGATCAAATAGTAGCAACCTTTTCCACAGCCCAGAACCAATTTCGAACCTGGCAGTGAGGCTGGGAACCCACCAAGATTTGTCTCCATGTTTTGATTACCCAGTGAGAAGATGTGGATGGTAACTGTTAAGAATGGGTTCACCTTTTGAGCACCTTGGCACATGAGGGCAAGACATTTTACAAACTCATGGGTCACAGTGGAGAAGAGAATGGTAGAAAGTAGGAAGGGAAGTATTTTTAAATAATTTGTCATCACCTTGGGCAAGAAATAAACTTGTAAAATATGAGAACTATTGAACTCATTCTTTGATCTAATCCAAAGAGAACTTTTCTCAAAAAATTTTTTTAAGTTTTTAATTTTAATTCCGGTGTAGTTAACATATAGTGTGATATTAGTTTCAGGTGTACAATGTAGTAATTCAACACTTCCACACATTAGCCGGTGCTCATCACAACAAGTGCACTCCTTAATCCCCATCACCTATTCAACCCATTCCCCCACCCACCTCCCCTCTGGTAACCATCAGTGTGTTCTCTATAGTTATGAGCTTGTTTTTTTGGTTTGTCTTTCCTTTTTTTTCCTTTGCTCTTTTGCTTTGTTTCTTAAATTCCACATGAGTGAAACCATATGGTATTTGTCTTTCTCTGACTTATATGCCTTAGCATTATACTCTCTAGTTCCATCCATGTTCCAGTAAATGTCAAGATTTCATTCCTTTTTAATGGCCAAATAATATTCCATTTTGTGTGTGTGTGTGTGTGTGTGTGTGTGTGTGTGTGTGTGTGTATGCCACATCTTCTTTATCCATTCCTCTATCGATGGACACTTGGCTGCTTCCATAATTTGGCTACTATAAATAATGTTTCAATAAACATGGGGGTGCACCTTGCTCTAATTCTTTATGTATATGAGTGAACTTACATCCAATGAAGATAAAAATCCTTAAGAAAATCACTGCATTCCTCAAACTAAAAAGGAATGCTGATTTATTAAAAATTCTCTTCTCAAAGGAAACAAAATAACTCTTATTCTTACCAACATACTTATCACTTACTGATACTTATTTTAAACACATTTGGTCTCTAGGATAGTCAGTAAAGTACCGGAAAAGGAGGAAAATAGTATTTCTCTTCCTGGAGACTACCTGCTATACAAACCACCACTCTTATTCTCTTAAAGTTGTAAGGAGTCTACTAACTTACTCTCATGCTTTTTCTAGTATAAACCAAGTATTTACTCTGCAAATCGTGCAGTACAGAGCTTTCTGACTCAAAGCTGCCAAGTCAGATTGAAATCAGTCTTCCAAATGAAACTCAATCAACTCATGCCATAGACTTTTCCCAAATTTAATAACAAACTATGATACACAGGCTAAACACCTGTTAAAATCTAGGCAAAGATTATCTAAAATAAGAGTTTTATTGAGATATAATTCACATACCGTAACATTCACCCATTTAAAGCTCAAAATTCATTGGTTTCTAGTATACTTACAAAGTTATGAATCAGGCACCATTATTTGATTCCATAACATTTTCATTCTCTTCCACATAAAACTTCATACACGTTAGCAGTCACACCCTATTTCCTGCCTTCCATCAGTTCCTAAAAATCAGTCATCTGTTTTCTGTCTCTATAGATTTGCCCATTCTAGGCAAGTCATATAAACGGAATCATATCATACAAGGTCTTTTGTGTCTAGCTTCTTTCACTTGGTTTAATGTTTCCTAGAGACATGTATGTTGCAGTATCAATACATCATTCCCTTTTATGACTACATTGTCTGGATATACCACATGTAATTTATCCATTCATTGACTGTTGTTTCTACTTTCTGGTTATGAAATGCTGCAAGGAACATCTCTGTGCAAGTCTTTGTGTGGACATATATTTTCACTTCAGTTTATACCTACAAGTGGAATAGCTGGATTACATGGTAACTCTGTGCTGAACGTTTTGAGGAACTGCCAAACTGCTTTCTAAAGTGCTGCACCATTGTGCATTACCACCAGTGATGTATGAGGGTTCCAACTTCTCCACATCCTTGCTGATATCTGTTATTGTCTTTTTTATTATAGCTTTCTTAGTGGGAGTGAAGTGGTATCTCATTGTGGTTTTGATTTGCATTTCCCTAGTGACTAATGATGTGGGGCATCTTTTCATGTGCAGGGGAGGATATTCATTCCTTTATACAGTAATCAGAACAGAGCCTACTGGAAACTATTTGTCAGAAGGGAAACTAGTTTTCATACTTAAGGAGGTTTCCAAAACATTCATAACTATGATTCAATAGTCAGTTGAAGCCTTTTAGTTCTTCTTTTGAGAGGTGATCAACGGAATTTATGCACAGGGATGATAGCTGAAAAAGTTCAGGAGAAAAAGAACCACCATTTTGCACCATCCTCTGGGGCGCTGCTGAGACTGATTCCACGCTTGGATGCTTTAAGAGTACGTTTGCGGCATGATCTTGTTCTACACATTAATCAACATCTATCTCGGACAAAAAGTATTTTGCTTCCCTTACCCCATAAACAGTGGCAAAAGTTTTGAAAGGTTGAAGTAACCTGGCAGCTGACAGTGACAACCCCAGTAACCAAGACACCTGCTCATAAAGCCATCGGCATAACTAGCAGGAGACATGAGGGCAGAGCTAGAGATAGACCTGCAAGGCCAAATGAGTCCTCGAAGGCAAGAAGCAAGATCCTTTCCTAGGTAAGTAATAGCTAACGGAAAAGAATGCAATGGAACCTTCCAAGTATACCCAGAAAAAATCGAATTCCACTAACCTACACCAATTACCATTACTTCTTTTAGAAATTAAAGCAAACTGCCCCCCCTCCCCAAATCTCTCAGCAATTCTCCTTTGGTTTTCCCAACATTATTAAGTTCTTTCATTTGTTTTAAACCTGCTAACTCCTTTTCTTGAAATAAATCTTACACAGACATTACACATTACACATGTAACATAATATTAGTATATATTAGTTGTCTGAGTTCAAAAGTATAACACATTTACATATTACCAAGTCAAAGGGAGTTCAAGGTAACTCACTGTCAGCCTCTAGTTGTTCAAGTTGCATTCTGATGATAATTATTACAGTTTTATAGGCAGATAACACTGTATTAAGAAGTGAAATTCATATCAAACAACAGTTCCCAACAAGGAACTCATGATATACAATCATTGCTCTAAGTCTCTAAACTGAAACTGGTAAAATTATTACATTGCCTGCTGCCCTGGGACATCCCTGTTTGTCCCTGTGTCTCTAAGGCTATGCCACCCACAAGCACGCACGTACACACACGCATGTGCGTGCGCTCACACACACATATACACACATGAAGTCTGACTTCTATTCTGAACTTGAATTCCCTGCTGATGTCATGATTAGGTTACTAATGATTAACAACTGCTTTATTATTTAACATGTACAGAGTACTACTAATGTAACAGCTACCATAGTGCATACATAACTAGAGATCATTAGTTCTGATCTCTGCCCAGCAGGTACATAATCTAAGTTAATTGAGATCGCCTCTGCTGAAAAGCAACTTCCCACTAAAAGGTTTAGAACATGATCACCACCGAACAGAGTTTGTTAATGACAGAAAAAGTCTGAGCAGACTGCCAGATGGAAGAGGCTGTCCTTAATCCCCTGAAGCAGGTGATTCAGCTCTTTTACTGGGCCAAGGCTCAGAAAAGGTCAGGGATTTATTTGCAATTTCTCTATCCTTATAATCTCCAGGAATAATCTCTCATTAAATATCTACTAGGCTTGCATTATTCCCTTAATTTGACTTGCAATGAGTTGTTGCAGGACCTGTAGTCCTAGGCCTGCCATCCACTGTCTTGCAGCTAAGGCCCGAACTGGCTTCTCTTCCTCCCTCGGCCTCAACTTCAACTCTGCCCAGGATTCTGCACCAGGCAGCCCAAACAGCTTTCATATGATGACTGTCAACAGAGCTCACACCAAATACCCAGGTTAACCCGCCAAGTTAGAAATCTATCACCGTCTTAATTTTCATTTCAACTTTTAAAGCCTTGTTTGTCTCCTTTTAGAGGAAGGTCACACACGCCTATTTTCTCAAAGTTCTATGGAGAACACAAGAACACTGAGAGTTGGGTTGATGCTCAGTCAGCTCGGAGGGTCTTAGGGCAGAAGAGGGAAGAGGATGCTTGGCAGACCACTGGGTATTATGCCTAGGGTACGAACTCCAAGAGCAGGGAGGCAAGTTAAATCCAGGAACAAACAGTTTTACTGCAAAGGTCTTGAAACAACAACATAGTATATAAGGTTCAATCCAATGATGTTCTTGCCTAAAAAGAGGAGGCTTGCCTAAAAAAAGGTGGCCAGGTGGAGAGACATGCTCTGTAGCTTCTTGCACCAAATGCTACCTCACCTGAGATGTTTTCCCTGGCTCTTTCCACCTTAAAAGAAAATGAAGTGTGTAGGTGGTACAAAACCCTTTGCACTCCCCCTCTTCCTTACCCTAATATCCAAATTATCACGAGGTCCCTCAATTTCGTCTCTCTCCATCTTCACCACCACCATCCTGGTCCTGGCCTCCGTCATCTGTTACCAGGACTGCTGAGATGACCACCTAACTGGTGTCCTCATATGTCCTATGGCTCCCTCCAGTCTATCCTCCACATTGCAGCCCCCCTGATCTGGACGAAACCAGACCATGTGCCCTCCCTGTTTAAAATCTCTCAATGGCACCCCACTCTTCTCAGGAAGATAACCCAAATCCTTCACAGGTTTCACATAACCCTGCATGGTCTAGTCCAGCCTGCCTCATCTCACACTACCCCTCCAGACCTAAGCATCCTACCATAGTGGCTTTCAGAGCACCCAACTGACCACACTTTCTCTGCAGCCTTTGCACATACTGTGGATCTCACTTGGAAGCCCACTGGCCAAAGCAACTGCAAATCCTCAGGTCTCCCCTCAAGTGTCAATTCCTCAAAAATGCCCTCCTGATCTCTCCACCTGGTTCACGTCCTCACTGAAACTTGGATATAGCACTATCAACTTCTTCTTCAGAGTATGTAACATAATTGCAAGCTTACGTTTATTTCTGTGATGTTGCCTACCAAACCAGATTTGCATCCATGAAAGCAACGATACATGTATATCTTTACTCATTGTTTTATTCAATACTCTATCTCTGCCTTTCACTGTCTACTATGTTGACCATTACATATGATGGGGAGGGTCACTAAGGGATATGTGGTATAGTAAAAATGACCTTTCAAATTCCAATTGTTATAAACCCTAAGAAAGTAGACGAGTTATTTAAGTTCTTATTTAAGTTCTAGTGCCTAGATTTTTCATCTTTTGGGAAGATATAAATGTTAAATAAAGATATGAGTGGCCTGACCTATCTACTTTCTTCCTGTATCAATACAAAGAGGTATCACCACCTAGCAGTACAGCCCCAAGAATAAGTTAAAAAGAAAGGAAAAACAAAAGGTGTGCCAGCCAAGACATGAAACAGAGAAGATAAAACCAAGTTCTGGTTTTCCTGGGCACTTGTAGAAATCCTTTGCTTGTCCATCAAGGCATTATCATCACCAAACTGTACATGCACATGAAGCTGTGGCTGGTGAAAACAGAAGGTGTGGGGGTTCTTTCCACATCATACTATCTATAGGCCATCTACACAATCAGACAGGTCTGAGGTCAAGGAAAGCCCCAGAAAATAAGAGCATTCTCCCCTAGAGCTGTGTGCTACACAAGAGGCCTCATTCTGCAGGTCCAGGAGCCCCTTTACTAAAAATCACTGACCTGCTCTTGCCCTACACCAGTCCTTAGTACTCAAAACATCAAGGAATTTGGCAGTAAGTGGCCAAATCACTAATTCTGAATGGAAGGGACCTTTCCATACCACAGGTTGACTGATGGACATATAGCATGTGAAAACAACTCTCTGGGATATACCCCGAAGTTACCCCATACATGCATCCTGGGAATTCTAACAGAGCTCAGAAGACAAATCCTTTTCCAAAAGAGAGGAACTAATCTCCTGAATTCATTTCAACACACATTAGAACACATTACCCATTTTCTTAATGGTGGTATTCAACAGGTTTTTCCTAGCCTAAAAACCTTTCCCCATGAATCTTACTCAACTTTCCTTTGATCAAAAAAAAATCTTTCAAGTTTTTTACAGGAGAAACGGAATTTGCTGGAAGTGCTGGATGTTTGCATAAAAATAAGAGAACTGAAAGGTAAAGGAAGTTACTGCCCCAGTTTTAATGTGGATGGATACAGGAGATTGTCTGGAATGACTATGAGCAGGCCACCATTTCATGGACATCTCCAGAGGCATGTTCTCACCTCAGAAATTTACTCAATTTCCCGATGTGCTTTGCTCTTTAAAGTCTGGCTTACCTCGCTCATTCTGAATTTAATCAATTTCAACACTATTAAAAGCCATGAAGAGAAACACCCACATTGAATTAAATACCAAATCCATCTGGAGAATAGATTTCCAACTGGCTCACACACTCGGAAGGGCTCACGTCCTTTCTCCTAATCATGTGAAGACCCAGAGTTGCCAGGCCTTCATGGCTGTGGCCCCTGGGAAACAATCTTCATGGTGGCAACTCTTAGAAATTTCCAGTGGCGCTGGGAAGTTGGCCAATTGCTTCTTAATTATCCAGGTGTGAATTCCCTATTTTGGGGATTACCAACAGCCAGTTTTTAATCTCAGTTCAGCTCCCCAAGACCCCGTACCCTGCTCTACTCTGTCCTATACTCTGCTCCCCAGCTTTATACATTCAGGGAGTGTGAACTAACTTTAATATTAACTGAAGTCACGCAAACAGAAGTGGTATGTACTGGAAAGAGAATGATAAACTTTCAAGCCAGACAGACCTGGATTAAATTCTGGTCTCTGCCACCTCTGACTGGTATGATCATAGGAGAGGTGCTTCACCTCTGACACTTACCTTCCTCTTATATAGAGTGGGGAGAACTCACCTAGGTGTTGCAAGGGTCAAAGGAAATGTATACTGACTTATTTGGTATTTCAATAAATGGTCATTAGCAGTATTAGCAACATTTGAATCAAACTTTTCAGTTGATAAAACATTTTTCTATTTTTTTTAAAGATTTTATTTATTTATTTGACACAGAGAGAGAGATAGTGAGAGCAGGAACACTAGCAGGGGGGAGCAGGAGAGCGAGAAGCAGGCTTCCCATGGAGCAGGGAGCCCAATGCGGGGCTCCATCCCAGGACCCTGGGATCATGACCTGAGACGAAGGCAGATGCTTAATGACTGAGCCACCCAGGCGCTCCGACAAAACATTTTTCATACCCAAGTTCATGTTATCCCTACAATAATCCCATGGGGTAAATACTGTTACTGTTCTTACTAATAACTTCTTGCTATGTTTCCCCACTAATGAGCTCAATAAGACATTACTGTTTATAGAATATATTAAAATACTATAGCTTAATTGATTTTCCCAATGTATCTGATAGTCTTTATGATGAGAAAAGCCAGGCTCACAATGTTAAGTGGTAACAATGACAGCAGTAGCTAACACTTGCTGAACAAACTGCACTGATCTGGGCTAAGCACTTAAACATACCACATCCTCATCCATCATCATCTCTATTATGTAGACAGGAACTCTCAACTCAGATGAGGTTGAGGAAATTCTGGTAAGACTTTGGCCTTAATGAGTGGTGGAACCAGGATTGGAACTCACTCAGTCTGATTCCAGAGCTCATCCCTCATCCCTCATCCACTCCTACTCAAGTTCACATGATCAGACAGGGATGGGGCGGGGAGAGGGAGGAGATGCTGGGGAATCATGTTTTCTGGATTCTTCCCTTTCTACTCCAGGTGGAGCTCTCAAAACTAGTAGACAAGAGAAGGAGGAGCATGCTTGTTGCCAAGCAGATTGTGGGCACCCTCCCACAGGTTACAGTCCAGTAGGTTTGAGAAGCACGCTTGGGATAACAACATACTGTATACCAACCAATTAAAACTAGTGTCACTAAAGACTAACAGAAATTATTGTTGACTGTTAATCAGCTATCAATATCTTACCACAGTCCCCATCTGTGGGGGATCTGACAATATCCATTCACCAGTGCTACGTATCTCAATATATAATGTTGCCTGTGTCTCTGGTGACATATGAAACAATTCACAAATATTTTCAATAGCTGTGTACTTATATCAATGAATACCAGGAATTTACCTGTTTATCACACAAGACATGCTGCATTTAAAAAATAAATTTAAGGGGCGCCTGGGTGGCTCAGTCCGTTAAGCGTCTGCCTTCGGCTCAGATCATGATCTCAGGGTCCTGCGATGGAGCTCTGCATCGGGCTCCCTGCTCAGCAGGGAGTCTGCTTCTCCCTCTCCCTCTGCCTGCCCTCCCCTCTCTCTTTCTCTGTGTGTCAAATAAATAAATAAATTCTTTAAAAATAAATAAAAAATAAATAAATAAATAAAAAATAAATTTAAGTTAAAAAGAGTGAACTGAGGGGTGCCTGGGTGGCTCAGTTGGTTAAGCAGCTGGCTCTTGATTTTGGCTCAGGTCATGATCTCAGGGTCTTGGGAGGGAGCCCCACGTTAGGCTCTGTGCTTAGCGAGGTGTCTGCTTCTTCCTCTCCCTTTGCCCCTCTCCCCACTCATGCTCATTCCCTCTCTCTAAAATAAATAAATCTTTTTTTAAAAAAGAGTGAATTGATTTAAAAAAAAGAGTAGGTCAATAGTAATACAGTTGGTATATATATATGTAAAAAACAAAACAAAACAAAATATGAAGTCAGTGATAGAAAAATAACACATTTGGGAACTGTTGTCCCCAGCCAGGCACTACATTGATCCTGGCTGGAAGGACAAGATGGGAAGGTACCATATTCTACCAGCAAGATTTCCTACTTCCGTACAGTCATCCTGGATTCCTTGCTTTCTCTCCCCCTCCAATCCATTAACCAGCCCCGTCAGGCACCAGTTAAAAACACATCCAGAACCCAGATGCTTCTCACCATCTCCACTGCTAATACTTTGATCCAAGCCACCATCATCTTTCGCCTGGATGGCTCCAATCACTAGCTTCCCAACTGCTTCTCCTTTCACCCCATACAGTTTATTCTCAACCAGGAGCCAGAGACATCTTTTAAAAATACACATTGGCTCATATGTCACTTGCCTGATCACAACTCTCCAGGGACTTCTCATAACACTTAGAACACAAGCTTACCTCCTGACCACGGCCTCACATGGTCTAGTCCCAGCCTACCTGACCACTCTCACTCTGGCCTCCTCCAATCCAGTCACCACGGTCCTTCCTGATATGCCTTGAACACAGCTGGTTTATTCCCTGCACTTCCAGGGTTCCTCTGCCAGCTCCTGACATCCTTACTCCCTCCGTTTGTTCAGGTTTCTGCTCAAATGTAACCTCTTCAGAGAGGCCTCCCTGCTTCAGGTTTTTAGAATGGCTCCCCCTTGCCTTGTTATTCCCTATCCCTTTGCTCTTTTTTCTTCCCAGCCCTTCTCTCCACCTGAAAGTATACTTTTGTTTACTTGCTGTCTGTCAGTTTCTCTCACTAGTATAACTCCATGAGAGCAGGGACTTTATCTGCCTTGTTCATTACTGTAGCATCAATAAATATTTCCCAGATGAAGCAACAAATACAATCCACATTTTCACCTGCTGAGACACCAGAAACCAATAGGTAAAAAAAGTCCCCACACTCCAGGAGCCTCGAATGCTGAGCAGCTGGCTGAACACACTGGTACCTTCTAGAGTTCAGGGGCGCTGTCATGAGAAGCACAAGACGAATAGCGCTGACCCAGATCTCATTCATCCCCTGACCTCTAAGCATGAATACAGCACATCAGAACTTTTTTTTTTCCCTAGCCTACCAGATATAAAGGCACCTATCTTCTTTTTCATGGTTTCTGGAGACACACAGAAAAAAAATAAGCCAAGAGGGACAGAGAGTAAACAAAGTAACCTAGGTAGCAGGAAAGAGATGAAATCCCTGCCTGGCCTGGAATAAACCTACCCGCTCTCAGCTGAGTCAAGAGAGGCTCTAAGATACCTGTAAAGAGCATTCCAGTTCTCAGCAAGACACCACAGCCAAAGTGGCAGAGTCTGGGTTTTTGTATAGTACAGGCTGAGGGCGGCAGATCGGCTTGCAGTAGACTGTTTCCTTGTGGGTTTTGACAACTGCAGTCTCCCAGTCCACCTTAAAATTCCCAATCAGGACAGCAGTGAAAGAGCAATGCCTAATGCACCCCGTGGTAATGCCAACCAGCTTCATCAGGACCACCTGTCTCCTACACAAGAGTCTGGACATCCGGAGAAGGAATTACAGTCCACAGGCCTCAATTCCTTTCTGTCTCGAGGCATGGGTGGTTGTGTACTGATTTCTCAACCAAAAGAAATCGTCACCAGCCTTCTAAAAGAGGAAGTGTTTCAAGCAGAGAACCAATGTCTTCTGCCCACCTAGATCCTTTTCCTGCCTTTACCTACCTGTCTTCTCACTTTGATCTGCCCTAGGAATGGTTCAGGTATTTTTTGGTCACAACAAACTGAGGCAGCAAAGGGCAAGGAAGGGGAGGACGTTCATAATCAGAGGCCTAACGCTGACATTTGCGGCTATAGTCACCGCCAACTGGTTGTGGAAGATGGGCATACTTCGCCTCTCTGACCCTTCTCATCTGCACAGATCAGGTGCTGTGAAAATCAGCAAGGCAATGTCTGTAAAGGCACTCTGAGGAACTGTAAGCAGACTGTCTACTTTCATGCTTTTATATGAATAGCCTCTGGTTTGGGGTAATGGCATTATTGATAACAACAACAGCAGATAATAACATTTAATGACTGCTTAGAATACCAGGCACCACCGACCTAAGGATTTCCATCCTAATCCCATTTAATCCATCCAACAATCCAATGATGTAGGTACTAAAGCTATACTGATATCACAAATTAAAAAATAAAACAAAACAAAAAAAACAAAACCTGAGGCCTGGGGAAATTAATTTCCCAAGGTCACACACCCAGTAAGTCAGGAGGCTGGGATTCCAACCCATGTATGTAATAATATTGCAGAGCCCACTCTCCCAACCACTACTCAACATTTATCCCCACTGTGGGCAAGAGGACTTGATAGCCTCCGCTCAATCTTGCACACACTGAACACTCTAATCAGGGTGGGAAGGAAATACCCTGAGAGACCACAAGTATGTACTGAGAAGGAGGATTCAGTTTTCTCATCTGTAAATGGGGTCTATAATACCATCTACCTCATAGGGTTCTTATAAGGAGCAAACAACATAACATATATCAAACCCTGAGCACACTACCCAGTAATTAAGTATGTGCTCAATAAACATTGATCGAGAGCCTTGAGGAAAATCTTTCAGTCTCTGCCTCAATAACTCCTTGCACTGGACTTTAGAACTTAAAGATGCAACCAGAGACCTGCTCACTGTTGCTTGGCTGAAGCCCAAACCAGAATGCCAAGGGGTGGTTCACACCTGCCCAGGCCATGGTCTGCTGTTGATACAGAGCCTACACTTCTAAGAGAAGGAGGGATATGAGGCCACAGCAAAGTCACACCATAGCTGCATCTATCATTCTAAAGTTGGCTGGGAGAGAGGATGGCTTGGTAAGTGTCACTTAGGACAAACAGAAAGGCTTCTGAATATCTAGGCTAGCCGGAGGAACACCATTACCAGTCATGTCCTTGAGGAATAGGGTCTCACCAAACAAAATGGCTGAGATCCCATATAATAAAAATCTCTGAGAAAACAAGCTGTCCCTTCCCCTTTCTCTCTTGCTAGCCCCCAACCCTTCAGCCAGGGTTATTCTCAAGCTAGGGCATTATAGCACAACTGAAAATAATTTGAGTTCCATGCAGGCCACATTCACTGTGTTGCACACACAAGTCATAATGCAAAGTGAAGTGCAGAAAATCAGCACTTGGGAGAGCTAGAATTATACCATCTTGCCTGCCCCTGGCTCAGAAGATAAAAGTGGTAGCCACACAAACCTGCCATAGCTTTGGAGGGAGGGGAAAGGAGAAAGCAAAAGGGCCCAGAGGAGTGGGGGTGGGGGGCTGAAAGGGAATTCAGACAAGGGAGAGAGCCAGTGCCTGTCTCCTAACAGGCCTGGCCTGGAAGGTGTGGATGGAAAGCTGAAGGGGAAGGTGTACTCAGCTGACTGCCTCATGGGCCAGCACTCAGGAGGTCAGGCCGCCATACCCACTAATGCTGCCCATCCTTCTCAGGTTTAAAAAGGGAAATGTTCTATTTATAAGCCACTGACCAGTGGAGACCTGGCAGCCACTGGATGGCTCTGATCCCACAAGGATCCTGGTTACCAGTGGCTGCCTTTTCCTGCCTCTCAACTGTGGGTGTTCTAAGAGCAAAAGGACGAAGGTGACTGGAAGCAAAAGGAAAAAGAAAATCCTCTTTTCTGTCCTCTGCTGCTTTCATGAGAATGTTGGACTTTTAGTAACGTCTGATGGCTTTAAAACCTTTTCAAAATAGTGACCCATATGATCCCATGAAACCTTTCCCTACTATCTTTAAGACTAAATCTCTTTTTCTGTTTTATAGATCAAGGGAAGCTGAGGCCCAGAGATGAAGGGAATGTATAAATCAGAGGCAGAACAACAAGCAAGGTAATGGTGCCCTCCCAGCTCCTCTCCTGGTCTTTAATCTTGTCCTCATGGAACAAGAAACGCCTGGATACAGCACGATCAGGGAATGTGCCTGAATGATGGCCTAGAGAAGGACAGACATGTGTAACAGGAACCAAGCAGCTTTGGTTGTGTTGTCCAATGCCTGCAGAAGGGCAGTGGGCCATGTTACAGTTCCGTGCCTGGGAAGCTGCGGCATCACGACACACACTAACTGTCTCTCAGCGTCTTGCAGAGCATGTGAGGAGCCGCTGATGCTTCTAGTGAGGAGGCTCACTGAGAAGCAATGTGGGATGGCCCCTCAACAGCAAAGAGCCAAGAAGGTTAGGTGTTTGAGGCTGATGATGAAAGGCCTTCCAGCTCCAGTGTGTCAGTCACATAATGACAGGATGGCAAAACAGAGGATCTTCATACATATCGAGAAGTGGAGGAAGGAAGTGGGGAGTGACCTTGGCAATCAAGCAGACTCTGGTTTGAACGTCAGCTCCACTAGTTCTTGACTACGCTACCTGGACTTCTTAAAGACTAACGCTCATTTATGAACTTGCTGTTGTGAACAGCATTTCCACTAATGTCAACCATGGACATACCACTTCTATGCTGCCTGTCATAACTTTATCCCATCTTAAATAGCTTAATACAAGGTAAGTTTTTAAAAAGTAGTCTAAGGGGACGCCTGGGTGGTTCAGTCAGTTAAGTGTCCAACTCTTAATTCTGGCTCAGGTCATAACCTCAGGGCCATGGAATCAAGCCCCACATTGGTCTCTGTGCTCAGCATGGTGTCGGCTTGAGATTCTCTCCTTCTCCCTCTGCCCTTACCCCCACTTGTGCTCTCAGTGTCTCTCTCCTAAGTAAATCAATAAAATCTTAAAAAAAAAAAAAGTAGTCTAAGAACTGACAAACCCCTAGAGTCTGTGGGCCAGATTTGCCATTGCCTGATTTGTAAATAAAGTTTTATTAGCAAACATGCATTTGTTTTCATATTATCTACAGCTGCTTTCACATTACAATATTGAGAGTTAAATAATACTGCAAAACTGAATATATTTACTATCTGGCTCTACTGAAAAGGAGGACCGCTGTGCTAAGCAATAACATTTAGAAAACCAGGGGGTTTACATGTTCATGCGTTTTTCCCCTAATACACATGAAAATAAATATATAAATCTAAATGGTAATTTAAAATATGCGTCTGGTACGACCTAAAATGATCTGAGATCCCACTAGTAGTGTGTGTACCCCACTTTGAGAAATGTAGCCATGAAGATTTAACAAACTAACACTCATAAGGCACCAAGCCTGAAAACAGCAGGGGTGTCAGCTGCCACCCTTCGTTCTCCTCCCTGCTCCCCTCAGGAACACTTCTGCCAATTCAGTGAGCTTCCCCCTTCTTATATGACAGACTAATTGGCATAACCAGAGAGAGGAGATAAGAGAGAAGGATAAGAACCAACAGTAATGAGGCATCTATAAAATAATATGCCAGACACTTTGCTAAACTTCAGTCATCACAGCAGCTTCACGAGACAGGTGTTGGTATTTATCTCCCATTCTACGGAAAAGGCAATGCAAGCTCAGAGAGGTCGCGCCCTGACCCGTGCCTCAGCCAGTGCGCCAGCATGCTAATCCACACCACTCCCGCAGTACTCTCCACTGAAACAGCTCTCTCCAATCCACATGGCGGGATCTACCCACAGGAAATTATCTGAGGTATGTGCAAACACTGAGGTAGAAGCATGCTCAGGCTGACACTACTCATAACAGCAAAAATCTGCAGAGGACATCCAAGTCCAATGACAGGAAACAGTTCAACAAATTTGGATATAATCCTATGACAGAGCATTAAACAACCATTGTAAATGGCATTAGTAAACAATTTTCATGATGTGGGAAAATGCTTGCAAATTATTTAAAGCAGGATACAGAAAGTATATTCAGTATAATGCCAAGGGAATCAAAATACATGTTGACATTGACAAAATCCATATAAGACATCATGAAAAAAAGACAAGAAAGAATTATCTCTGGGGTGGTATTAGAGATGATTTATACTGAATTTCTGAAAACTATTACTATATTTCCTTCATATTTTATAATGAATTCATATTATTTTTATAGTAAGCAAAAATACCTTTTTTTCCAGCTGCTTAGGAGATTCAGGGTTCCCCACCATGTCCCAGTGTAAATGACCACCTGAGTGAGCTCTTGAGCATTACACAAACCCAAAGGATTCCTGTGAAAGTACCAGATTAAAAACAAACTGGAAGAAAAGATGGGATTGACATCTGGAAGCAGAGGAAGTGCTAGATTTCCTTCTTCTGGGGAAAGAGGGAAGGTAGGAAGTTCCCATTTTTTTTTTAAGTCTTGCTAGCCTAGCTGGAAGCCCATTCTGAGATCACTCTCCAACCAACTGGCTCCGGGCATTTTGTCCACACGGCAGGTACATGTGCAGATAGCATGACGATGACTCGCACCCCTGCACATGATGGGCCATCTGGCCATTGTCTCCACATGGTCTGAACCTCAAAAGCAGACCATATACTCCTTGGAGGGGTCCTTCCCCCTCTGCACTCACACTGCCCCGGGCCACGGGCACTTCAGAACTTTGAGAGGTATTCACTGAATGCAGAGCTACAGGAAGGCTGGACTCCTGCTGGGAAACCAGGGAAGGGTCCGAGTAGGAGCACACAGGAACACATCGAACAAGGGCGAGAAGCACCGCCATCAACTGCAAAGTCCTCTTGAAAAGCCAGATGGTCGGTATGGAGCTGAGTGCGAAGTACACGAGAAGGCATGTCTGGGGCAATCTGGCCATAGACCTTTGAAATAATCCGATTAACCTAGGGAATTTGAGTGAATATTCACATCAGGAAAGTGGCGCTGTGGAGCCGAGATCAGGAGACCAAGCTCAGGGTCTGGCTCAGTCTGTCAGCCTTCAGCCTTCAAACTGCTGGAGAAGCAGTGGGAGGGCAGCATTTCTGTAAACAAGCTAATCTCTTTAGAGCTAAGTAGACAGCGACATTTATTATTTAAAAACTTCTAACTTGGAAGAGATCAGCTCACACTAGAAAAGCCTGCCCTTCCCTCACTCTCTTGTGCTGGACTGGAGTTTCCTCTCTGACAAGCTCTCACCTCTCTAACCATCCCTCAGGTGAGACTACAGGACGACAGCAGCCTCGGCAGAGAAAAGGCCACTTCCTGGCTTCTTCTCCTGATTCCTACGGGAGCTCATTTCAAAGGAGAATAAACCCATTCTCACAAAGCCTCTGGGGAGGAAATCTCATAGCTGCAGTCAAGGGCAGGACAAGCAAGAGGACCCGGAGACTGAGGAGATATGCACTGAGGTGGCACAGGGGGCTGCAGAGAGCGGGGTGGGAGCAGGGGTTCTTGCCCAGTGCAGAGTCCTGTTCTTCCCCATGAGAAAGGGGAAAAACCCATGACAGCTATCAGCAGTCTAGGTTATTGGCAATGGGGTGTGATCAGCAAAGCAGCTTAGGGAACAACAAACCATACTTCCTTCCTCTCTAGTATTCTTACTCGCATCTTCTCCCTCCCTTTCTCTAGCAGGCAAGAATTTGGACAACTAGAGAAAACTCAGTATCACTGATGTATATTACTGACATTCTATGAACAAACCCAGGGCAAGTCCCCTGATGGCAGCAGGATCCCCGGGAAGAGGCCCATATAATTGGCAAAAATAGCAGACTGGTTTTTGAAGTTAGTATTTGAGGATTAACTTAACCAAGAATACCCAAGACCTCTAGGCAGAAAACTAAAACTGATAAAGGACACAGGCAATCTAAATAAAAGGAAAGACATTCGAAACTTTTGGAGATGAGTTAATATTATAAAAGTGTCAATTTTCTCTGAATTAATCTATAAATTCAATACAATTCTAAAGGGAAGTTTTAAGTTTTTGAGGAACTTATAAAACTTATGTTAGAATTTACACACAAGGCTAGAGGTCCACAGGCAGCTAAGTCAAACCTTAAAAAGTAGAGTACCAGACATGGAAGACTTTTCTCAAAGACATCACATGAAAAGCAGAGAGGTATTACCACCAGAAAAAACAGACCAAGAACTTAAAGAACTCAGAGAAAGAGCTCAGCTACACAAACCTAACATACAATAAAGCTGACACCGTAAGTCAAAAGCAGAAAGAATGACATTTGTGGGAAAGCTGACTCTTCATGTGGATAACAGTAAAACTGGATCTTCATGAAACACCGTATATGATGGTAGGTATCAGTTGGATTAAAATCCGCAACATGGAAGACAGAATCATGAAGCCAATGAAACAAAATATAGGTGCACATCTTTGTGACACGGGTCAGAAAGGCCTTCTTTAAAACACAACTTGAAAACCATAAACCAGAAAGTGAAAATACAAAAAAAAAAGTACTTCAATATATAAGAGGGCTTTACATTCAAGTAAAAATATCATACATAATATTAATAGATGACAAGATGGGAAAATGTATTTAAAATGTCTACAGCTAACAAGGGATGAATATCCAAAACAGAGAAGAGGGGTGCCTGGGTGGCTCAGTCGTTAAGCGTCTGCCTTCGGCTCAGGTCATGGTCCCGGAGTCCCGGGATCAAGCCCCGCATCGGGCTCCCCGCTCAGCGGGAAGCCTGCTTCTCCCTCTCCCACTCCCCCTTCTTGTGTTCCCTCTCTTGCTGTGTCTCTCTCTGTCAAATAAATAAATAAAATCTTTTAAAAAAATAAAATAAAATAGAGAAGAAACTTTACAAATCAATAAGAAAAAAGTGGCAAATGGAAGAGAACTATGAGCAAAGGACATGAACAGGCGGTCAAAAGAAGGGGAGACCCAGTCAAAAGGCATACGAAGAGATGCTCAAACATACTAATTATCAGACAGATGCAAATCAAAACAATAATGAGCTATCATATTTATATGATTGACAAAAAATTAGAAAGCTGAATAACGGAAAAGTTGGCAGGAATGAAGAAATCCTCGTGTAGGGCTGATGGGACTGTGGATGGGCCACTCCAGAGAACTACTCCCTCAAACTAAGTATACTCACACCCTTTGACAGCCAACAATTCTCCTCATGGGTATATCCCAAAGAAATTCTCACACAGGGAGATGTGCGAGTGGTACAAAGATGTTCACTGTGGTGCTGTTAGTGCTCATGAGGAGCTGGAGGCACAAGGAGATAGAGTGTGTAGCTCTGTAAAAACAGATACAGGGTCATACACCACAGAGAGTGCAGTGGACAGAAGCCACAGTCTAGAAGCAGACAGAGGAATAGGGATGGCTCCCAATGCAATGCTGAGGGAGCAAAGAAAGAGAACAAGACGTACCATCATGGTAAATAAAAGATACAATATTGCTCAAAAATACAATTTAGTGTACACATTAGAATAGTGGTCTATACAGAAGGAAAGAAATAGGAGCTGGGAAAAGAATTCAAAGTGAAGAAATAAAGAAATGAATGAATCAATGAATCAATGAAGGGAGGGGCCTCTGATGATCCCATGCCACAAATTGGGTAGTATGATTCATTCAAGCCCTCTACACGTGAGACCCAAACACAGACTAGAGAAGAAGTCAGGAAAAAGGCTCTGCAAAGAAATGTGTGTTTGTTTCTCTGCTGCCATCCTCTCCTTGACAACTGGGCCGTTTGGAAAACGCCAGCAGCTGACGCGCATTATTTACGGTGCGGTCTGATACCCCACAGGCACCGTATGCCCTGAGAGGAACTTCAAAATCAAAGCAACAAATTCAGAAGTTTCCCCAAAGGAATTCCCTTTTCCTACCTGCCCCTTCAGAACACTCTGGCTCTGGGATAAAATGGTGGCATTCAAATGCCCATGACAACATTTTCTAGAAAGGAAAAGGCTAGACATTTAGAATTTGAATATTCAAGGCAAAGAGCAATGCCAAACTCTGAAATTCCTGTCAGACTGACATCCCTCAAAAACAGTTCCGACGGTGGCATAAGCAGAGGGTCGCAGAGCAATCAGACCCCGGACAACAGCGCCGCCTGTGGTGGCAGATGAGCCCCACGGTGGGTGCGGAGGGAAAATGAAGACTACTTCAATCCACAGACGTGGAAGTCCAACCACGTGAGAAGCGAAAGGGACCTAAGGCATTATACGATGTGAAAATGGGGTCTCGATGCCAGAGGAGGTGAGAGACGATCAATCCAGAACCCTACTCTGGTTTTGCCAGCTTGGAAACAGAAGATTTCTTGGAATAATACTTTAAAAAATTGTTTCTATCCAAAGCACTCCTGGAAAAATGGCCAATATGTTTTAACCCATCATTTTTCTCTCCGGCTTGTTAAATGAAAGGGTAAGCAATTGAAAAATCATTTGACACTCCAGGCAGCCAGCTCTCTGTGCTCTGTGAATAATGGGATGCCAAAAGCAAACTGTTGCAAGGGTCTGTGTTCTCCAAAATGGAACTTTTTGTATTGCTCTTTTCTTTGGGAGGTAGAATATCCTTGTGGTTAACAAGAGCCTCTAGAGTTAGACAGAATTCAGATTACATTGTGCTGCCTGAGTTTACTAACCCAATTTCCTAATATACAAAGTAGATCAAAAGTACCTATCTCACACAGTGTTTCAAGTATTAACTAAGCTCATATGCATAAAACATCCTTAAACATAGTAAGTGGTGGATAATTGCTATCTATTAACAGCTAAGATTTTTAAATACATACTCACTGCCTGAGGGTTCTAGAGGGGAGGGGGTGGGGGGATGGGTTAGCTTGGTGATGGGTATTAAAGAGGGCACGTACTGCATGGAGCACTGGGTGTTATACGCAAACAATGAATCATGGAACACTACATCAAAAACTAATGATGTAATGTATGGTGATTAACGTAACATAATAAAATTAAATTAAAAAAATATATACTCATTGCAGACAATGCAAAGCATGGAGAAGTATTTAAAACAGAGAAGGTCAGTCCCTCCCAATAATCTACACTCTATCCACATTACAATTTCATGATCAAGGTCTTTCCAGACTTTTTTCTATCAATATATCTAGAGAAGTCAAATATTTTACTAAGAACATTGCTCTGTAAGCTGATTTTTTTTAAACCTCAATTAACAATATACTGTGTGGGGCGCCTGGGTGTCTCAGTCAAGTGTCTGCCTTCAGCTCAGGTCATGATCCTAGCGTCCTGGGATTAAGCCCCACATCAGGCTCCCTGCTAAGTGGGGAGCGTGCTTCTCCCTCCGCCTGCTGCTCCCCCTGCTTGTGCTCTCTCTCTCTGTCAAATTAAAAACAAAAACAAAACCCCCAAAACAACAACAAGAACAAAACAATATACTGAGGGCACCATTCCCACAAATATACCTAGATCACTCTTGTTCTTTTTAAAGACTACACAGTACCTTGATATTTTTAAAGATTTTATTTATTTATTTATTTGAGAGAGAAAGAAAGAGACAGAGAAAGAGAAAGAGAGAACGTAAGCGGGGAGGAGCAGGAGAGGGAGAATCTCAAGAGGACTCTGCACTAAGCGCGGAGACCAACACAGGGCTTGATCCCAGGACCCTGAGATCATGACCTGAACCTAAACCAAGAGGCACCCTATATCTTGATATTTTTAATCAACTTCCTATTGCACATCTAATTGTCTCCCCTTGTTATTATTACCAATGCTCCAGTGCACTTCTTTGTTGCACAAACATTTTTGTACTCTGGTCTATTTCTTTAGGACAAATCACTGGTTCAAAGGATATTGGCTTCCAATACATATTCCTCAAAGGCACTACAGAATGGTATAACCAGATGGCATGCCCACCCAGAGAATCAGGGTCATCTTCAAATCTACTGGCACTTATCTCAAGCAGAGAAGAGGTTTATCACAAGTCACAGCAAACTTCTCGTTGGTAGTCACTCATATGCATCTCATTCCCCAGAGTTCTCAGGTCGTTCATTATAGAACAGTGTGTCCCAGGTTGGGGCATGGCATGGGCATGTTTTTTAAGTCTGCTTGGCCATCTGTCCTCTCTTGTTCTGGTGGGTTCCCCAATTTCCCACTGGAAAACTACCCTGCTCCCATTTTATGCAATACTCTTAAAACTGTCAGTAACAGTATGTTGTTTTCCCCTGCATCAGCCTAAGCTAGACCAACCTGTTGTTATCTTCCTGGGAATCTGAATCTTCAGAAGAGTGAGGGAGATACTAAAAAACAGTTCAGAGCTTCATCATCCTGCAGATATTATTCAGAAGACCCTTTCTTATTGGTTCCTGGGGCTCCAGAGCTGGTGTGTTTTCAAGCCTGTCTCTTCAGCTCTTCCTACCTTACTGCGAGTTACTCAATAGCCTTCCATATTCCTTCATTTTTATTACTGTGGTTTTTGCTATTGTTATTTTAGAATAAGTTAGCCAGAATTGATTTCAGATACACTA